>NC_087580.1:62322067-62625098 GCF_036250125.1 Pseudopipra pipra | reverse complement strand
TAACCACCCCAATATCTGCTGGAGGGACACCACAGCAGGGCATAAGCAATCCAAGAAGCATTGATGACAACTTCCTTAACAAATGATAGAGGAGCCAACTTTGGAGAGGTGCTGTGCTGGACCTCATACAAACAAGGAAGGGCTCATTGGGGATATGAAAGTCAAGGGCAGTCTTGGTTGCAGTGACCATGAGATGGTGGACTTCAGAATCCTGAAAGGAACAAGGCAAAAAGCAAACTCACAACACAACCCTGAACTTGAGAGGAGAACAGACACTGGTCTCTTCAAATATCTGCTTGGAAGACTCCCATAAGATAAGGCCCTGGAGGGAAGAGAAGCCCAAGAAAGGTGGTTAATATTCAAGGATCACCTCCTCAAGATCAGCCCATCCCAATGAACAAGAAATCAGGCAAAAATGTCAGGAGGCCTATATGGATGAACAAGAAGCTCCTAGCAAAGCTCAAACACAAAAAGGAAGTAGGGATTGGTAACCTAGAAGTAATATAGAGGCACTGATCAAGCTTGCAAAGATGCAGTTATGAAAGTCAAAGCCCAACTAAAATTGAATCTTGCAAGGGATGTCAAAGGCAAGAAGTACATAGGCAGCAAAAGGAAGACTGGGGAAATGTGGGCCCACTGTTGAATGAGACCTGGGGATGCAGAATGTGGAAAAAGCTGAGATACTGAATGTCTTCTTACTTCAGTCTTTACTAGCAAGACCAGCCTTCAGGAATCCCAGGTACCAGAGACCAGGGGAAAAGGCTGGAGCAAGGAAGACTTACCCTTGGTGGAAGAGGATAATTTTTGAACAGCCACAGCAAGTAGGAGAGGTGCCTCATCAGAAAGAACATGGAATAGTTAGAGGGGGAAAGGGAGTGTTGTGGGTTTTTTTGAATGACCACTTCTGGTCATTCATTCAATCCAGGATCATTTAACACCAGTACTTCTACCACCTTACTTCCCTCAAATAACCTTTCACAACAAAACAGACTCATCTTCAAATTCATCATGCACATCAACCTGAAAAGTCTGAGGAAACTTCCAACAGAGAGCAATAGATATATATAATTATCTATCAGAGGGCTTTGACAGAGCTTATAAAATGGTACCCATAACATTTGAGTAAATAACTGTTAATTTGCAGATACAGTTCAAAATCTAGCTCAGCCTGATAGCAAATATTTCTGAAGTTCATATCAAATAGGTAAGTCACTACTACTTTAGCATTCAAAATCATTCTTTGTGCCTTTTACAACTGAGCAGTGTTTGTATGCACAGATAATGTTCACTCAGCAGCTGCACTCAGAAATGAAATTTGCTCTAATTGCTTTCTATTTATTAATTGACATGAAACCAAAGCTAAATTTGATGTTGAAGTACAAAGGCCACTGAAAATTACAGACTTTTTTTAGAATTTCTGGGTGAAACTAATATTGCTACTGACTTTTACTAAGAATGCCTCATTTCCTTTTGTTAGGCATTGTACTCCCAAAGTAAATGTTTTCTTATCCCAGAAAAGTTTACTTTTACTGAAATTAGAAAACAATGTAAGTCTGAGAACAGAGAAGAGACACAAACATCATGATAAAAAATAACAAACTATGGTTATTTAGCAAAAATAAATTTACCTAATGGCTGTTTATTTAGATGTGTATAACTCATAAAATAAATAAAGTCATAAGCATTCAGAAAGATCACCTGGGTTGCTTTAATTTTAATGCAGAAAATTAGACTTTAACCAGAGATCTGACTAAGGGGAAGGTGGGTGGTTTGTAACACAGTTCACTAAGTATGTTCTATGCAAATAGCAGAAAGGAAACAAAAAGACAGACAAGGAGAGAAGCAGTGAGCCGGGGCACCAAGAGTAACATCATTAGTAGAAAGGAGAGGGCAGAGGCAGGCCAAATAAGGTAGGACAGTATTATGAAGAGTTGTAAATACAGAGGCAAGAATCCTGAATTTAGCAGGAAGGTGCTGAATTCGAGAGACATACAAAACTTAGGATGTGCTCAACACCCTGTAGAATTGCATTTGAAGCATGAATTTTCATCATTGGTGGGACATTGTACATCAGTAATGACTGAAGAATTAGGTATTTGTCACTGATGTTATGTTTATATTCTGAGCAATGATGTAGGAACAGAAGAAATCAAATAAATAATTTAAAACAGAGGCTCAGACTAAATGTTTTCAACAGTAATTTTCTTATTGCTGTTATCTCCATTAAGGGTATTATCAATGACTTCACTACAGTCCCATAATAATAGCATCTTCAGGGCAAAATTATTGCAGAAACAGGCTATCATTTTGAGTTTCTGAATTTCTTTGATTGTTGGAATCCTATATTTTTATTTTGAAATATATATGTGTGTTTAAAATCTATTTAATCTGTTAATAAAAAGAAATTTGTAATCCCTGTACATAACTAAATATATATTTAAAGACCAGACACTGAGCCAGAACAGTTGAAAGAAGTTGAACAGCATATTCTAATCTATTCTCGGTCTTCCTCCATCTCTCACTATTTAAGAAGTGATAATGTTTCAGAAGAATATCTCATGTTCAAGAAAAACAATATAGCAACCTCAAAAGATCTTCAGTTTTTACTGAGGCTAATTTGATGTTCCTGGCATTATTCTTCCATCTGTCTTATGCTGGGCAAGCACTAGCTCCTACATTCAAATTAAAATGTAATTGATTGTTTTGGTTAAGAATGTATTGGGTTTGTGTGGCAAGGTTTTGGTAATGGAGGAGGCTACAGGAATAGATTCTGTCAGAAGCTACTAGAAGGTTCCCCTATGTCCAGTAGAGCCAATGCCAGCCAGCTCCAAGACAGACCCACTGCTGGCCAAGGCCAAGCCCATCAGTGATGTTGGTAGCACTTCTGTGATAACATATTTAAGAAGAAGAAAAAGTTACTGCTTAAGAGCAATTTGCAGTCAAAGAGTGAGAATATTTGAGAGAAACAACTCTGCCGACACCAAGGTCAGCGAAGCAGAGGGAGGAGGTACACCAGGTGCCAGAGAGGAGATTTCCCAGCAGCGTGTGGTGAAGACCATGGTGAAGCAGGCTGTCCCCCTGCAGCTCATGAAGGTCCACAGTGGAGCAAGTGAATGCCCGAAGAAGGCTGTGACCCTGTGGGAAGCCCACACTGAAGCAGGCTCCTGGAAGGACCTGTGGGCTCATGGAGAGAGAAGCCTATGCTGGAGCAGGTTTTCTGACAGGACTTGCGACCCTGTGTGGGTCTCATGCTGGAGCAGTCTGTTCCTGAAGGACTGCACCCTGTGGAAGGGACCCATGCTGGAGAAGGACTCACACTGGAGAAGTTTGTGAAGGACTGTGTCCTATGGGAGAGACCCCATGCTGGAGCAGGGGAAGACTGTGAGTCCTCCCCCTGAGGAGGAAGGAGCAGCAGAAACAACTATGTAATGAACTGACCACAACCCCCATTCCCTGGCCCCCCGTGCCACTGGGGGGAAGAGACAATCAGGAGTGAAGTTGAGCCAGGGATGAAGGAAGGGAGGGGGGGGAAGGTGTTTTAAGATTTGTTCTTCTTTCTCACTACCCTACTCCAATTTGATAGGTAATAAATTAAAGTAATTTCTCCAAGCTGAGTCTGTTTTGTCCTTGCTGGCAATTGGTGAATGACCTCTCCCTGCCCTTATCTTAACCCACAAGCCTTTTGTTATATTTTCTCTCCCCTGTCCAGCTGAGGAGGAGTGATAGAGCAGCTTTGGTGGGTACCTGGCATCCAGCCAGGGTCAACTCACCACAGTCTTCTTTTGTTTATACTATAAATAATGCTCCGACTTTTAAAAAAGTTTTACTAGTTGCAACCTGTGCTGTGAACAGGAAATTAAATGCTCTTCATGAAACTTGTTAATTGTAACTTTATAGGCACGCTAATTTTGGCTGGGATAGAGTTAATTTTTTTCACAGTAGCTAGTATGGGGCTATGTTTTGGATTTGTGCAGAAAACAGGCTTGATAATATAGAGATGGTTTTGGTATTGCTGAGCAGCACTTGCACAACATCAAGGCCTTTTTTGCTTCTTTTACAATCCTGCCGGGGCCTCTGGTGGTCTAGTGGTTAGAGTGCAGGACTCTCACCGCTGCGACCTGGGTTCAATTCCCGGCCCCCCGGGCAGTTGGAGCTCCTCAGCCTTGTAAGGCAATCCAGCTGCTTTGCGCGGCCCCGGCAGATGAACCTCAGGATTAAAGGGTGGGCTCAGTTCAGCGCACGCTGTGTCTCACCTAAAAAAAAAAAATCCACTGCGCAGGCTCGAAGGGTTTATGACCTTTCCCAAATCTTCACTCGCGAAGACTGGCCATTATATATATATATACAATCCTGCCAGTGAGGAGGCTGGGGGTGCACAAGAAGCTGGGAGGGGACACAGCCAGGACAACTTACTCCAACTAACCAAAGGGATATTCCATACCATATGACATCATGCTCAGTATATAAAGAGGGGGAGGAACAAGGAAGTGGGGAACATTTGGAGTGGTGGCATTTGTCTTCCCAAGTAAGTGTTACATGTGATGCCCTGCTCTCCTGGAGGTGGCTGAACACCTGCCTGCTGATGGTGAATGAATTCCTTGTTTTGCTTTGCTTGCATGTGCAGCTTTTGCTTTACTTATTAAATTGTCTTTATCTCAACCCACAAGTTTTCTCACTTTTACCCTTCCGATTCTCTCCCCCATTCTGATGGTGGGGGAGTGAAGGAGCATCTGCTTGGTGCTTGGTTGCCAGTGGGGTGTCAGACTGAAACAGTTAATGACTTACACATTCTAAGATCACCAAAAGACTTTTGCAAACTGAATAGAAGCAGCTGCTCACCCAGCAAAGCCCACCCCTTCCTGAATACTGCCAAAGGACCTTCAGATCAGGTAAGTGGGTGCCATTGTCCAACTATCCTGGGTGCAGATGCATACCTGAAGCTACAAACTGGATTTCCAGATAAGGGAAGAGGCTAAGAAGAGGCAAATCCTGCAAGGTGGGAGAATCCCTCTTATCATGCCAGTGTCCTCCCTTTACATGATAACTCTGCATCTAGCCTGGGCTATGCATCTCAAATGTCAGACCATGATGGACCATGATTGATGCTGACACAATAGGCAGCTGCAGCTGTCTTAGGAGATGTCAGAGACTCAGTGACATGTCCCATGACACTATCCATTGTAAAACTCCCCGCCCCGGGGAGGTACAAGGTGTTCCCACCTGAGCTAGTAGTATATAATAACTCATAACATCTTTGAGTTGTGGGGGGCCTTCCCCCAGCCGCAACGGATCAAGGCCACCACTTCAGCCAACAGACACGGAAGCTGTGACTACCAAGTTTCATAGCTGGATCCAGTGGGCAGTGACTATATACATCTTTCCACCCTTATCCTTTCTTTCCCTTTCTCTCCCTTATGCATTTTCTTTAGTGTTATCTTTATGCTTTAATGGTGATATGCTTTAATAGTGCTCTAATATTGCTGTATTGCTATAGATGATAACACCCAAAATGGCAACATACCTGTTTACCTTCCCTTATCTTACCTCCTACTTAAGTTGCCCTGGAGTTTTTTTCTCCCCGGGTCTTTTAGGCAACAATATGTATAATTTACATTTTAAATGTTCATAAAACATATTTCAAATTTCAAACAACTCTTCACAACTGACACACAGATATCACATTTACTGGCACTTTTATTACCATTATGTTGCAAAATCTTTTTATTAACTACCATAGAAATGCTGCCTTATTTGAAAGACTGCTTTGATTTAAAAATTTATAAATAAGATAGTGTATTAGGGAGGGTTCGAGACATACTGAAACTTGAAACCATGACACCGTTAAAAGCTCAACAAAAACCAATATTTATTACCAAGAGGTGGCCAACAAAACCAACAAACCCAAAAGGGAGGAAGGAGGAGAGAAATAAGCCCCCAGCACGACCTCCCCAGTTACCCAGCTATTGCCCATAAAGTTATCTTACCTACCTAGCATGTCTATAATTACCCATAGCAGAAGCTGCATCCTTGGAGAGTCAGTAAGTTCACAAACTGGCAGGCATCCCTGCCAAAAGGCAACCTTGTCCTTGAAGTAAAGCTAGCTCCCCTCCAAGAAAGCACTATCTACTTTTATACAATTAACTGAGTGACCACAACCTCCCAGGTGTGGCCAACACTGCCCAGCCAGAGGCCCTCAGTCCACCTCCCGGTTATGTAAGTGCATCTCTTCTGCGCATGCGTGAGAACTTTGGAAATCCCCTAACGCACACACAGTATGCTTTGGAGGTCTTTCTTAATTGAGCCTGGGGGCACTACTTCATCCTCCTCCTCCTCAATCTCTCCTTCAAGCGACCTTGGGGGACAATTAGCCAATCACAGAACACCAATTAAAACAGTTTATACAAGAAGCTCTCTTCAAGGACAACTTTCCCATTTATCAGTGCTTGTTTTCCCATAACTTGGCAGGGAAAGAGTAAAACTTTCACAGATGGTGGGGCCAAACACAGACCAAAAGTATCAGCATAATTAACCCCTGATACAGACAGTCAAATGTTGGTTTTGGTATACTGCAGTCTAATTTTTTAAGATTATTATTTAAATTTTAACAATTGCTGGTATTTGTGAAAGTTACAGAACTCACAATAATGTAACAACAAAATTATTAACTTATTTCAGAAGTTATTAGATTAAATCCAACACAAGAACAATCAGAATACCTAAACCAGTGCTTTTAAAACATGATTTGGAAATTCAGCTTTGATACAAGATGCATCCAGATGCGATACATTTTTATGTAAACTGGAGCATCTATGATTTTAAATTACTTCTCTGCTTGATGTTGAAATAAACTTTTCAACGACTACGCAATCAAACTGGAAAATAATTCCCATCCTTAATTTGGGCTAGTACATTTCAGTCTTAGGTGAACACATTTCTGATAATATTTTTCACTTCACTGAACTAATAGATTAATCAGAGTGGAATAGTTCAGTTGGAAGGGACCTACAATGATCATCTAGTCCAACTGCCTGACCACTTCAGGGCTGGCCAAAACTTAAAGTATATTACTAAGAGCATTATCCAAATGTCTCTGTGTCATGGTTTGAGATAGTCCCAAAATCCAATTCCCTAGCTCCATCCCCCCTCCCACATCTCAACCTAATGTGAGATGGGTTTTTTCCAGACAAAACACACCAGACTCAAAGTGGGGAAAGGGAATATATTACAATGACTGTACAAATAAATACCATATCACATTATACACATGATCACAACTATCTCTACCATGACATATAGTATTTACAATGGACCAGATCTCTTCTCCCCTCCAAATAAAAGTCCAGGAGGGAAAGAAGGACAGATCCCTTCCAGTCCTTAAGCAGCAGCATCTTCTGAGGCAGCAGTCTGTCTGTCTTCTCCACATGCAGCAGCTGATTGCTGGCTTTCTGCCAGCACTCAACGAGGGAGATATCCAACCTCCCTCGGCCCCCTTGACACAGGCAAAGGGGTCTTCCGTGGGCTTCGTAACCCCAGACAAGGTCGTTTCACCACGTCATATCACGAAGACACAGGGGGGTCTTCGTGACGGTCTGGTATCCCAGGAGACTCAGCTCCTTCTTGCAGGGCCTCTGTGCCCTGCCTTCAGGCTGCCACCGTGGCAGCAGTGCGAGGGGGGAGCCAAGGTCAACTCCCCCCGCATTCCATCTGGCCGTCCCGGTCCAGCTCCCGGGACGCTCTGAGCTTCTCAGCTCCTCTCTCTCTCCGGTGCTGCATGTCTAAAACTCTTCTCCTAAATAGGAGTCCATGTCCCTCTTCTCCAAGAGGGTCTCCAAGGGAGTTTTGGGGGATCTGGTACAGTCTTACCCCAAACTCTGTCTCTCAGGCTGCTGGCTCTCTTTCTCCCGGCTCTCCTTCCAGGAGTCTTCTCTGCGGTGCTGCATGTTGCTTCTGCTGCTCCTCCAGTTCAGGTCCTTATCTCTGGCTCTCTGCCATCGTTTCTCTGGTCAGTCCCGGCTGCTGCTCTGTGCCCATAGAGAAAAACATCTCCCGGCATAACTACAGGCACCTAGCCCAGCTTTTTGCTGTTCCAGGTCCCCGCAGGCCCCCCCCAGCCAGGGGCTGGGAGGCCCCAGAGGCCCCAAGGGGCTTAGAGCCCCTTCCTCGTGGCTCACAACATGGCCACCACTCCTCAACAACCAAAAACTACAACTCTTCTCTTCCGGTCTGGTTGTGGTATGTTTACATTTCTGCAGGAGCGCCCATTGGGCAGAACTTCAAAACTTCAAGGGGTTTCCACCCCTTGGGGTCTACCACTTCTCTTAGCCTCTGGGGGAAAACAAAGTCCAAACCACTACACTCTGAAACACTGACAGGCTTGGGTCATTGACCTCCTCTCTAGGAAGCCTCTTCCAGTGTTTGACAACTGTCATAGGTTTACTTGTTCTAAAAGAAAAACCAAGGGGGAATTTTTTCTTTCCCCTGCATGGCTGTAAAAGAAAGATGTTGAACGAGGGAGGGGGAAGGTGTTTGCCTAGGGTGATTGACACACACAAAGGAACTAGCTAGCAGATGCACATTCCAGGCTGATAGCCCTCAGAAGACTGGGGGGGGGAGGTAAGGAGTTTTTTATTCTTTCCTCGGGAAACAGCACTTCCCTTTTGCCCAGACTGTAGGGAGAGTGTGTGTTGGAGGGGTCCGAGGTTCACTTTGTTTTCGGCCTGGTCATCTGACTGTTTTCTGGCCCCGGTTTACCTCTGTTTTTCCTGTGCCCTGTTCTGCCCCCAGCCCAGATCTGCTTGGATTTCACTGGAGAAGCTTGACCGATCTGCAGAGGAACCTTTTGGGGAGGAGGTCGCCCTTTCCCTCCCATGTTGGCAGCGGCTTGTGTCCATCGATGAAAGGGGGGAAATCCTGGCCACAGTCAGGGGCAGACAGCATGAGTTTCATGGGAAGAGTCCCCTTTTTTTGCCTTTTCCCCTTTCCCTTCTCAGTGGAGGGGGAAGATCTCCATTTTCAGATTCTCCCGTGCACCGGGGCCCCATGTGGCGACCGTCAGAGCCCAACAGCACCTCCTGTTGACCAACACAGAGCAACTGCAGGCTCTGCACCTCCAGTGATCCAACATCACCTCCTGCTGATCGTTGTTAGAATTGCGCCAAAAGGCAGAAAGTACTGAACTGTTTCCTTTTTGAAGGGAATTTTTGGGTACAGGATTATTGTTTGGTTGTTTTTGTGTTCTTTGGTTGTTCTGCCAATACACATATATCCTTTAATAAAGGGCTGTTATTTTCTTTCTTTCTCCATACTTCCTCAATTGCAGCCTCTTAATTTTGGATTTACAATTGCTTAGAGGGAGGAGTTTGGTCTTCCTCATAACTCATCCTCCTTAGCAAAACACTTCAGTCTCATTAAACTGAGACAACAGCACTCTCAGGAAAGAAATGCTTCCTAATGTCAAGTCAGAACATCTCCTGACACTCATACTGAGCCTGCTGCCGACCAGCACCCCCAGATCCCTTTCTGCAGGGCTGTTCTCCAGCCACTCTTCTCCCAATTTATACTTGTGCCCAATGTTACTCCATCTCAGGTGCAGAATCTGGCATTTGTTCTTGTTAAATTTCATGCCATTGATAATTACCCAATGCTCCAGTCTATCTAGATCCCTCTGCAAGTCTTCTTGTTCCTCAAAAGAATCAGCAGCACCTCCCAGTTTAGTATCATCAGTAAACTTGTTAATGGCGTATTCAACTCCTGCATCCATACCATTGATAAATATACTGAATAGGACTGGCCCTAAAATTGTGCCCTTAGGAACACTGCTGGTGACTGGTGTAGGAATGAGGCCTAAAGCCACAAGATATGCCGTGAGATATGTGGTGAAGGGATTAACATGGGCATGATAGGCTGCTGATGGGGGTGATAGGTTATCAGGCAGAGGCCAGATGACCCTTATTGCTGCCTTATCCAGGTAGAAGAGGGAGAGAAACTAATGTGTCACAGTTCTGTTCAGCTTTGTAGTCGAAACTCAATATCCCTCATTTTACATATGAGGTGTCTGGCCCCCCCCCCCCATTAGGATAACAGGGTATTTGACTACAGTCTCACCTCTGCTTCTTCCAAAAGTATAAATTTGGCATTTGAAATCCTCCATGGCAGAGGATGAGAATACAATCCCACTTTGCAGACAAATCAATGGGCTTGCTCCTCTCTCCTCCCCAAAGTAGGGACGTCTCTTTGTTATGATTTGCACCTCTGACTGTGTCAAAGCATACCTGGGAACAATTGTACATAGAGTTTTACACTTATATTTTGAACATCTAGTACATTTATGACCAGCAATCTAACACAAATTTATAACCTATTGCTTCAATAAACTACACTATTTGTGAATCTGTGATCATGAAAGTTCTTATTAAACATGGACAGACATATAGTGTCAAATAAGGGACTTGGCATGGGATGTGAAGAATAACAAGAAGGGATTCTATAACTACATAGGTTAGAAAATAAAGGCCAAGGAGAGTGCACTCCCCCTGATAAACGAGAAGGGAGAACTGGTGACAATGGATATGGAGAAGGCTGAGGTACTTGAGTTCTTCACCTCACTCTTCACTGGCAGTCAGACTTCCCACGTCTCAAGTCCCTGAACCTCCAGGAGGGAGCAAAGTCCCTCACACTATAAAGGAAGAGACAGTTTGAGACCACTTTTCTATGGGGTCCGATGAGATGCATTCCAGGGTCCTGAGGGAACTGGATTATATTGTTGCCAAGCCACTTTCCATCATATTTTAAAAGTCATGGTGGTCAGGCAAAATCCCCAGTGACTGGAAAAAGGGAAACATCATTCCTATTTTTAAAAAGGGGAGAAAGGAAAACCCAGGGAACTACAGACCGGAGAGCCTCACCTCTGTGCCTGGAAAGATCATGGAGCAGACTCTCATGGAAGCAATGTTAAGGCATATATAAGACAAGGAGGTGACCTGAGGCAGCCAGCACAGTTTTACTAAGGGCAAGTCATGCCTGACCAATATGGTGGCCTTCTATGATGAAGTGACTGCAAATTGTTGACAAGGGAAGACTGACTGATGTCATCTACCTAGACTTCTGTAAGGTCTTTGATATGGTCCCACAACATCCTTATCTCCAAATTGGAGACACATGTGTTTGAAGGGTAGACTATTCAGTAGATAAGGAATTGGCTGGATGGATGCAACCAGAGAGCTGTGGTCAATGGTTCTATGTCCAGGTGGACGCCAATGATGAGTGGTGTCCCTCAGGGCTTTGTCTTGGGACTGGTGCTCTTTAATATCTTTATCAATGACATAGACAGTGAGACTGAGTGCACCCTCAGCAAGTTTGCAGATGACACCAAGATGAGCAGTGCAGTTGACACAACAGAAAGATGGGATGTCAGCCAGAGGGACCTAGACAAACTTGAGAAGTTGGCCCATGAGAACCTCATGAAGTTCAACAAGTCCAAGTGCAAGGTGCTGCACCTGGGTCAGGGCAATCCAAGACATGAGCACAGGCTGGGAGAAGAACTCATTGAGAGCAGCCCTGTGGAGAAGGAGTTTCTTGTGGATGAAAAACTGGACATGAACCAAGTGTGCACTTGCAGCCCAGAAGGCCAACTGCATCCCGGGCTGCATCAAAAGAGGTGTGACCAGCAGGTCAAGGGAGGTGATTCTCCCCCTCTACTCTGTCCTCTCCAGACCCCACCTGGAGTACTGCATCCAACTCTGGGGTCCTCAGCACAAGAAAGACATGGACCTGTTAGAGTGGGTCCAGAGGAGGCCACAAAAATGATCAGAGGGCTGGAGAACCTCTCCTATGAAGACAGGTTGAGAAAGCAGGGATTGTTCAGCCTGGAGAAGAGAAGGCTCTGGGGAGACCTCATTGTGGCCTTCCAGTACTGAAAGAGAGCTCATAAAAAGGAGGGAGAGTGACTTTTTGCACAGACAGATAGTGATAGGACAAAGGAGAAATGGTTTTAAAGTAAAAGAAGAGAGATTTAGATGAGATGTTAGCAAGAAATTCTTTACTCGGAGGGTAGTGAGGCACTGGAACAGGTTGGCCAGAGAAGTTGCGGGTGCCCCATACCTGGAAGTGTTCAGGCCAGGTTAGAAGGGGCCCTGAGCATCCTAATCAAGTGGGTGGTATCTCTGCCCATGGCAGGGGAGTTGGAACTAGATGATCTTTAAGGTCCCTTCTAACCCAAGCCATTCTATGATTTCATGATTCTATGAATTGGTAAACTGCACTATTCATGACTGTGATTCTGAAAGTACTTATTGAATGTGACAACATTTATAGTACCTAATTGATTCTAATCAGAAGTTAAGCTGCAGAGGTGCTCTCTGGTCTCTGAGGACTAGCTAGAATGCAAGGACGTTTATTTTCTGGCAAATTTCTATCATCATCATTATCATGGCTAGGCTTCGCAAACGCAGATTTGGGGAGGGTTCTACCCACGTTTGTTACAAGCGCGCTGGTGGCTAAAAAGGCCAATATGGGATAGACAAGTCCAGTTGCAAAAGGCACAGCAGAAAGACTCCTTAGGTGGTATATTCTGCAAGACACGATTCTTTCTGCGTTGTCTTTTCTCAAGAGTGATCCTGCGTGCTTTCTCAAAAGCATCAGCAGCGTTAAAGATAGTGTGTCTCCAGACCTCCCGATTGGAGGCCAGAGTAGACCAGTTATGGTGGTCAATATGGCCAAGGCTGACGTTGTTTCAGGGAGTCCTTGTATCTCCTCTTTGGGGCTCCTCTCTTGCGGCAGCTGGTGGAAGTTCACCATAAAGTATGATCTTAGGGAGGTGGTAGTCCTTCATCCTGGAGACGTGTCCTGCCCAACACAGCTGTGTTCTCAGCAACATGACCTCAATACTTGTGACTGCTGCTTGTTCTAGAACAGATGTATTAGTCACATAATCTGACCAGTGAATGTTTAGGATTGTGCGGAGACAGCGTTGATGGAAGCGTTCTAGGAGTCGCAGGTGGTGGCGGTAGATGACCCAAGATTCGTATCCATATAAAAGAGTAGACAGCACCGTGGCTCTGTAAACACTGATCTTTGTACTTTTCTTCAAGTGTTTATTTCACCAAACTCTTTTATAAAGCTTTCCGAAGGCACTATATGCCTTTGCTAACCTGTTGTCTATCTCTCCGTCAATCTTACCATCCGAGGAGATGAGGCTACCTAGGTAATTAAACTGCTGGACTGATTTGAGCTCTGATTCTCCCATGGTGATATGGGGATGATGGAAGACTTCCTGAGGTGCAGATTGCGAGAGAACTTCTGTCTTCTTTAAGCTGACTTCCAGCCCAAAAAGCTCAGCAGCCTCTGCAAAGCAGGATGTTAAACGCTGCAGGTACTTCTGTGTGGACGATGAGGGCGGCGTCGTCAGCGTAAAGCAGCTCCTGGACAAGATGATTTAAGGTCTTAGTATGGGCAATGGAGAGCAGAGTAATACCATGGTAATTTGAGCAGTCTGATTCAACTCCTTTCTTCTTATACAAGGTGATGATGACTGTATCGCGAAGGTCTGATGGTTGTTCGCCTAGTTCCCAACAGCGCACCACAAACTTGTGAAATTTAACATGGAGTGCAAGACCCCCATGTTTCCAGACTTCAGGTGGAATTCCATCAACCCCAGCTGCCTTGTCAGTTTTCACCTGCTGTATGGCCTTAAGAGTTTCTCCTATAGTAGGGGCAATATCCAATTCATTCTTCACCAGTTGTTGTGTAATGTACTGAATTGCTGTGTCTTGGACTACACGGCTAGTACTGAAAAGAGTCTGAAAGTGTTCAGAGCATCGATTCAGAATGGAGGTTTTATCTGTCAGAAGTGTTTGACCATCTGCGCTGAGTAGAGGGCTTTGGACCTGGTATGTAGGCCCGTATGCTGATTTCAGGGCCTCATGGAATCCTCTGTGATCACCTGTATCTGCACATAATTGAGTTTTTTCAGCTAGATTGATCCACCACTTGTTCTGGATGTCATGAAGTTTCTGTTGGAGCTTGCGGCATGCAAGACGAAAGGCTGCTTTTCTTATGTGACAGGATGGCAGTGCAAGGTGTGCTTGGTGAGCAGATCTCTTCTTCCTCAACAGTTCCTGGATCTCTTGATTGTTGTCATCAAACCAGTCTTTGTTCTTCTTGAAGGAGAACTCTAAGGATTCTTCAGAGGA
Organism: Pseudopipra pipra; assembly: GCF_036250125.1. NCBI lineage: Eukaryota > Metazoa > Chordata > Aves > Passeriformes > Pipridae > Pseudopipra > Pseudopipra pipra. The sequence continues at coordinate 62,610,909 of NC_087580.1, read as the reverse complement.
CTGCAGGATGCTGTTTTTAATATGGTGCCAAAGTGTTTCAGGAGAGGCATCTATAGAATCTATGGAATGATTTTCGAGCGTAGTTTGAAGATTTGCCTGGAATCTGCCTCTCACTGTGACTGATTGGAGGTTGTTAACTTGGAGTTTCCTCCTTGGGATACTGCCCTTTTCGGGTTTGAACTTAAGACTGAAGTTAAGTTGACAGCGCACAAGTCGATGGTCTCTTTGGTATTCTGCACTAGGCATCACGTGAGTATGATGGACATTGCGACCGTGTCTCCGTCGCACCAAAACATATTCAATGAGGTGCCAATGCTTAGATCTAGGATGCATCCAGGTTGTCTTCAGACTGTTTTTCTGCTGAAATATAGTGTTAGTGATGGTGAGCTGTTGCTCCGCACAGAATTCTAGCAGAAGGTGTCCATTATTGTTGCAGTTTCCAACACCATGCTTGCCTAGTACTCCTTTCCAGGCTTCAGAGTTCTTTCCTACTCTGGCGTTGAAATCACCAAGGATAATGATCTTATCATCTGCAGGCACCTTTTGGGTAAGGCGGCGCAGGTCGGTATAAAATTTATCTTTTTCCTTAGGGTCAGCGTGGAGAGTTGGGGCATTTATACTAATGAGGACAACATGTTTTTTGTTGTGTAGTGGAAGGCGTAAGGAGATAATGCGGTCAGAGTGACCTGTTGGCAGATTTTCGAGTTTAGGAACAATGGAGTTTTTGATCATGAAGCCGACTCCTGAGAGATGTTTTTCGGTTCTGGGTTTACCTGACCAAAAGAGTGTGTAACCGGCACCATGTTCTCGAAGGTTGCCTTCCTCATGGAGACGAACTTCACTGAGAACAGCAATGTCGATGTTGAGACGTGACAGTTCGTGGGTAATTAGGGCAGAGCGACACTCAGGACATCCACTATTCGCGGTATCAAGCATGGTTCTGATTTTCCAGCATGCGAGAGTCAATTTGGGTACACCTTTCAAGGCAGGTGTAAGCCTTTGTCTTTTGATCTTAGTGTGACCGCATTAGTAGAAGATGGCCGCGGTTAACCAACAGGGTGAAGGGATTGATGAGCTTTGTTTAGGCCACCTTTTCTAGGCCCCTCTCCGAGTGGAGCAAGCAGTGCTGCTGAAATAGGCTGTTCGGTCATTCAGGATGCTGCCCAAAGAGACTGTCATCTCCGGGGTCAGTCTCAGGTGACCAGTGTCCTGAACCGCCTGCGGGCAGGATTGGGTCTGCAGCTTCCAGTGCACCTTATCACCTGCCATTTCAACCCTTGCCTATCGCTACAGGGCTTTACAAATGTGGGTATAAACATTCGAGCCTGCACAGTGGATTTTTTTTTAGGTGAGACGCAGCATGCGCGGAACTGGACCCACTCTTTAATCCTAAGGTTCATCTGCCAGGGCCTAGCGAGCTTGGAAGGTGGCAGCGAGGTATCCTTCTCTTAGATGGATGGCCTTACAGGGCTAAGCAAGCTCCATCTGCCTGGGTTTGGAATTAGAGTTGTCCTTCTCCTAGGATGACTGCCAGAAGGCTAGGGAGCTCATCCTGCCCATGGACATGTTTTGTCTGACCCTTCAGTTTTGACCTGTCTGGCATGGGAGACCCTACCAAAGGTACATACCATCGCCAGCACAGCTCGCAACTGCATAGGTGTAGTGGTTTGAACCAGGTTTTCCCCCAGAGGCTAAGAAAAATGGTAAAACCCCAGGGGGTGGTAACCCCTGGAAGTTTTGAAGTTTTGTCCAATCTGCGCTCCTGCAAAAATGTAAACATACCACAAGCAAATGGAAGAGAAGGTTGGTTGTAGTTTGGTTGAAGAAGTGGTAGCCATGTTCTGACACCACGAGGAAAGGAGCTCGGAGCCCCTCGGGGCTCTGCCCCCCCCCCGGCCCCCAGCTGGGGGACTGCAGAGACTTGGAACAGTGTTAGACTGGGCTAGGTGTCTGTAGTTATGCCGGGAGATGTTTTCTCCACCATGGGCAGTGGCAGGAGTAGCAACAGACCAGCACTGACCGGAGGAAAGCGGTGGCACAGGGCCAGAAGAGATAAGACGAAGTAACATACAGCATGCAGCCAAGGAAGACTCAGAGTTGCTTGAGTCGAGATAGAAAGCCGGCAGAAGAGAGAGAGAGACAGCAGCAGGGAGACAGAGTTGGGGTAAGAACTGAATTAAAAGACCCCAGACTCCTTTGAGACCCCCTCCTGGAAAGGAGGAAGGTGATAGACTCTTACTTGAAAGAGCCTTGGAGTGCTACAGCACTTGCAGAAAGGAGCTAGAGAGCTCCGAGAGGACCACTGCTGCCAAGGTGGCAGCCTGAGGCAGGACACAGAAGCTCTGCAAGGGGCTGAGTCCCCTGAAGATACCAGACCGTCACGAAGACCCCCTGTGTTTCGTGGTATGACCGTGGTGGAACGACCTTTGTCTGGGGTGAACGTAGCCCACGGAAGACCCCTTTGCCTGCATCAAGGGGCCAAGGGGGATACCCCCTCGTGAGTGCTGGCAGAAATCCAGCTATCAGCTGCTGCATGTGAAGAAGACATATTGTTGCTGTTGAAGATACTCCTGCTTAGAGACTGGAAGGGATCTGTCCTTCTTCCCTCCTGGACTTTTATTTGGAGGGTAGAAGAAATCTGATCCATTGTAAATACTTATGTCATGGTAGAGATAGTTGTGATCGTGTGTATAATGTATTATTATATTTATTTGTACAGTCATTGTAATATATATTCCCTTTCCCCCATTCTGAGTCTCGTGTTTTGTCTGGAAAAACACATCTTATACTAGGTTGAGATGGAGGAGGGGGCTTAGACTAGGGAATTAGAATTTTGGGGATCTCAAACCATGACAATAGGGATACACAGGCTTCCCCCCCACTAAAACTGTTAGGGCAAGCCTTTCACTCCCTACTTTTCTGCCACCCATCTATACTTAATCCCAGGGAATTACCCAGGAACATCCCTTTGTCCTGACCACCCTTTCAGGATGCAATAAATAAATCCAAAACAAACCGAACCTGGGCAGTAGCCGCAGGTGAGCCAAAAGTAAGTGGTTCTGGCCCCTGCACCCACCTTGGGCTCGGGTACCTCCCAAGGCCCCAGCCCGGCCAAGTCCCCCCAACACCCCTGAAGAACCCACTATCCACCCTGACCTTATCCTCCCCCCACCGTGTTACCACAGATCTTCCCTCGTACTGCTCACTTGCCACACTTAATACAGGGTTGCCCCGCCTGCCCTCCCGCCAGTCCGAGAACCCCCATGGCCCACCCGACACCCTTCCCCTCCCCCAAACCAGACCGGCAAACCTCTGTGTGCTCCGAAGCTCCACCTCTCCTCTCCCACGAGGGAGAAGCTCCACCTCGCCTTTCCCCCGCCGGGGGGCAGCCCTGCGCAGAGCCAAGGGAAGGCCCCGCGGGCTGCCCGCAGTTCCAACGGGGGGGGGGCCCCCCACGTGCTGCATCCGGTTCCGGCGGGGGGGCCAAATTTCTATACTCAATGCAACAACCAGTCTCCAGCCAGATATAGCCCCATTCACTACAATCCTTTGAGTTCTGCCCTTCAGCCAGTTCTTCACCCAGCGCACGATGTACCAGCTCATTTCACTGTTGGACAACTTGTCCAGAAAGATGCTGTGAGGGACAGTATCAAAAGCCTTAATAAAATCCAGAAAAACTACGTCCACCACTTCATCCACTAGGCAGGAATAACAAAGAAGAAAAATTCTTTTTTTTTTTTTTACAATTTATGTGAAGAAGCATATTTTTAATGAGTAAAAACAGTCACATTTAATAACCACAGCAATTTAATTAGTCTAGGGATTCTTCTCTTTGTGACAAAGTCCAAAGCAGTGAAAATCAAATATCCTCAAAGAGGGATGCAAAATTAAAATGAAGGCATAAATTGAGGTCTGCAGTAGCTTATCTGCATGGAATAATAGATGTGGTTTTAAAAGTGTTAGAAGTGCAGGCTTGACATCAAGTTCTGATCATATGCATTACTGAAGTATTGTTAAAATTAACAGCAATTATTGCAACTAAAATCACTTTTTAAAATAAACAAGGATATTATCTTTGTTCTTCATTGGTCTCGGCTGGAATCTGCCAGTTTTCTTCACAGGGAAATCATAGCATTGCTTAAATTATTCATCATCATAGTAGAATCTTGCCCTTCACTACTCAGCCACATTTGATCTACACTAGCTACTGATCTTGATTTTATTTCTACTGCCCAAACTGACAGAATGGATGTCTGAAATGGATATGTAATTTGGAGAAATGAAAAACAGTGGCTCTCAGCTTTTTGCTTAAGCAAACCAGAATACATCTGCACAAAGAAAATAAGACTGAAGTTATGTTTCATAGATTTTCTCTAGATTAAGAATATTTTTTTCTTGGTTTTATAACTTCAGTTCTTAGATATGCTAGTTAGCATGCTCAGTGATCTTTTTTTATCATTTTTAAGTCATGTTGATTTATTTTTTTCCATTTAAATTGATCCCTGATTCTTGTCTCTGAGAAACAGGAACATCTCTTCTCTAGGACATTTTAAAATCTATTTGCAATATCTGATATTCCCATGTTTAAGTTTTGTACCATGTTTTCTTAAAAGTCTTGTAATCCAGTTATTTTGTCCTTTATACACTGGGTTTGTTGCTCAGTATATATGCACTTGCGACCATGCAACTCCTATGATGTATCTAAGAACTTGATTAGACAGGAGACTACATTGCATCAGAGTCCCATTCATATATGAGAAAAGAAATCCAAACTTCAACTTCCATGAAAAAATATTAGAACATGGAGGGGTATAATTTAATAACAACAAACCCAAAACATTTTATTCAGTTTTTCCAGAAGAAAACATTTCAACTGTATTGGGTCTGGCTGAGATGGAGTTCATTTTCCCATAGTAGACCTCACAGTGCTGTGTTTTGCATTGGTAGCTAGAAGGGTGTTGATAACACACTGGTGTTTTGGCTACTGCTGAGCACAGCGTCAGCACTGTAACATTCCTTCCTCAATCGAAGGCATGATCCTGGGAGGGTACACAAGTAGACCAGCTGACCCAAACTGACCAAAGGGATATTCCATACCATATGACATCAGCTCAGATACAAAAGCTAAGGCAAGGAGCAGGAAGGCAGGCATTCATTGTTTCCAATGGCTGCCTGCTGAGAAACCGTTACACGTGCTGAAGCTCTGCTTCTTGGGAAGTGACCGACTGTTGCTGCTGATGGGAAGTAGAGAATAAATCATGTTATCTTTTGTGCATGCAAGCTTCTACTTTGCTTTTGCTTTAAATAAACTGCCTTATCCCAAACCATGAGTTGTTTTCCACCTTACTCTCTCCCCTGTCCAGCTGGGAAAGGGAGTGATAGAGCAGTTGGGTGGGCACCTGGCATCCAGCCAAGGTCAACCCACCCCTGCTTCTATGAAATACAGTTAAATGGCATCCCTGAAAGCAGTCTAGTACTGCTAATAACAACCAGTCAGTTCACTGAGACTTTTCACATTTAGCACTGAATGCTAGATTTAAAATACACATAGCCCGTGATTTTAATTTTTCCATATTTTATGTATCTCTGGCTCTCGCTGCTAATCTATAGCCACCAAAATCTTGCCAGCTCCTCACTATTTCTCACCTCCCACCCACGTTAATAGTTCCACTCTCTTATTCCTTCTAATAGAAATTATATATATCAATCAACTTATATTTGAATTGGTAGCATGGTCACAATAAGCATCACCATAAAAATATTATTACTCTAAACAAAAATATTGCATTTAATGAAGTAAATCTGGACATCTGGATTTTTTTTTGAGGGGTGCAGGTGGTTTTAGGGGGGATTATTTGAGGACTTTTTTACACATCTGAAACATTTTTGTATCTGGTTCAAAAAAAAAGGACTATTTGAAAATAAATTTATGCTTTGCCCTACAGTTATTTTTAATTAGTGTTTATAAATAATTAAGTAATGCATAATATATTATTTAGATGCAATGGTCTTAAGAATTTGAGTTGTATTTCAACTACAATTATAGTAATTTATTTATATATATTTATGTTATAATATCTAATGTGACTATATTTGATTAATAATTTTTTAATTATGAAAGCATAAACACTGTTTTTTCTTTTTAGCTTCATTTTTGAAAAATATGACTTTTAACTACAGTATTAGAATATTCTATAGAAAATAAAATATTATTCCCAGTAGAATGTAATTGAATTTAATTTACAATAAAACCCTTGAGTGTCTCTTTTAGATTATTGCATCAGCAATCAATGGTAAACAGCAATGCAGGCAAGACATGGAAGGTTTCTGACTTGTCAGTGTAAACACACCAGTGACAGAGGTTACTCACTCTTGTTAACTCAGTCATACTATGAATCTTCTCTTAGCACATGGCATCTTTTTGAGGCAAATGTGGTAAAGCTTATGGTTGCTGTAGTGAACTTATTTCATGAAAGTGCACATGCACGTATAGATCATAATTTTTTTAGGATTTTAACTTACATGCATACACATACACACAAACAAGTTTGAGGTCATATGCCAATTCTGTTCATGTATGTTTCTAAAGTAAAAAGATAATCTACATAGCCATCATATGAAACTGATTTATGCCATTTGAGAATTATGTGGATTTAGAGGAAGATATAAATTAATATTCATATATTTCTAAGAATATTTTTATGGCTTCTGGAAAAATATTGGTACCTCATAAAATCCTCAGTACTCAACTAAACAATAAACCTATAAAATTTATGCTTACATCAATTACAGTCATAGAAAATGAGGTTGTAATGGTCTTTTTTGAAGCAAATATTTAATACAGAAAAATGAGCGAAGAATTAGCTCCACTTCCATTTCAGTTGGTAGCACCAGAAGGTTATACTTTTCTATGTACCTGCAGAGAATTCTACAGTGCTTCAATAGAAATTGCTTTCTGTGACAGAAAACATCTAAACACGATAATTTATATTTATACAAAAAAGTGTTAATTTTACATTTTTTGATGTACCACAACTGCTGTTGATTTAGGTGAGAAAAATCCCACACATGTACATTCTATCCTTATTGTACAGGTTTTCTGTTACTGACCAGCTTTCTCATACAAGGTTATTGTATTAGATTCCAATTACATTAAGCTATTACTGATATTATTATGATAATGATATTACTTTATAACATCCCAAACTCTTGTTTCCTTACAATAATATTCTACATGACAGCAGAGTATTTTTTATGTTCATGTCCCTTTCAGAGAACTGACATAATAACAGAATAAATGTAACTTCTTTGAAAAGATGTATCTTAAAAATTCTGGTTTTAAAGAACAACTGTATGCCACTTTGTCTTTGTACAGAGTTTATTTTGGAATTAAAATGATCCTGATTAGGCCATACAGGTTCTTTACAAAGGGCCGAATATTGGTACTATTCAAGTCCAAAGATACACTGACCAAGCCTTGACACAAAGCATGGGATATTTATTTTTCCCAAACACCTCTTCTCAGACTTTAAACAAGACAAAATGATGATCATTTCTCATAGTCATTCATTTATAAAGTTCATTTTGATCTAGTTTCTGTTTTCTCCATACTGATACACAAACTGGAAGTGGAAAGGGTAAACAAAAGGTAGTTCCTTACCTATATCTTTTATATTTGCAGTTTCCTTAGTTTCTGTATCAGAGAAGGCTGGTGATCCTGCTCACTGCTGTGCCCTTAAATGGTTTTCAGCATCATCAAACCCATAATAGTCTACAAAACATCAAGCAAATGAAGACAACCTGTGTTTTTATCACATTGCACTTTAGCATAGATATTTAAATAATCAGTATTTAGGATAAGTGAATAAATATCAGTTCATCATTACATTCCAATGTTAGGAATGTTACCTTAGCTTTTTGTAAGAAATTGGGGAACTGAAAACTATGTTCTCACAACAGGCAAGAAACCTTGGAGGAGCAAACTTAATCTTGCCCTGAACTCTATGCATCCTGTGATTATGTCTACATTACGTGTGTGATTGCCATTCTACTATAAATTATTTTACAAATACCTCTATTTAGGTGTAGCCCAGATAAAAAAAAAATCAAAGGCAAGAGGTTATAGATATAAAATTGAATAACGTTACAAGCAAAACATAATTTTCAAAATGTTACTTCTTATAATATACTGGAAATCAACTACTGATGCAGAGAATAACCAGCAGCATTTCCAGTGTATCAAATATTGCTTCAGAGGTAATTAAAGCAAAACAGTCTAGCATGGAAAAATTAGCCCTCATTATTAACCTATGGCAGAACCCTAGGAAAGAGCAACTCAGAGATCTGTTGGAACCACTGCTGTTTACCTATGAAAGGAAAAACTTAGCAAGGCCTTGATACTGGGGAGGCAACATCAGTTGTTAGAGTGCATTTTAGAAATGTAGCTTTACCCTGACTGTTGATAGAGCACTGAACTAGAAAAGGCAATAGCAGACAACTGGAACTGAGGACTGTCCCTGTCTGACCAGGTGTCCTTGTGTCCTACTTGCCCTTACTCCTTGTCTTCCTTGACCTCCATGCAGGCAAAAAGGAAAGTGGTCATGCACCATACTGATGTGGATTTAGCTCCATCTTAAAGAATTGAAGAGTTAAGATGGCATCATTAGCTGTGCACGGCATGATTTCTCTCTAATCCTTGCAACAAGTTTAAATGTCCATGCATTATGTTATTAACTGGATTTAGTAAGTACTTAAGACTCATAATTTTTTTGTAAAAAACCTCTTGTCAACTTCTTTCTACCTAGAGGGGAGAGCTCAGCCTTCTGAGAACACATTGGTCAGGAGGTAACTCTCCACTGCATAGGAGACTTTCCTGTGGTGTGAGGAGGGAAGGGGGACAGGGAGCGGCTTCCAGTACCACCATCACCACCACCCTTATTGCCATGTTGTGATGATGCATACTTGCACAAAAGCACGCCAGAACCGTTAATGCCTGCCAGTGTCTCCCTTGGTGTGCAGTCCTTGTGGCCACGCAGTAAGGCGTGCCAGGTGAGGGGCCATGAGGCAACCCTCAAGCTGAGGGACAGTTGCCCGCCTGGAGAGTTTTCATTCACATGAGGAGTTTTCCACGTGCAAATGAAAGCACTTGAGATAATGACAAACCAGTATAATAATAACTCGATTACTTTGCACTATGATACCTGCTGGGAGGGGACTCACTGCTCTTATAGCTTGTTCGTGTGAGCCTGTGGACACAAATGACTGCTTCTTAGTAAAGGAAGTGTTAATTAATAATAATCACTAACAACAATTAATAGTTGTGACTAATAATGCACACTTTGCAGTCCAACAGATAGAAAAAACTAAATTATTAATTGTAAGTGTATATAACTAAGTATATAAGCTAAATACATATTCATGTTTGCTTGGAGGGTCGCGGGTGGGCGAATGTCCCTGGGAATGTCCCTGGGAATATCCCTGGGTTTGAGTGTAGGTGGCTCAGGAAAAGTAGGGAGTGAAAGGTTTGCCCTAATCATTTTAGTGGGGGAGAAGCTTGTGTGCCCTTATGAGGTTGAGAGCTGTGCTGGTGGTGGTATATGCCTCCGGCAGGGCCTCTCATGCCAGACAGGTCAAAACTGAAGGGTCAGATAAAATGTGTCCATGGGCAGGATGGGCTCACTAGCCTTCCAGCAGTCATCCTAGGAGAAGGACAATTCTAATTCCAAACCCTGGCAAATGGAGCTCGCATTGCCCTGTAAGGTCATCCATCCAAGAGAAGGATACTCTAAACAAACCCACGTGCTAAGGACCTCGCTGTCAGCATCCAAGCTTGCAAGGCTCTGGCAGATGAACCTTAGGATTAAAGAGTGGGTCCAGTTCTGCGCATAATGCGTCTCACCTAAAAAATCCATGGCGCAGGCTCGAGGGTTATATCCACATTTGTAAAGCCCTGTAGCGACAGGCAGGGTCAAAATGGCAGGTGATAAGATGCACTGGAAGTCGCAGACTCAACCCTGCATACAGGCGGTTCAGGACATTGGTCACCTGAGACTGACCCCGGAGATGACAGTCTCTTTGGGCAGCATCCTGAATGACCAAGGAGCCTTTTTCAAGGAGAGCACTGCTTGCTCCACTTGGAGAGGGGTCTAGAAAAGGTGGCCTAACCAGAGCTCATCTCTACCCTTCACCTGGTTGGTTAACCGCAGCCAACGGGCATCTTCTGATGTGGTCAAACTAAGGCTGAGAAACAAAAGCATATACCTGCCTTTCAAAGGTGTACCCAAATTGACACTCACATGCTGGAAAATCAGAACAATGCTTGATACTGAGGATGGTGGTCGTCCTGAGCATCGTTCTGCCCTAATTGCCCATGAACTGTCATGTCTCAACATCGACATTGCTGCTCTCAGTGAAGTTCATCTCCATGAGGAAGGCAGACATAGAGAACATGGTGCCAGTTACACACTCTTTTGGTCAGGTAAACCCAGAACCGAAAAACATCTCTCAGGAGTCGGCTTCATGATTAAAAACTCTATTGTCCCAAAACTTGAAAATCTACCGACAGGTCATTCTGATCTCATTATCTCCTTACGCCTTCCACTACACAACAAAAGACATGTTGTCCTCATTAGTATAAATGCCCCAACTCTCCACGCTGACCCTAAGGAAAAAGATAAATTTTATACCGACCTGCGCCGCCTTACCCAAAAGGTGCCTGCAGATGATAAGATCATTATCCTTGGTGATTTCAACGCCAGAGTAGGAAAGAACTCTGAAGCCTGGAAAGGAGTACTAGGCAAGCATGGTGTTGGAAACTGCAACAATAATGGACACCTTCTGCTAGAATTCTGTGCGGAGCAACAGCTCACCATCACTAACACTATATTTCAGCAGAAAAACAGTCTGAAGACAACCTGGATGCATCCTAGATCTAAGCATTGGCACCTCATTGAATATGTTTTGGTGCGACGGAGACACGGTCGCAATGTCCATCATACTCACGTGATGCCTAGTGCAGAATACCAAAGAGACCATCGACTTGTGCGCTGTCAACTTAACTTCAGTCTTAAGTTCAAACCCGAAAAGGGCAGTATCCCAAGGAGGAAACTCCAAGTTAACAACCTCCAATCAGTCACAGTGAGAGGCAGATTCCAGGCAAATCTTCAAACTACGCTCGAAAATCATTCCATAGATTCTATAGATGCCTCTCCTGAAACACTTTGGCACCATATTAAAAACAGCATCCTGCAGTCCTCTGAAGAATCCTTAGAGTTCTCCTTCAAGAAGAACAAAGACTGGTTTGATGACAACAATCAAGAGATCCAGGAACTGTTGAGGAAGAAGAGATCTGCTCACCAAGCACACCTTGCACTGCCATCCTGTCACATAAGAAAAGCAGCCTTTCGTCTTGCATGCCGCAAGCTCCAACAGAAACTTCATGACATCCAGAACAAGTGGTGGATCAATCTAGCTGAAAAAACTCAATTATGTGCAGATACAGGTGATCACAGAGGATTCCATGAGGCCCTGAAATCAGCATACGGGCCTACATACCAGGTCCAAAGCCCTCTACTCAGCGCAGATGGTCAAACACTTCTGACAGATAAAACCTCCATTCTGAATCGATGCTCTGAACACTTTCAGACTCTTTTCAGTACTAGCCGTGTAGTCCAAGACACAGCAATTCAGTACATTACACAACAACTGGTGAAGAATGAATTGGATATTGCCCCTACTATAGGAGAAACTCTTAAGGCCATACAGCAGGTGAAAACTGACAAGGCAGCTGGGGTTGATGGAATTCCACCTGAAGTCTGGAAACATGGGGGTCTTGCACTCCATGTTAAATTTCACAAGTTTGTGGTGCGCTGTTGGGAACTAGGTGAACAACCATCAGACCTTCGCGATACAGTCATCATCACCTTGTATAAGAAGAAAGGAGTTGAATCAGACTGCTCAAATTACCATGGTATTACTCTGCTCTCCATTGCCCATACTAAGACCTTAAATCATCTTGTCCAGGAGCTGCTTTACGCTGACGACGCCGCCCTCATCGTCCACACAGAAGTACCTGCAGCGTTTAACATCCTGCTTTGCAGAGGCTGCTGAGCTTTTTGGGCTGGAAGTCAGCTTAAAGAAGACAGAAGTTCTCTCGCAATCTGCACCTCAGGAAGTCTTCCATCATCCCCATATCACCATGGGAGAATCAGAGCTCAAATCAGTCCAGCAGTTTAATTACCTAGGTAGCCTCATCTCCTCGGATGGTAAGATTGACGGAGAGATAGACAACAGGTTAGCAAAGGCATATAGTGCCTTCGGAAAGCTTTATAAAAGAGTTTGGTGAAATAAACACTTGAAGAAAAGTACAAAGATCAGTGTTTACAGAGCCACGGTGCTGTCTACTCTTTTATATGGATACGAATCTTGGGTCATCTACCGCCACCACCTGCGACTCCTAGAACGCTTCCATCAACGCTGTCTCCGCACAATCCTAAACATTCACTGGTCAGATTATGTGACTAATACATCTGTTCTAGAACAAGCAGCAGTCACAAGTATTGAGGTCATGTTGCTGAGAACACAGCTGTGTTGGGCAGGACACGTCTCCAGGATGAAGGACTACCACCTCCCTAAGATCATACTTTATGGTGAACTTCCACCAGCTGCCGCAAGAGAGGAGCCCCAAAGAGGAGATACAAGGACTCCCTGAAACAACGTCAGCCTTGGCCATATTGACCACCATAACTGGTCTACTCTGGCCTCCAATCGGGAGGTCTGGAGACACACTATCTTTAACGCTGCTGATGCTTTTGAGAAAGCACGCAGGATCACTCTTGAGAAAAGACAACGCAGAAAGAATCGTGTCTTGCAGAATATACCACCTAAGGAGTCTTTCTGCTGTGCCTTTTGCAACTGGACTTGTCTATCCCATATTGGCCTTTTTAGCCACCAGCGCGCTTGTAACAAACGTGGGTAGAACCCTCCCCAAATCTGCGTTTGCGAAGCCTAGCCATGATAATGATGATGATAGAAATTTGCCAGAAAATAAACGTCCTTGCATTCTAGCTAGTCCTCAGAGACCAGAGAGCACCTCTGCAGCTTAACTTCTGATTAGAATCAATTAGGTACTATAAATGTTGTCACATTCAATAAGTACTTTCAGAATCACAGTCATGAATAGTGCAGTTTACCAATTCATAGAATCATGAAATCATAGAATGGCTTGGGTTAGAAGGGACCTTAAAGATCATCTAGTTCCAACTCCCCTGCCATGGGCAGAGATACCACCCACTTGATTAGGATGCTCAGGGCCCCTTCTAACCTGGCCTGAACACTTCCAGGTATGGGGCACCCGCAACTTCTCTGGCCAACCTGTTCCAGTGCCTCACTACCCTCCGAGTAAAGAATTTCTTGCTAACATCTCATCTAAATCTCTCTTCTTTTACTTTAAAACCATTTCTCCTTTGTCCTATCACTATCTGTCTGTGCAAAAAGTCACTCTCCCTCCTTTTTATGAGCTCTCTTTCAGTACTGGAAGGCCACAATGAGGTCTCCCCAGAGCCTTCTCTTCTCCAGGCTGAACAATCCCTGCTTTCTCAACCTGTCTTCATAGGAGAGGTTCTCCAGCCCTCTGATCATTTTTGTGGCCTCCTCTGGACCCACTCTAACAGGTCCATGTCTTTCTTGTGCTGAGGACCCCAGAGTTGGATGCAGTACTCCAGGTGGGGTCTGGAGAGGACAGAGTAGAGGGGGAGAATCACCTCCCTTGACCTGCTGGTCACACCTCTTTTGATGCAGCCCAGGATGCAGTTGGCCTTCTGGGCTGCAAGTGCACACTTGGTTCATGTCCAGTTTTTCATCCACAAGAAACTCCTTCTCCACAGGGCTGCTCTCAATGAGTTCTTCTCCCAGCCTGTGCTCATGTCTTGGATTGCCCTGACCCAGGTGCAGCACCTTGCACTTGGACTTGTTGAACTTCATGAGGTTCTCATGGGCCAACTTCTCAAGTTTGTCTAGGTCCCTCTGGCTGACATCCCATCTTTCTGTTGTGTCAACTGCACTGCTCATCTTGGTGTCATCTGCAAACTTGCTGAGGGTGCACTCAGTCTCACTGTCTATGTCATTGATAAAGATATTAAAGAGCACCAGTCCCAAGACAAAGCCCTGAGGGACACCACTCATCATTGGCGTCCACCTGGACATAGAACCATTGACCACAGCTCTCTGGTTGCATCCATCCAGCCAATTCCTTATCTACTGAATAGTCTACCCTTCAAACACATGTGTCTCCAATTTGGAGATAAGGATGTTGTGGGACCATATCAAAGACCTTACAGAAGTCTAGGTAGATGACATCAGTCAGTCTTCCCTTGTCAACAATTTGCAGTCACTTCATCATAGAAGGCCACCATATTGGTCAGGCATGACTTGCCCTTAGTAAAACTGTGCTGGCTGCCTCAGGTCACCTCCTTGTCTTATATATGCCTTAACATTGCTTCCATGAGAGTCTGCTCCATGATCTTTCCAGGCACAGAGGTGAGGCTCTCCGGTCTGTAGTTCCCTGGGTTTTCCTTTCTCCCCTTTTTAAAAATAGGAATGATGTTTCCCTTTTTCCAGTCACTGGGGATTTTGCCTGACCACCATGACTTTTAAAATATGATGGAAAGTGGCTTGGCAACAATATAATCCAGTTCCCTCAGGACCCTGGAATGCATCTCATCGGACCCCATAGAAAAGTGGTCTCAAACTGTCTCTTCCTTTATAGTGTGAGGGACTTTGCTCCCTCCTGGAGGTTCAGGGACTTGAGACGTGGGAAGTCTGACTGCCAGTGAAGAGTGAGGTGAAGAACTCAAGTACCTCAGCCTTCTCCATATCCATTGTCACCAGTTCTCCCTTCTCGTTTATCAGGGGGAGTGCACTCTCCTTGGCCTTTATTTTCTAACCTATGTAGTTATAGAATCCCTTCTTGTTATTCTTCACATCCCATGCCAAGTCCCTTATTTGACACTATATGTCTGTCCATGTTTAATAAGAACTTTCATGATCACAGATTCACAAATAGTGTAGTTTATTGAAGCAATAGGTTATAAATTTGTGTTAGATTGCTGGTCATAAATGTACTAGATGTTCAAAATATAAGTGTAAAACTCTATGTACAATTGTTCCCAGGTATGCTTTGACACAGTCAGAGGTGCAAATCATAACAAAGAGACGTCCCTACTTTGGGGAGGAGAGAGGAGCAAGCCCATTGATTTGTCTGCAAAGTGGGATTGTATTCTCATCCTCTGCCATGGAGGATTTCAAATGCCAAATTTATACTTTTGGAAGAAGCAGAGGTGAGACTGTAGTCAAATACCCTGTTATCCTAATGGGGGGGGGGGGCAGACACCTCATATGTAAAATGAGGGATATTGAGTTTCGACTACAAAGCTGAACAGAACTGTGACACATTAGTTTCTCTCCCTCTTCTACCTGGATAAGGCAGCAATAAGGGTCATCTGGCCTCTGCCTGATAACCTATCACCCCCATCAGCAGCCTATCATGCCCATGTTAATCCCTTCACCACATATCTCACGGCATATCTTGTGGCTTTAGGCCTCATTCCTACACCAGTCACCAGCAGTGTTCCTAAGGGCACAATTTTAGGGCCAGTCCTATTCAGTATATTTATCAATGGTATGGATGCAGGAGTTGAATACGCCATTAACAAGTTTACTGATGATACTAAACTGGGAGGTGCTGCTGATTCTTTTGAGGAACAAGAAGACTTGCAGAGGGATCTAGATAGACTGGAGCATTGGGTAATTATCAATGGCATGAAATTTAACAAGAACAAATGCCAGATTCTGCACCTGAGATGGAGTAACATTGGGCACAAGTATAAATTGGGAGAAGAGTGGCTGGAGAACAGCCCTGCAGAAAGGGATCTGGGGGTGCTGGTCGGCAGCAGGCTCAGTATGAGTGTCAGGAGATGTTCTGACTTGACATTAGGAAGCATTTCTTTCCTGAGAGTGCTGTTGTCTCAGTTTAATGAGACTGAAGTGTTTTGCTAAGGAGGATGAGTTATGAGGAAGACCAAACTCCTCCCTCTAAGCAATTGTAAATCCAAAATTAAGAGGCTGCAATTGAGGAAGTATGGAGAAAGAAAGAAAATAACAGCCCTTTATTAAAGGATATATGTGTATTGGCAGAACAACCAAAGAACACAAAAACAACCAAACAATAATCCTGTACCCAAAAATTCCCTTCAAAAAGGAAACAGTTCAGTACTTTCTGCCTTTTGGCGCAATTCTAACAACGATCAGCAGGAGGTGATGTTGGATCACTGGAGGTGCAGAGCCTGCAGTTGCTCTGTGTTGGTCAACAGGAGGTGCTGTTGGGCTCTGACGGTCGCCACATGGGGCCCCGGTGCACGGGAGAATCTGAAAATGGAGATCTTCCCCCTCCACTGAGAAGGGAAAGGGGAAAAGGCAAAAAAAGGGGACTCTTCCCATGAAACTCATGCTGTCTGCCCCTGACTGTGGCCAGGATTTCCCCCCTTTCATCGATGGACACAAGCCGCTGCCAACATGGGAGGGAAAGGGCGACCTCCTCCCCAAAAGGTTCCTCTGCAGATCGGTCAAGCTTCTCCAGTGAAATCCAAGCAGATCTGGGCTGGGGGCAGAACAGGGCACAGGAAAAACAGAGGTAAACCGGGGCCAGAAAACAGTCAGATGACCAGGCCGAAAACAAAGTGAACCTCGGACCCCTCCAACACACACTCTCCCTACAGTCTGGGCAAAAGGGAAGTGCTGTTTCCCGAGGAAAGAATAAAAAACTCCTTACCTCCCCCCCCCAGTCTTCTGAGGGCTATCAGCCTGGAATGTGCATCTGCTAGCTAGTTCCTTTGTGTGTGTCAATCACCCTAGGCAAACACCTTCCCCCTCCCTCGTTCAACATCTTTCTTTTACAGCCATGCAGGGGAAAGAAAAAATTCCCCCTTGGTTTTTCTTTTAGAACAAGTAAACCTATGACAGTTGTCAAACACTGGAAGAGGCTTCCTAGAGAGGAGGTCAATGACCCAAGCCTGTCAGTGTTTCAGAGTGTAGTGGTTTGGACTTTGTTTTCCCCCAGAGGCTAAGAGAAGTGGTAGACCCCAAGGGGTGGAAACCCCTTGAAGTTTTGAAGTTCTGCCCAATGGGCGCTCCTGCAGAAATGTAAACATACCACAACCAGACCGGAAGAGAAGAGTTGTAGTTTTTGGTTGTTGAGGAGTGGTGGCCATGTTGTGAGCCACGAGGAAGGGGCTCTAAGCCCCTTGGGGCCTCTGGGGCCTCCCAGCCCCTGGCTGGGGGGGGCCTGCGGGGACCTGGAACAGCAAAAAGCTGGGCTAGGTGCCTGTAGTTATGCCGGGAGATGTTTTTCTCTATGGGCACAGAGCAGCAGCCGGGACTGACCAGAGAAACGATGGCAGAGAGCCAGAGATAAGGACCTGAACTGGAGGAGCAGCAGAAGCAACATGCAGCACCGCAGAGAAGACTCCTGGAAGGAGAGCCGGGAGAAAGAGAGCCAGCAGCCTGAGAGACAGAGTTTGGGGTAAGACTGTACCAGATCCCCCAAAACTCCCTTGGAGACCCTCTTGGAGAAGAGGGACATGGACTCCTATTTAGGAGAAGAGTTTTAGACATGCAGCACCGGAGAGAGAGAGGAGCTGAGAAGCTCAGAGCGTCCCGGGAGCTGGACCGGGACGGCCAGATGGAATGCGGGGGGAGTTGACCTTGGCTCCCCCCTCGCACTGCTGCCACGGTGGCAGCCTGAAGGCAGGGCACAGAGGCCCTGCAAGAAGGAGCTGAGTCTCCTGGGATACCAGACCGTCACGAAGACCCCCCTGTGTCTTCGTGATATGACGTGGTGAAACGACCTTGTCTGGGGTTACGAAGCCCACGGAAGACCCCTTTGCCTGTGTCAAGGGGGCCAAGGGAGGTTGGATATCTCCCTCGTTGAGTGCTGGCAGAAAGCCAGCAATCAGCTGCTGCATGTGGAGAAGACAGACAGACTGCTGCCTCAGAAGATGCTGCTGCTTAAGGACTGGAAGGGATCTGTCCTTCTTTCCCTCCTGGACTTTTATTTGGAGGGGAGAAGAGATCTGGTCCATTGTAAATACTATATGTCATGGTAGAGATAGTTGTGATCATGTGTATAATGTGATATGGTATTTATTTGTACAGTCATTGTAATATATTCCCTTTCCCCACTTTGAGTCTGGTGTGTTTTGTCTGGAAAAAACCCATCTCACATTAGGTTGAGATGTGGGAGGGGGGATGGAGCTAGGGAATTGGATTTTGGGACTATCTCAAACCATGACACAGAGACATTTGGATAATGCTCTTAGTAATATACTTTAAGTTTTGGTCAGCCCTGAAGTGGTCAGGCAGTTGGACTAGATGATCATTGTAGGTCCCTTCCAACTGAACTATTCCACTCTGATTAATCTATTAGTTCAGTGAAGTGAAAAATATTATCAGAAATGTGTTCACCTAAGACTGAAATGTACTAGCCCAAATTAAGGATGGGAATTATTTTCCAGTTTGATTGCGTAGTCGTTGAAAAGTTTATTTCAACATCAAGCAGAGAAGTAATTTAAAATCATAGATGCTCCAGTTTACATAAAAATGTATCGCATCTGGATGCATCTTGTATCAAAGCTGAATTTCCAAATCATGTTTTAAAAGCACTGGTTTAGGTATTCTGATTGAGGAGCCCCAAAGAGGAGATACAAGGACTCCCTGAAACAACGTCAGCCTTGGCCATATTGACCACCATAACTGGTCTACTCTGGCCTCCAATCGGGAGGTCTGGAGACACACTATCTTTAACGCTGCTGCTTCTTTTGAGAACACATGCAGGATCACTCTTGAGGAGAAAAGACAATGCAGAAAGAATCATGTCTTGCCAATACCACCTAAGGAGTCCTTCTGCTGTGCCTTTTGCAATCGGATATGTCTATCTTGGCCTTTTTAGCCACCAGCGCACTTGTAGCAAATGTGGGTAGAGCCCTTCCCAAATCTTCATTCGCAAAGCCTAGTCATGATGATACATATGCATGTAACTATATATAATAGTGGGGGAAAACTATATATATACTACATATGTATATGTAACTATATATAATGGGGGAAAAAAAGGTAGGCAGCCAACGAGGTGTGAGGGAGGGTGATCCTTGGCGCAACTAACCTGGCCAAGCAGCACCTGGGAGAGCCCTGCTGCTGCCACTGATCTCCCAGGAAATGCTAATCAGTGCCCCAGTTGCAGGAGGCACTCAAAGCTCCACTGGTAGGGAATTTCTCCACTGCCATCTCAGCATAGCAGCGGCCCTCGGTGGTGGGAGGTTGCAGGGGTTAGGTCTTGCAGAGGTGCCTCCTGCATGTGTCTTGCTGCAGGCTGAGGAGACCAGGCAAGCAGTTTCCAACACCAAGGTTTCTGCTCATTTTCAGTTTAATTCAGCTGAATTGAGTTGAAAAATCTCTTAAAGGGTGAAGTGTTCCTTCTCTTGGAGGCCAGCAGTCTGGGTAACCCTCAAGTTTGCCAGGGGTGGCCAGGCTCCTCATTGGGGGTAGGAGGGTAGCAGGTGTAGTTCCCCTGTCAGGGCTGCCCGCAGCTTCCTCATTTTCTAGAAGGGAATCCTCATGCGTGGACTCTACAGGGCCAAAGCACAGAGCCTTTCCTTCATTGGGGTGCCAAAGAATCTTTCTTCTCCCCTGACCCATGTGTTTGTTCACTGTAGACAGCCAGAGATCCTTCCTTGGCAAGCTACACTTTAAATCTATGAAGACTAATGATAAATATTTCATTGACCTATTATCCATCTGATCCAAAAGCAAATCACACTGTCTTCAACATGTATAGGTATTGGCAACCATGAATCCAATCTTTCTTTCAGTAGCAGTTCTAAGAACAAGGACTGCAGGATTTGGATTATTAATAGATTAATCTTAATCATATTGAATTGGGGGGGGGGGAGGAATAGCATTACCTGTAATGACAGGCTGAACACCCCACTCCCCTTCCTTTCTCCTATTATATGTATATAAATCAACAACACTCTGGTATGAGACTCAGTCCTGCTTCCAACAAAGCTAATAACACAATTTCATCCAGATTAGACTATGGCCCTTGCAGGTAATCTTCACACCTGCTTTGCACCACACACTATGAATCTACAGGTCTATATATACATGTACATGTGTATATAGCTAAAGGCGTTCAACAGGTTCAAGAATAGCAAAATAGGTTATTGTTAGTAGACAACTACAAATCCAAAGAGCTTCTTTCTTCTTCTCCTTTCTCATTCCCTCCAAGAAAGGTCCATAAAAATGTATTAATTTTTATCTCATGCATTTACCATTTAGTCAGGAAATTTATTTGTCAGAAGTCTGGCATTTTCTTTCCTCTAAATTAAAATAATGAAGGAGGTAAGAGCTAATTAATATGCTCATTCCAGAGTGTGCAATCTATGAAAGTGTTGTGCATTTTAGAAATCTAAATGGACTTTTTCATTGCGTCTCTGTGGGACTGCTACTTCACCCTCCCTTCTGGAAATAGTCAACAGAAATGAGAAAACAACTTCTAATTCACACAGAAAAGGCCAGATCTGCCCTAAAAGACAGCACACTCAAGTTCTTTATAAAATTAAATATTTCACATATTGAAATAAAGTATTTCCATTTCAATTGAAACAAATAATGAATTTCTTCTATGTTAATGCATGTAATGGCAACTTTAGGAAGGAATAGATGCACTCATGAATATGTCTGTTCATACAATCAAATTCTGGACTAGATATAGTTTCCTTCACTGCCATATTTTGTACAATACTCAGCTTTTGTTACTGTCAGTGCAACAGCCCCACTAGCACTATGGCACTACGTCTTACAGAAGACTTACAGACTTTTGTATTTTCTTTCTACCTGCCATGAATGGAATTTAAACACGTGCTGGTGTCATTTTGCTCTTTATACTTCAAGTCTGGATTATCCTAATTCCTATTATTGTTCCTATCTTACAGTTTGTTACATAAGAAATTAAGAAAATACAAGTTTTTCACAAGCCACTCTGAGTGGTCTCTGTCAGTATTACGACAAATGACAAATGCTGCAGATATTGTTACTGCTTAGAAATGTACTAGGTAATGTGGTTGGCACAGATGTATTAATCAAAAGTGTAGTTACTCATTGCTTTGCAGTTTTATGCTAAGAACTGCATGACATTTAATGAAACTAACAAAATCACAGTCAATTAGTTTAAAAACACACGTTCTAATAAAATATGTAACTAACTCTTTGCAATGTATTTGAACTGCTTCTTTTTCTTAGTCTGCATTGTGCCAATTGATATATGAATCCTAAATAGAGGACTGAACTGAATAGCACTTATAATAGGAACCATTATCAAGTGGGAAAAAAACAAGGTAATAAAAACTGAGAGAACTGGAAACATTTCTTCTGGTACCTGGATCTACACTGAGATGTATTAATATATTTCACTAACACCTACAGAAATATAATACCCACCATTACTTTGTTTATCGACTTCAACCTAATTTCTTTTAATTATTCAAGGATAAATCTTACCCTAGACTCAATTCAGAAGTAACCTGTGTAATATGGAGTACACTTATGTATGTTTTATCAATCCCAAGCTAGAGTTGGAATAATTGCAAGATACAAGCTTGCTTACACAGTTTATTTTCTTAATTAAATAAAAAGCAGGTTCATAACTTGAACTTCTCAGGAAATTATAAGACATCTCTATATGCTGAATTCAAGTTCCCATAAGAAATTAAAAAGTTCATCTTAGTAAAATAACTTGTAAATTAACTCATTTTTCTCTGATTCTTTGTTTTGCTTTGGGCATTGTAGACCTGAGCAATGATATTAGTTCTAGTGTGGGAAAATAGTATAACTGAAATTTGGTAAGTTTTTTGCAGATTTCAAGTTTTTCTTTACACTGTGCTGACATTTAGCACAGCCCTGGTGAGGAAAACAATACTACTATTCATAGCTCTAGACCTAGATTTCAATTGACTTAAGCAGGCACAATGAAACTTGGTCATTCACTGGTTACTCATATTGTGTTCTCAAATTTTCTCTCAACAAAAGTATAATGCCTCAGTATTGTATGGTTACATAGACAAGGGCCCAGAACAAGAGACACTAGTTTTGTCTGATGGTGTGAGAAAGTTATGAAAGGATCTTTTCTTCCAGATGGTGTTAAATTCAGCTGCCTTTTTAACATTGGCCTTGCACAGCAATCTGCTGCTCCCTTTTCACAGAGAATAAGCCTGGGTTCCTACTAGTTAACATGCATACTCACGCAACCTGCAACTTCACTCCAACTGTTTTATGATGGAGTGGCATGCTAAATAAACTTGATCTGTTTTTTCCCAGTGCTAAAACTAGCCTTCAAATGACTGCTCAACTGCTATTTAAACTTCTTTATATTTAAAGATGTATATTGTTTGATTGGGTTTTTTATAAGTTTTAAGGAAACAGCAATTTACAGATATATATTTTACATAACATTATTTGCTACATGAGGCAAGCATAAACTTGGAGGACATGCTACTACATTTTAACATGCTCTCTTTTCCCAAGTCAGATTTGCAGGAGAAGGGTCATTTTACTTCTAAGCAATGAAGGAATAATAATAATAACAATAACAATAACAACGTGTTTTATTAATTTATAGTCCTGTAATGTCAATATGGTACAAATCAATTTAATATTACAATGGCTAACACTATTATAATATTTATGTTTTTCCTGAATGTTTTTCTTAACAAATTTGCATAAAATACCAAGATGCAAGCAAAAACTTAAGTAAATTGACTCCATTAGATGCCTGAGTAAACAATAGGTTTCCCCAGAAAACAGCTTATTGCCTTAATTGAAGGTCTTTCAGAAAGAAAACCACATACTTTGTAATGTAAATATTAATTGTAGTAGACAATCGCTATAGGTAAATAGCACCCCTGGATAGAAGTAAATGAAAGGCATACAGACGCTCAAAATGAAAGACTGGTTGCACAAACAGTACTTCAAATGTAAATAAACAAGGGGTTTCTCATTGGTCACTACAGTGGTAAAACTTTGGCAAGTGTACAACAGCTACAGTGGGAATTTATGTAAATACAGTTTGGCTGGGGTACTAGTTGAATCTCAGTAAAAAGGCCACCGAGTAAGCCTTGAAAATCCTACAGAATGTATTTGGAACTACACGGAAGATAAGATGACTTTGGAGACTATTTATTTTAAATCAACAATGCATGTCATGTTTCTAGGACCTGTTTGATGGTTGTCTGCTTCTTTCCTCTCAGAGTATGTGATGTAAAGGTAAGTATTTCCATTATAAACCCCTGAACAATATTTTATGTGAGTCATCCTATTACAAAGTAAAGATTGAAAAAACAAAACCCCCCAAAAAACTCAAAGCACCAAACCCACAAACAAACAGCCTGTACAAGGTTAACCCTTTAATTTATGAATAACGTTGAGAATTGTTTCCTTATCTCTGATCTTATTTTAATCTAGAGATTAAACATCTTAGAGATGTTCAGTTTCTAAGATAGTATTAGACACTAGTCTGCCTTTGGAAAGATGTTTAGATTGAGTTAAAAAAAAAATGTTGCCCTTAAAAATTAATCCTGCTCAATTTCACTGTAAAAGGTGCCTAAACTGCAATAATTATAAATATGAATAGCATCCAAACAAGTATTTATTAAAACCCATGAGATGTTTGCAAGGTCAACATATTATGTCTGCTATTTTTTCCATCAGGGAAGAGAGGCACAGTCTCCATAGCTGCACCTCCTGAGTTGCCTTGCCTCTGCCTTGCCTCTCCTAAATCATCTGCGATACTTGCACCATGGAAGAAAAGTGAAACTTGCTCCCAAGGAACTTGTATCGAGGTTCCAGAATTAACAGAAAGAGACAGTGTGCAGCCACAGAGCAGTTAGTGTTCTCACTTGAGAGCTTGCAAATGGCTGTGGATGGGAAATACCTCCACTTAAGGAGGTGATGGAGACGAGTATGGTATAGTGCAGTTGATGTTTTTTTTTCATTTTCCAGCCCCCAGCAGAGCTGTCTGTCACAGGCTGCTGGGGCATGGAATTGCCACTTGCCCTGAGCGTGGGAATGGGAGTGCCAAGCAGTTCACATCTCTTGCAAGTCGTTTAAAAGAATCAATTAGGAGAGAACGACCGTCAGCTTCCCCACCCTCTTTCCATTTCTGTCAGGTCTATATACGTCCTAATTATTCCAGTTTGGGATACCAGAGCTGTTTCCTAGATAGATCTGATCATCCTTAAACAAAAAGAGAGGAGGCGCACACATGGATTTTTTGAGTAAATGTCACTTTCATTTCCAGTGCTAGGCACAGAGTAAGACATAACATTTTTAACACTTTGACAAGGGAGGAGGTGATCTCGTCTCCATCATGTCTTTCTGCTTGAATAGCTTCCTCATGGAAACCTTCTCAGAGCAGAGAAGCATCTGTGCTTGCATTTTGAACAGAAGAATAAAAATCAGCCATCACTTTTTCATCCTTGTGCAGTTCCACCAAGTTCTCAGTAGATATAAATTCTTAAGCTTGCCTACATGCCAATGTAAACTTTTTTGAAAGCCTGTTTTCATATTTGAAATAAACCCCTCAATGCTTTGTCTAAGATGAATGCCGATTGATTTTTTTCCAGTTCAGTCCACACTGTATCATCACCACCACCATCAACCACCATCATCATCCTAACCAACTACCAGCTTTATTTTTAAAGCCATTTCATTGCAATGAATAATTTTGGAAAATGAAACACCTCAGCCCAGTTAAACATTAACTGGTCTAGGTTCCTCTTTATTTATTTATTTAACAGCAATAGTTGCGCATGCAGTTTACCATCAGTACCATTTCCTTATCTCAGCATTTAGCATCTGACAACTTCATATTTTGGACTAAGTATGCCATTTAATTCCCTCCACTCCCACCTTTAGCTGTAAAAATGTTAGATTCAATAAGCACTCCTGACCTTTCTTGGTTGTTTTTTTTGTTTATTTGTTTTTTACTGTCTCTTGCAGTAGTCTTTTATTTTCGCACGGTGTACGATGATCTTGAAGGAGTTTTTACTTTCGGTTATCTAGCTTTATGAAGACCAAAACACTCATACAGCTAGATAACCAAAGATAACAACTCGCTTCCCTCTAACTTTCCTTGCTAGAATCCAGATATTTTTTTATAGACGTGCAATTTCCTCCAAGAGTACTAATGCTGCTTTAAAATAGTCATCCTTTTATGCAACTGTGACCTGATATGTGTGTGTGCGCGCGTGTGCTCAACTACTAACATCCAAAAGAGATCTGTTGTCTTCAAAGTTTATTCAGAACTTTTTCTTTCAGTCAGTAATTTCCAGCAGGGATAGACAACTCATCTATTAATATCAGAAAAACCCAGCTATTAAGGTGCATGAAGCTGTGATAAGACTGAAAAAGCATCCATCCCTTCACAAACTTCCATTTGCATTATAAATTGCTTCAGAGTCACAAAAGAGTCTTTAGACTCTATAAAGATGTAAAACCATCATCAATTTCCAGGGCAGTGTAAGGAAGAAAAAAAATCCCATTCCAATAAAAAGTGAAAAGATGATTCGAGGATCCAGCTCCTGATTCTTTTAGATTATGCATGGTATAGAGATTTTTACCAAATGGTGGCAGCTTAATTGCAAATATCTGGCATGTATGTGTGTTGGGGGGGAGGGGGACATCCTTGCTTTCTCAGGACTCCTAGAACTGGGAAGTTCTAGGAGTCTAGTATAATACATATTAACACAGATACATGTTCACATTAATGCGTACATTAAAGCATGTTGCCATGTTACAGGATTTGCAGTTAAATGCAAGTCTTGCTGGCTTGCTGCTGCCCTCGATCTGAAAGGAGGCATCATTGACTTTTAGTGCCAAAATGTGGACCAGCCCAGCAAGATCAGAGGTCCTGGACGGTAGGAGACAAAGGTAATGATGATGTCATGAGACATTCAGGTACACATGGTTATTCATATGCATGAGTGATCAGCAATCTGCCCCTGTCAGCCCGCAGTGGCAGCAGCGGCAGGCCAGGACTAAGCCCTCTGCCACTCCTGACTGCAGGAAAATCTACCAGCTGCCTTTACCTTCTTTCTTGCAAGCATAGATCACTCTAATCTCCAAAGACTGGAAGAATTCTCTCTCTAAGGATATGTAAAAGTGCTTCAGATCTGTGGAAAATCTTTGCCTGCATTTCTCTTTTGGCAGCCTCTGCTTGTGCAGAGAGATGCAAGGCACTTTGCTATATCTTAAAATAAGGCCTTGCTTTCTGAGACTGGGGATTAGATCTGTGTTATGCAGTAGTCAATGTGTAATTACATTGACAATTTGCACTGCTGCAATGTGTTTTTAGTGGCTTCACAGCTCGGTTATGTTTTGTGTCTATAGTGATTTGCAGGTATTTACACTGGGATGACAGTGCAATGCATTTTCCTCTATATGTTTATTTGGAATGATGCTTATATTACTCAAGAAATTGATGAAGGCAAGTCTTTCTAAACTGTTAGAATGAATTATGTACAGTTTTAGGATTTAAGTCTCTCAATTCACCTCTCCTCCACATTATACTTTGAATTATTTAACATTATAATTTGTATAGAACTTTTCTAAGTCTAAAGTGCAAACAATAAAGGTCTCTCAACTATACATGATACAATGAAAATCCAGACTGAGACCTACAATATTTGCTGTTGAAATTAATAAATGTATTTCAACAGCTCATACATACTGTGATCAGTATAAGATGTATATTGAAGAATTCAGCACAGAGAATATGAGCTGCTCTACAGTTCTAAAGGAAATTCTTGCTTGAAATTCATGCTGCTACTATTCTTTTAAGGTGTAAAACAAAAAATAATACAGCATGCTTTATGTTCCTGTACAATTATAGGGAATACATCTCACTGCATTTAAATAGATTTCTTTGTAAATTAAACTGTTTGCATTGTTACTATTTTTAAGGGGAAATATTTAAATGCATGGAGTTAAACTGAAATCCTTGTTCTATACTGACTGTATAGCCTGCTCACATAATAAAGCATATGTGTGCTTGTATGTACACAGGGGAACCATGTATACATGTGTAGGACTAAGTACATGTGTATAGGTATTTGCATTTAAATATATATATATAATATGTGGTTACATTGTAAAATTACATCTATATAAACCAGTCCATTTTTTATCATAGATTAATATTACAAAGGCATGAAAAAGGGAAAGCAATATAATTTATCAGACAAGGTCTAAAATTAATACTGCCACCAAGAAGTAGCACATAAACATTATTAATATACCAAATCCTGAATTCAGTTGTGATATTACTAATGAGGCTATTCACTTGTACTTTCAGATTATCAGCCTCTGAAATTGAGCATTATTTTTTTAAATGTGTGTTAGATACTGTGGTATAAGGAAACACTACAATTTGCTGCCAGCGCTTAGTATACATGAGACATATAAGCTAATTGTGCCAGTGCTCTTTTCAGATAATACAATTTGGCATAAAATGGTTAGAATTCTTATAACACTGTACTATTCGTTACTGTGCTTCTTCATTACTTCTCAGGTTGTTCAAGTACAACAAGGATGACAATTAGACATCTGATATATCTAAAGGCACATGATCATTTTGATATGCAAAATTCTAATAAGCTTCTCTAAATTGCCAGTTAGAAAGATGTTTTTTCTTGAAATAGCTAGAGGCAGCAGTATTAGTGGATAGGCATGTGTTACATACAATAGGACTGTGAATTTATGCATTGCATTGTCAGAGGCATGAAAACTCAGGTATTCCTTGTGTATGTGTGTGTATGTCTATGCTTATATAGATATTTCTATATATAATACATGTTAACACAGACACGTTCACATTAATGTGTACATTAAAGCATGTTGCAATGTTACAGGATTTGCAGTTAAATGCAAGACTTTATTGTAAATGACTATGTTTCAAAGATGCAAAATATGCCTTTAAAACATCAAGTTCCATTCTCAAGACCACCTTACTCACACACTGACTAAAGAAGTAACTGCAATACACCTGTCACATTTTGTTGATTAATCATTGGAGTCTCAGAAAGTCAAAAGGACCAACACGAAAATTATAACCTAACTGTACATTAGCCATATTGCCAATTAAATTTTTTAATTTTTTGTCATCTAGAAGGGCCTTGAAATTGAGGGGTATCCAGTAAGTCTGCACAAAAAAAAAATATTTGCTCATTGTGAATATATATAAAAAAAAAATCTATGCAGTCATTGTTAATTTTTTCCAAAATCACTGTAGGGTGATCTGAATATTGGAAGATACGGAATCCAAACATTTTTTTTTCCTCCTGCCTTCCTAATAAATTCCTATTAATGGCCTTTAAATTGGTATGTGATTGCCATGCTCGTTTTCTAATCTTTTTGTAGGTCTCCAGATGGCTGTGATGTAAAGAAAGATCCTTGGTGTATATTTTAAGGAAAAACAGTCTCTATTTATTTTAAGAGGAATAGTTATGACTCTGTATTTATTACAGAGACTTGTTCCAATGATGGTATCCCCATCTTCTGTATGGAATACACATAGGAACCTATTTAAACTGCTATGAAGTACATAACTGTATAACATTATTTGAATCCTCTTTTCATACTTAGATTAGAAATCACATAAATTTAAAACATGTCACACCAATATAATACAGGCAAGTATTTCCTGCATAATATCCTTTCTCTTTCCTTTCAGCCAGGTAAGTCACTTGACTGGCTTTTGTGACCATAACTGAATTTTACAGGGAGCTGTAGATTACATTTCTGTTATGTTGAACATAAGATATGGAAAGGGATATTCATAGTACAAAATAAGAAAAGGCAGACTATTGAGAATGCAAAATTTGGGGAAAAAAAAAAAAGAAAACCACACAGTAATTTCAGATGAATACACCATGTGCTATTAGAGAACATGTTCTGTGAGATTACTTTTATTATTAAACAAAAAATAAAAATACCATTTCTTGTCCTGATTGTCATTTCCTGTGGTCTTCCTGCATTAATTAAATCTAAAAAATAGCCACAAAAAAGGCAAAGGATCATAATTTAAATAATTTCACTGCTCTTGTTCATGAAATGTATGTAAATATATAAATGCATGTGTGTTCAGGAGGTGCTGTGTATATTAACATTTGGAGATTATTCAATAAATTACTAAAACACTTGACTCTAGATTAAACAGGGAAAAAACTAGCCACATTTCCCACAGATGATCTAACATAAAACAGATACTAGTAATATCTCCAGTATCTGCAGGGTTAAATGTGAAAATTAATATTTACAGGACCTAATTATTAACAAAAAAACCAAATTCCATAATTATTTGTGGAGACCTACGATGAAAAAGAAAGCAATTTAAGAATATTTGGGACTGCTGAATAGAGATGCTGAAAGGCATATATATTTGCATACTGTAAGCTGCCAGCTACTTAATAAAGGATGGAGGCTCCATCTACCCTTCAGTTCAAAACATGTAAAACACATTAAGCCAGTATTTTCCGGATAAAATTTCCATGTCTTTCAGATCACCGATGTCCTGAAATCAGGATCATTAGAAAGGCATGATCTATATTTATAAAACTGTTACTATATCAAGAGTTGCATGTGTAAATAAATACAACAATGCAATCACTGTTATTGCATCATACGGATTACATCAGCCTTAGTTTAAAAGTATACTATTTATTACAAACTAATGGTGTTCTTCTATTTTATGGTAAGTTATTTCCCCCATTTAATGAATCCTGGGCTAGAATTGTTCTTGAAGAGGTATGTTAATTGGTAGGTGGGTGTTTTGGTGGGTGGGTGAGAGGGAGGACTAAAAGCACCATTGTACAAATCTCTGGCTTCAATTACGCTCTCTGCCTACTGGCGGCCTGGAGGGCCTCAGACCCTGCGGCGGCCGGGACTGTGCCGTGCCGCAGCAGCCATTCCCGGACTCTCGGGGCAGCGGCACCTAGAGTCGCGGCATGGCGCAGGCCGCCTCCTCCTCCCCCAAAAAAGGTGTTCGTTTTAGTCGGGCTGAGCCTATGCCAGACACATCGCACCTGCACCTGCTGCCCCGGCCAAGACAGGAATAATTACAACCTCATGAAACATTTATTAAATCACCCCCGCTCAAAGGGATCAAGCTGCATTTTGGACAACCAAGTAAGTAATGGCTGCTTGCCATCAAGTGGCCCACAAAACACAGAGGCAGACGGATTTATTAACTACAGTGAATAACTCCACATTGACAAACTCGAAAATATGAGTTCAACTTTTTAATTTTTTTTTAATTTTATTTTTTAGAAAACAATTTGAAAATGTAGAGTCAACAGAAGTTAGTTCCATTATTCTAATTTAAAACCTGGTGAATGATTGTTCCTATGTCTATACACCTTAGAAAGGTACCCAAGTACTGCTAAAAAGCTTCCTCTCTGCATACTTAAACATTATAACTCTGTTTTTACCAGCAATATGCTTGATAATTAAGAGTTCCCACACTAATCCCACACAAGACCAACAAGTTTAGCATAAGACATACAAAATCAACTAACCTATATAAGCCATCATGTTAACTCATAAAACTGTGCCTTGTTAGTCAAATTTCCCTTGTAGTCACCAGTGGAAGTTCCTGGAGCCCTACCCAAGATAACCTGTTTTGTCTGATGCTGGGTGAGGCAGCCCCTACCCCTGAACCTGTCATAGAGCTGCTGACTGAGCTCAGGTTCCCATATATCCACTCCCTCAATCGGAAAATGTGGAAGTGCAATGAAGTTGATCTCACTCCCTTTTATAACAAATTCAGGTTCTGTAAACCCCCCTCACAATACTTACATTTGTTCTTTATAAAATAAAGATTTGACTCCAGATCTAAATCATTAGGTGAATCTCCAGTAGAAAACAAAGATTCCCACCATGGTCAAGACCCCTTTAAAGGACAGAAAGACGGTTCTTTCATATCTTCAGAAATTCAGATCTTTCGCCTTGTCATCTCTATTTAAAAGTGCCACTTAATTCCACGGTGTAATTCTTGCATGATTGGTTCTAAAATAATTAGAAAGCTTCCATAAAAAAAAAAAAGGGTGGGGGGAGGCAAAAGGGTATGGGTTTGGGGTGTTTTTTTCTTTTTTTTTTTCTATATTGCTTCCTAAGCCCCAGAGTAGAAAGTGAGGTGTTGTATCTGAGGCTCTGCAAGTTTGGGGTTTTTTTGGGGGGGGGATTGGCCAAGGTCTAGTTCAGCCCTCTCTGCTGAGGAGGACGTGCTCTGAAATTCAACCAGTTTTCCCAACGCTTTTGTTGCTGATGAACTGAAACCCTTTTGTTCATCCATTGCCATGGTCTTTTCCCAGTTTCTACTATATGTTTATGCATTGCCAGAGATAATAAATTTACACTAAAACCTCTCATAGTCCCATTTTGACAGATGGAACAAATTAGAAATGCCTAGTCTAAAGAAGAGCAATGGCTACATTTTCCTAGAGAAGGAAAGCACATATTTCTTTGGAAACAAACAAACAAAAAAAATTCACCAAACGGTTGACTTTTTCTAAGGTGTTTTCCTCCAGCTAACTTCTGAAGAAGAGATTCTTCTGGGTCCTGGTTTTGGGAGGTATTACCGTTTTGTGTAACTTGTCAAAATTGATCAACCGATCAACAACAATAATAATAATAAGAAAAAGAATCCCTTCCAATCTGTTATCATGAAACTTGTAGCGTGACCTCTTGTCAACACAGTCATTGCTGGAAGGAGGTCTTCTTAAATTTTTTTGTGGTTTCCTTCTCATTCAATGCTTCAGGTTCAAAATCAGTGGCACAGAACCAACATCTCACCCATGAAATCACCAGCTCTTTTTAGGGCACAGGAGCTAGGCAAAGAGCTGCATGGTGGGTTGGGAGAAGTTTGGGGGGGGTGTCTGATCAAGGAAGGTGTGAGGGGAGGGAGAGAGTGCACCACAAGAGAGGGAGGCAGGACGGCTCTCTGGCATGTGCCCGGGAGGATGCAGCAATGGGGTTGTGCTCGATGTTTGTGGTGGGCAGGAGATGGGCTGGTGGGGGTGGTTACAGGGCAGCAGTGCTGGTGGGTGAGCCTCGGAGGTGGTTTGGGGAGGGCCAGGAGTTTGGGAGTCTGCCAGACAGCCTATCCCTGTCTGGGGTGACTTTGCATGACATCTGCACATGGTGTTTGCCATGTGCTGTGTATGTTCCATATATATATATATGTTATATGGGAATCCCATTCAGAGTGCGGCTCCAGAGAGAGTAGTCAGTCCACAGAGGCACGGATTTCCTGCCAACTACTGCCAGGGACAGCAGTCCAGCCACCCTGTCCTGGCCACGGCCCTTCACAGCCCCTGTTGCAGCCCAGTCATGCACAGCACCCATGGATTCTCCTGCCAACACAGCTCCTAGGACAAGCCAGACCAACAGAACTCTATAAGAATAAAAATGCAATCTCAGACTAAAACAACAAAATTCAGGGCAAACCCTGGCTACAAAAAACTGCTGAGAGGATTTATAAAAATTTGGATCAATCTCTCAATCATGTTTCCAGTCCCTGGCTTGGCCATTTAAGTTTAGTGAAGATGTTTGAATAGAGAAGCAGCGTGTGAGTGTGTGTGGGTATGAGCATCTGTGTGCATATGTGTAGCCACTGGTTTGCAGCTGTTTTGCTTTAAGAGTGTGTCAAGTTCTGAAGACATGCTCTAGAACATAACAAAACAGACAAACAGACAAACAAACATGAGAAAACTTAGATCCTATCAAAGAATACCGCTCACTTTCAAAACATTGGTTGCATTTAATTCTACAGCCTCACCAGTAAAAATTCCCCTAGCGCTAAAAGTTCTCACATCATTATAAACCAACGTCTCTCTAAAGGGAGAAAGGGTACAGGGAAAGATATAGAGGAGACAGCTTTAGAAAATTGCTCATACCTTTTCTACCTTGGTAACAATAAAGCCAACTTTCTACAGTCAGATATCCAAGAGCCCTTTAATAACACTTCTCTTGCCAAATGAAAGAAATCAGTACAAAGACAGGAAAGTAGTTTTGACTTGCAGATCAGATTGGCTGGAGGGGTGAATGGTTTGCCCAGAGCTTAGCGACTTTTTTCATTTTCTGCCTCTTCTTCCTTAAACTGGCACTGATATCAGCAAATCCCTTACACCAAACTGCTAACATTGTATCAATACAGTCATTCGAAATTATGATTTACCTGCACTGTGTATGTCGTGCAATATTGGGGGGGAGAATTTTTTTGCGTCTTGATGGGTGTTTTATATTTCCATCTCATTGTCTGATTAAGAGGAGCGGCGGCGTTCCTGGGGACGGTGATAGGGCACCACGAGGGTGGGCTTTATTTTGCTGCCGTGTAGGGAGAGAGGGTGGGGGAGCCAGGTCAA
The DNA here is from genome assembly GCF_036250125.1 of Pseudopipra pipra. Lineage (NCBI taxonomy): Eukaryota > Metazoa > Chordata > Aves > Passeriformes > Pipridae > Pseudopipra > Pseudopipra pipra. The sequence continues at coordinate 62,577,385 of NC_087580.1, read as the reverse complement.
TGTTTTTGTTAATATTTATTCTATTGGGCAGGGGCTCTCATCAGTGTGGCAAAGCGGCGAGCAGAGCCAAGCAGCCAACGCTGCTGCGGATGGTGCCTACCGGCAGTCCGCCACCTCCCCGCTGCAGCTGCCGCTCTGGACTGGCCCGGCGCGGTTCGATGAGGCTCAGCTCCAGCTCTGCGCCCCCGCTGCGTCCCCAATCCTCACTTCACATTCAAAGTTTGTGAGGTCATATTCATTGACGTCAGTTTGAGGTTTACTGTACATCCAGCTACATTTACATACATCAAGAAAATTAGGGCATCAAATAAATATGCAAATCCTACTGCTTGGAGAAGAGACTGAAGATTCCTGGGGCGATCGTCCCTATTAATGAAGATCGCAATTAATGAAACAAACAGTCCATTCTCCCCTTCTCCCCTCCGCCAAACACCATAAACAACAATAACAAACACCCCGAAGTAACAAGTATCAGTTAGGCACGGGAAGCCTGGGGTGTGCCAGCCGGGACCGGCGGGGACGCGGCACGTAAAAGAGCCTGGCTCAGAGCAAGCTGCTCCAGACGTCTCAGGGCTTCACCGATACGCCATTCTCCGCCATTCTCCTCTCCCTCTCCCGCTCCCCTCCCCTCCCCTCCTCTTCATCCTGTTGGTTCCACTGTGTATTATTTTTAATATTGATGCATATGTAAAGTTATATTTGCATTTAAATTAACCGAAAGTTAGAAGCTATTGGTTTTTCTCTGATCTTTCCTTCCTTTCTTTGCCCCCTCTTTTCTCCCCTCCTCTTCCCCTTTTGGCATGACTGCTGTGTATGTGCCTTTATATGTAGTTTCCTCCCTGTTTCTCTTTGTGTAAGATTACAAAATATGCATGAAGCTAATAAAGCAAATAAAGGTGCACAACATGCTTATCGGATCTTAAGAGGAGACATATCATTGACATGTTTGGCTATAATACCAGTAGGTGGAACCTGGAAATTTGACGGCCTAATTAACTTTAAATTAGGAAAAACATTACTGTTTTAAGGTATAAGGCAATATAGATAATGAATCTAATGGGAACTAATTCAAATGATTTATAATATTTCATTGCAGAACACATATCTCTGTGGATTTCAGGAATGTTTTATTTCAGAATATTATCTTAAAATGTGTAGACCCAGGTATGGAGTGCTTTTTCTAAGGAAGACATTTTTTACGTTCTGTCTTAACTGCTACTTTATGAAATGTATTGCAATTCATGTTAGCGTGTAGTTTTAAAGCAACTACCTAAGTCTTTACTGAAAATGCATTTTTAAAGGTTATTTTAAAATATTGACGTTATCATTACATTTTCTTTATCTGAAAATCCACAGGCCTTGAATTACATTTAAAAACAATATTAGCTCATTTCTATTTACCTTAAAGGGGAAATTCTTATTTTAAAAAATAGTAGTTTAAACATTACTAAAACCAGAAGAATACTCTATTTTTTATATTCCAGAAATCATAGAATCATAGAATCAACCGGGTTGGCAAAGACATCCAAGATCATCAAGTCCAACCCTTGAGCCCACATTGCCGTGGTTACTAGACCACTAAGTGCCACATCCAGTCTCATCTTAAAAACCTCCAGGGATGGTGAATCCACCACCTCCCTGGGCAGCCCATTCCAATGCCTGATTACTCTCTCTGTAAAAAATTTCTTCCTGATATCCAACCTAAACCTCCTCTGTCACAGCTTAAGACCGTGCCCTCTTGTCCTACTGCTGGTTGCCTGGGAGAAAAGACCAATGCCCACCTGGCTACAACCTCCTTTCAGGTAGTTGTAGGGAGTGATGAGGTCTCCCCTGAACCTCCTCTTCTCCAGGCTAAACAACCTCAGCTCCCTCAGCCTCTCCTCATAGGACTTGTGCTCCAGTCCCTTCACTAGCCTCGTTGCTCTTCTCTGGACCTGCTCCAGCACCTCAATATCCTTCCTGAACTGAGGGGTCCAGAGCTGGACACAGCACTCGAGGTATGGCCTCACCAGCGCTGAGTACAGGGGAAGAATCAGTTCCCTGGACCTGTTGGCCACACTGTTCCTGATACAGGCCAGGATGCCATTGGCCTTCTTGGCCACCTGCGCACACTGCTGGCTCATGTTCAGCTTCCTGTCAATCCAAACTCCCAGGTCCTTTTCTGCCTGGTTGATCTCCAGCCACTCTGTCCCCAGCCTGTAGCGCTGCATGGAGTTGTTGTGGCCAAAGTGCAGGACCCAGCACTTGGCCTTGTTGAACCTCATCCCGTTGGAATCAGACCATCTCTCCAGCTTGTCCAGGTCCCTCTGCAGGGCCCTCCTGCCTTCCAGCTGATCAACACTCCCCCCCAACTTGGTGTCATCTGCAAATTTGCTAATGGTACACTCAATCCTCTCATCCAGATCATCAGTAAAGATATTAAATAGAACTGGGCCCAACACTGATCCCTGGGGGACACCACTAGTGACCGGCCGCCAACTGGATGCAGCACCATTCACCACCACTCTCTGGGTCTGACCATCCAGCCAGTTCTTAACCCAGCAGAGTGTGTACCTGTCCAAGCTGTGGGCTGTCAGCTTTTTCAGGAGTATGCTATGGGAGACAGTGTCAAAGGCTTTGCTGAAGTCCAGGTAGACTACATCCACAGCCTTCCCCTCATCTACCAGGCGGGTCACCTGATCATAATGTTTTCCATCGTAATGTTTTCCATAAGAACAATGCCCACTCATACACACATTTTTTCTTTAAAAAAAAGTCTAAGTACATGCATAGATAATTAGTTACACCATGGATTACTTACCTACATAAATGTATATAGTGAAAATTCCCTCCCCCCCAAGACTGCCATGCATATAATTTTTTTTAAAAATAAAGATCAGAATGTCATACTTGGTTAGTATTACTTAGTACCTATTTCACAACATGTATTCTTTCTTTGGATTTCTTATGGTATATTCGGTGCTACCTCTAGCTCCAGTTGTACAAGACCTACACTAAAGTGCTCATATATGTCACTCAAGAAAAAGTGACCAGATGGCTACCCGTAAAACATTAGAAAAATCACGGAAACAGATACTATAATCCATTAGGTGAGTTCTTACCTTACCATACAGAACAATAATTTATATAGGAAAGTACTTTTTTTACACATTTTTATGAATGACGATAGGACTACACAGATGTGTGCAGTTCCCCACTTACAAGTGATGTTGGGGACTCTTAGTTGGCAAAAGAAAACTTATTATTTTCACTGCTTTTAATTAGCACACATAAATCAAACTCCTCCATAAATCTGTAGTAACATATGCAGACACACCCACAGAAGTGAGTGTATAGCCCAAGTTCGAGTGTGTGCACAGGTAGCAGATGGCACAGAGGGAGAGTGGGGACTGTGTGTAGGTGTTGGTGAACAGGGGTATATTGATATGTTACATCCCCTCTGCCCGCAGCACAAATGTGCGGCGGTGCGTCTGTCTCCCGCGGCAGCGCGGCCCTGACCACCTCCCTGTCCCCGGCTCCTTCGGTGGCGCAGGGCAATGATTCAATGCCCCGTCACTCCCCCTTGCTGCTGCTGCTGCTTACCCCCGCAGCTGCCTCGCTGCGCACCGCACCCGGCGGGACGGGACGGGACGGAAGACGCCGCTGGCGGTGCTCTGCCCTAGTTGGGCTGCCGCAGGAGCAGTGCTTTAGCCCCCATCCCCCCAGCTCCCCTCCGTCTCTACCCCCGTCGTCGCAGCCACACACCTGCCTCCCTCCCATTACCATGCGGAGGCTGGGTCCCCGCGAATCACAAAGGCAGCGGGCGACATTTAAATAAGCCCCGCAGCCGTCAGCGGCAACAGCTCCTGCAGAGATAGCGCTGTGCTCGGGCCCCTTCTCCAGCCCGTCCGCCCCTCCCTCCCCCTCTCCCCCTCCTCTGCATGTGCCACGGGCATCGTGGGGACAACTGTCTTGCCTCAGTAGCCACTTTAGCGCTAATTTCACGATTAGAATATGAACAATAAATACTCCCCCAACTCGTTACCTGATACTTAGCCTTTTGAAGCTAAAAATAAAGGTTCGTAAAACTCACATATTATTTCAAAATGCCACTGAAGATTTCTTGGATTTCAGACGGAAAAAAAGGTAGTATTAATAATATTCAAATTTGGGGTAATCGTTACAGCTAGCTGATCGTTACAGATGAAGGAGAGCGTCGAGTTGACGTGATGGGCGTTGATGAAATAGATCCCCTCCCTCGTCTGTTTTGCAACGCTTTTAATGGCTAGAATCATCTAAATATTCAACATTTTACACTTAGATTTTCCTTCTCTTCAGCCACCTTTATCTATTAATCATAATCAGATCTCCGCTGATATGCTCTATGTGTGAACATGCATGTTTTGGCATTTTTTACAGATTGGTTTAGAAGAAGGAAGACATAGATAAAGTCTTTTTTTTCCCAAAATTTAAACCTTTGAACTAAAATTTGAGAAATTACAACCATGTAATTTTAGGTAGAATAACCGAAACTTAAAATGAGAATTTTTTTTGGACCTCCTTATATGTCCAGTGTGAATGCACCTCATAATACACATACTTTAAAAAACAAAACAAAACAAAACAAAAGAAAGCTATACTAATCTCTCATAGATTAATAATGTCTCCCCTGATTAGAGGTAGAAAGCTAGAAACTAAGAGGGAAGGGGGAAGTGGGGGGCAGAATTTTAATATTCATGATTTTCATGCATATTTAAAATAATTGCAAAATTGTTAGATTACTGGGGAGGAGAGTGAAGGGGTGATGTACATTAAACTCTATTAAGATACGTTTTAGTGAACATTCAAAACATTTACTTCAGCATCAATCTAGGATAAGTAGCCAATGCATTTGGGTTCCCATACGCGATGTTTGTTTTTTATTATTAACAAAATTAGCTAAATTGTTCTGATGTCTTTTCTGTTCTATTTTTGTAATCAGTTTATAGCTTGGCATAAAATAAGCAATCAATAAATTAAGGTTTGAAACAAAGAGTTATTTTTCTGACTGACGGAGAGGACTAAGCCTGATTTTGTTTCAGTTTGGATAATTTTTTCCTTTACATCAGCTTCGATTGCTGGAGACCACTTCTGAACCAAGTGGAAAAGGTTGTCAGGGCGTGCGTGTCTCTCAGCTCCATGACTCCTCGAAATGGTGTTTCCTACCCTGAGTCCTCTCCTTGGCTCCGCTCTGTGGCGGGCTCCTTGCACGCCGGCGAGATCATGAGGGGGATGAAGTCCAGGCGACCCGAACCAGGTCGGGGTGTCCCAGACGGTGCAGCTTTCCATTGCCCGCGGAGGCCGCGTCCGGCAGAGAGACAGCGACATCTACCGGTGTTCGGCACGGCCCCGGCGAGCGCGGTCGATCGGACGGGCTAGGGTGCGAGGAGGGGCCACACCGCACCGCGCTTCTTTGCCCAGCCTAGCGCAGAACACATCAAGGGAGCGATCCTGTCTGCGTGACCCGCTGTAAAGCAAGAATTCAGCCCTACTAGAGAGACCGTTTCATTGGGCACGCCCCCGCATACACACACTCCTGCCTCCAAATCTGTGCTGTATCCGACAAAAATTAAAAACTTGTTCGGGATGATAAATGCCTCACTGTGAGCAGTCTTCCCAGAGAATCTCGTGAAGGACGCGCTGAGAGCACAGGGAAGGGCAGCACCTGTGTGTTCTCCCTGTTGCTACCGTCTCACCCCAGCCTCTCTCCTCTTATTTGTATTGTCTTATATACACCCGGAAAGGCAATATTCCACGAACACATTTCAGCAGGAATAATCGTCTCCATCTCAGCGCTTTGCATTTGAATTGCCAGGATTTAAAAAAAATAGGATAACTTTGTGTGTTCCTGTTTGAAGAAAAGCATGGCTTATAAACCTCAAGAAGGGGAATGACAATATCATCCGAAGCAAGAGTAAAATTTTAGTATTTGCCCCTGTGGAATGGCCCTATTCTTTATTAAATTTTTGTGTTGATGCTGCGCTGAAAGAACTTTTTATTGGAAACACTTTCTAGCTGATCGTATTACTCTTTACCTTATCTGTATTCTCCTTTCCTCTTTTAAATAATTTTAAAAAATAAAATTAAAGGGGCAGATTTATGCTGCCAAAAGGCAGCTTTTATAAGTACAAATGGCAATGAAGGAGCACTAATCACATTAAGTTTTTAGGAGGAAGACGCATCCGAGAAGCTGGAGGCCAGATTTGATTGGATTAACTGCCACTTTCTGTTGTTGTTTTTCTAGTAGTTCATTAACCAGGTGTACTTTGATAATTGATTTCTGAGATCTCACTCTAGGAATTTTTGGTTGTTTCATAAATCAATAGGCTTTCCTCAACGGGCTATAGTTGGAGAAAATAATAACTTGTCTGTTTTGAATTACATTTTTTGTGCACCTGCAGAAGTTTTTTTATTCTTGCCCGAAAAAATAACTACGTGCAGTTCTTTTACAGCGAGGAATGTGTGTGGCACAATTTGTGGCACCTTTCAGATGTTTAAACTTTCGTACTGTGAACACAAATGCAGGGACTCAAAGTAGTTCTTCGAGTGCCTTTTCTAAATGTGCATTAAGGTAAGTGAGAAAAAATTTGCTAAATAACCTTAGTCTTGAGAATAAATAGATCGTTGCTAGTATTATCACAAGACCAAGGAGGATTCATTCTTAGAAAATGTATGTCTACTAAAAGGAACCAATATATCATTAAAATCAACGAAAAATCAGCTTGTATCCTCAAGTACTGAAGAGGTCTCTAAATACTGGTTGATCACACCTAGTCCAAAATCAAGAACAAGCGTGAACATTTTCATGGCTTTTTTCTCCAAAGAACATTGTTCTCTTCTTTTACTAACTTCAGGAACTGCTGATAATAATTTTTACACTAAAATAATAGCAACCAGTGTCTCTCATTTACCCGAGACATGCCGACATCCTCCCATCCCATACTGACTGATCCCCCAAACCCAGAGAGAGCAGCGGCCAGGGCTAGAGGTCGCACACCTCCGTGCCATGCCGGCAGGACACACGAGTGGATCCACGGGGCGTCGGCCCTGCGGCTGACCGACGCTGCTGCTGGGACACATTCCCACGCTCTTAGAACCCCCTGAAAGAGAATTGCAGCACCTTCATTAAAACCTTGCCATTTGCTGAGAGCTGTGCCCATGCCTATTCGGTAAAAAGTGTCAGACATCTCCTATTATATTTCTCTCTCGTGTCTGATAACATTACAAAACACCACAGGGTATTAGACAGTCCAAACGCACAAAATCATTATAGTTCCTTGCCCTACAAGTGTGTGCGTGCGACCCCCTCCTTCTTTTTCTTTCCCAGCTTTTCAGTAGCAATGAATGAATCAAGAACTAGAATAGCATATTCAAATACGAGTGAATCAGGACATATAAACCTATCATCTTCAATTGTCAAGTTGAAGAATCATCAAGTCTGAGACTGCAGCCTATAGTAGCAGGCACATTGCAGAAAACTTGAAATGGCTGGCAAATTAGTGCAGTTTGCAGCCGACTAACAGACTCATAGAGTGGGATAAAAGGAAGGTCACCTACCTTTCCAGGGCACCTCCCCTCACACCTCCAAAACTGAACTCAATGAGAATAGAAAAAGGTGTATATACGGACTTTAAAACCTGCATATTCATTATAAAAGGGTTTCTGAAGCTAACCTACTTTGCCAGCCTAACTAAGCAGAACTTTTACTTATTTTCTTCCACCTGTCTCCCTCACATAGACAGTTTCCCGATAGCACTTCTTTTTTTTTTTTAATCCAACTAATGGACAGACGGTCCTGAGAAAAGCAATTGTCAGACTTATACACCCAGAGCAAACAAAAAACCAAACCCTTCCACCTCACCCTAACCAGCAGCAAGTTTTTATTAATTTTGATTATTTGTTAAAAGACAACCAGATGAGAAATTGACAATGTGCTCTCTCTCTGATACGAGTGTGTGTGTACGTATTGCTGTATGTGTACCAGCTCTACCCGAAACGGTGTGGATACCAATTTCCCCACAAGTGTTATCGCTTCCAGCTCAATGCAGCCTCCGATAGATATGTGTGTGTGTGTTAAACAAACCAATAGGTAAGTCGCTATCAGGTGATCAGGCTTGTAATGCAATAGTCTTTGTTCGGTTAAATAAGATTTATCATTAAGAGCAAAAAATTACGGAAAGGGGAGTAAGAAACAAAGGGGCAGGGAGGCACAGAGAAATCTCTCCCTGTTCTCCCAGGCTGCCGTCTGGGGTTACTGCGTCCGTCGCAGCCCGCTCAACCCAGCATAAACTTTCAGAAGACTGAAGTGCCATAGAAAGCCAACGAGGGATCCGAGGAATCGAAGGGCAAAAAGGTGCAAGGAGGTCGGAGAGGGGGTGGGGGATGATGACCTGCCTTTCCTCCTCGAGTCCTCGGGAGACTGCGGGCAGGGTCGCCCTCCCGCGACATTCTCTTCCTGCCCCGTGGGTGACACAGCGTGGCCTCCTCCGGAGCCCAGTGGGGCACTGTCTGGCCTTACCAAGTCCTCGGCAAAGCCCGAGCCCCCGTGAGAGTGCGTGCGTGTGTGTGTGTGTGTAGGAACGGCGAGGCTGTCGCGGCGTAGGGTGGCAGGACTGCTCCGTGCCCCAGTACTTACCGCTGCGATGCCTGCCACCGATCCGTTCCCGTCCGCAGCCCCTCAGCACGACACATAAGTCACACACATCCTCGCAGAGATCAGCTGAGACTTTTCGAGTCCAACCCCGCTCATTCAACGGCAGGCAGGAAAGGAAAACATAAGGGGTGATGGAGGGAGCGGGGCAGCCACGGGTGCTGTCTCACACTGAACTGCAACGTGGTTCCCCCCTCCCCTTCTCCCTGACATTTCCCACCCACTCACCTCCTTCCTCCTTCCCCAAATAAGAAAGCCACGGGAGGGAGGGACGACGCACGGAGCCGTGCTGGCCGCCGGGGCTCCGCGGAGGCACTCCCTCCGCACTCATACACTGGCCTCTACGCCTCGGTCCCGCCGCGGCGCCCTGGGGACTTTGCCTGTGGGGCGCAGCCTTTGGGGAGAAAAGGGGGAGGAAGGGGGTGAAGGACAGCCCGAGGCATGTCCGCCCGCCTGCCCAGATGAGGGTCACATGCCACACGTGGGGCGCACAGAGTGCCGTGGTGCGAGGTTACTGCACGGGATACAAATGGGATGCCGGCTCTGGCGGGCATCGCCTCCCCTCCTTCCTGTTGTTATTTTTAATATTATTATTCCTAATTATACTAATAATTAATTTTAAAGATCTTTGTAAATGCAAACTGACAGCTGGGGCCGAGAAGCAAGAGTTGATGTTTTAAACAATAGATTAGAAAGAAACACTAGGAAGTGTCTCCACAGGGAATGGAGACTTTTTGCGTCGTCAAAGGTGAGGTCTGCTGTCTGCTTATTAGTACGGTAACATCTTCGGTTCCTGACTAAATACAATAACGCTGGTTCTCGTGATTAATAACAGAAGCTTTATGAATTGCGGTCCCTCCCTTGCTCTTTCGCAGACATACTCGCAGCACACCTATATCTGTGAGAGGCTGAAGTTGGCAGGGTGCTGACAGTGGACTCAGTAAAAAGTTTCAATATTGCAGACACAGTAATTGTTCTTCTGATTTTCTTAGTTAAAATTTTATTTGGTGAATTGTAAATTCTTCCAAAAGATTCATTGACACACGAAAATATGCTTGCACCTATATCTGCCAGAGATGATACAGAATAAAAATGCCTGAGTAGACCTCGTCTGAAATCAAATCCCCACATTTCTAATAGTTACAATAGTCAACAAATTATTAACAATTTGCACACCAGAGATGACATAATTCTAAGTCTTTTTTCCTTTGTAAGGCAAATTATGGCAAAATATGATTCGACATATAACTAATTGGAGCAAAGACTGGTACATCACAAAGACTATAGGAAATGTCATGTTTAAACAGAGTGAAAAATAACAAACATTAATTAATTATGGCATATTTGACAACGTGTTTTAGGATGCCTTTACCTGATATATACTATATCCTAATAAACAAAATAATTTGAGATCATATTAATGGTGTTGAAATGAAATTAATAAACAAGAATTAAATTATATTTTTAAAATAGGTTGCACTACAATAAAAATGTCTTTGATGCTTTAGGATAAACAGTTCCCCCAATATATATTTTTAAAATCCTATATTTTGTTCAGAAACATAAAATGATCTTTGATTTTGTATTGATTTGGTGTTATATAAAATAATTAACATAATAAATAGAAGCAGACGAGTCAGACTAAGTAGAAAGCTACTATTATTTAAAGTATCAAAATAAAATTCATCAAATAATGTTTTCCATTCTAAAGAGCATGGAAATGTTTCTCTTCTCATTTATTTATTTTCAGAACAGACATTAAAACGTTAAAACTGATTTCCTTTCAAATCACTAAAGTTAATATTAGAACAATTGTATGCATATTTTTTCTATGATGTGCCATTGCCTGAAGCACAAAAATACAAACACTTAGCTCTGGAAATTGCAGGGTTTTTTTCTTACACTGTCTATAAACATTGCTATGTGATTATATGTACTCACTTTCTCGTATGGACTATCTAGTTTCTGTTGTCTATATATTTCAGAATGTATTCACACACAGGTTTAATATTCTTTAAAGCAGTTACTAGATATACAATAATGTCAACATGCATATAGATATACTAGGTCATTTGCTACTAGGCCATTTGCTGCCCAGGCTTGGCTCCTCCTCGGAACCGATTAAGGTGAGTGGGAGGGGTCAGGCTCATTAGCAGGTGATAGGGGAGGCATAATAAGAGCCTCCAAGAGAGCGTGAGCGAAGGTCGCTCATGCACCCCACACAGGAGGGGGCAAACAGGGGCGTGGCATGTCAGTGAGGGCGTGGCACGTCAGTGAGGGCGTGGCACATCAGTTTGCACGGCAGTTCCCACAGGCAGGGCAAACAGGCAGGGCAGAAGCCTAAGGTATTTCTGGGGCTTTTTTCTCACAGCTCAAGGCAGTCATGCCCCCCAAAAAAATGAAAGCTGTTGCTCCTATTACCAGTAGAGGGGTGTCAATACAGACAGAACCCTCTAAAAAGGATGCAGCCACTCAGGCCTCTGGCTGCATAGACTGTTTGAGCCTACAACTGCTACCAGAGGACAGCGTGAGAAACACCTGCATACGATGTGAGCAGGTGGATGATTTGCTATGTCTGGTGGCAGAGCTAAAGGAAGAGGTGGAAAGGCTAAGGAGTATAAGGGAGAGTGAAAGGGAAATTGACTGGTGGAGTCACACCCTTTCGATTCCTAAGGAAGCCCAGCAGGAGGTGGTGAAGCCCAGCCCCCCCTGCCATCAGGCAGACAGAACGGACAATATGGATGGGGAGGAATGGAAACAGGAGCCTGCTCGTAGAGGCAAAAGCACCCCCTCTCGACCCCTTTCACCTGCCAGGGTGCCCTTAAAAAACAGGTATATGGCCCTGGTTTCAGAAAGTCTGATGGAGGACAGTCAGGAGGAAGATCTGTCTACAAGGTCTTCTGGTTACCCCCGGTCTACTGGATCTGTTACAACTACAGGTAAGAGGAAAAAGAGAAGGGTTATTGTAGTTGGTGACTCCATTTTGAGGGGAACTGAGGGCCCTATATGTTGGCCAGACCCATCCCACAGGGAAGTTTGCTGTCTTCCTGGGGCCAGGGTGAGGGATATTACAAAAACACTTCCTAAGCTTATTCAACCCTCAGACTATTACCCGCTGTTGGTTGTCCAGGTTGGAAGTGATGACATCAATAATAGGAGTACCAGGGTAATTAAAAAAGATTTTAAGGCTCTGACCTGATCACTTCATGGGACAGGAGCACAGGTAGTAATTGGCTCTGTTCCTGTGCTAGCTGGGATGAATGAGGAGATAAATGAGGAGAGGTTTAGGAAAGCACAGCTTACCAATAGGTGGCTTAGAGGATGGTGCTATCGTCAAAATTTTGGGTTTTTTGATCATGGGGCAAACTCCATGTTGCCTAGTCTCGTCAAACCAGATGGGCTTCATCTATATGGGAAGGGCAAAAGAACTGTAACCCGTAAGTTGGCAGGGTTAGTTAGGAGGGCTTTAAACTAGGTTTGAAGGGGGAAGGGGCGGCAACTGGGCTCTCCAGAAAAAAACCTAAGGGTGTAGAGCCTGAGTTGAGAATAAAATCAATGGCCCAGCTGAAGTGCATGTACACCAATGCACGCAGTATGGGAAACAAACAAGAGGAGCTGGAAGCCATAGTGCAGCAGGAAAACTATGACATAGTTGCTGTCACAGAAACGTGGTGGGATGACGCACATGACTGGAGTGCTGCTATGGGGGGCTACAAGCTCTTCAGAAAGGACAGGCAGGGAAGAAGAGGTGGAGGGGTGGCTTTATATGTTAGAGTCTCTTGACTCTGTTGAAGTTGAGGTCAGCAGTGACAAGGCTGAGTGCCTGTGGACCAGAATCAGGGGGAAGGCCAACAAGGCTGACATCCTTGTGGGTGTCTGTTACAGACCGCCCAACCAGGATGATGAAGGAGATGAATTATTCTACAAGCAGCTGGCAGATGTCTCAAAATCTCCAGCCCTTGTCCTCGTGGGTGACTTTAACCTGCCGGATATCTGCTGGGAGCTTCATACTGCAGAGAAGAGGCAGTCAAGGAGGTTCCTGGAGTGTATAGAGGATAATTTCCTTCATCAACTGGTAAATGAGCCTACCAGGGGTAAGGCCCCATAGACCTACTGTTTACAAACAGAGAGGGGCTGGTGGATGATGTAGTGGTTGGAGGCCGCCTGGGGCATAGTGACCACGAAATAATTGAATTTTCAATCCTCAGGGATGTAAGGAGAGCCATCATTAAAACCTCTACTCTGGACTTCCGGAGGGCAGATTTTGGCCTATTCAAAAAACTAATTCAGGGCATACCCTGGGAAACAACCCTTAAAGGCAAGGGGGTCCAGGAGGGATGGACATGCTTCAAGCAGGCAATTTTGAGCGCACAGGAACAGGCTATACCAGTGTGCCGAAAGGCCAGCCGGAGGGGAAGACGGCCGGCTTGGTTAAATAGGGAGGTTCTAAAAGAAATCAGGGATAAAAAGAAAGTTTACAAACTGTGGAAAAAGGGCTGGCTACTTATGAAGAATTTACGAAGAGAGCTAGGTCATGCAGGAAAAAAATTAGGGAAAGAAAAGTGGAATTTGAAGTCAATTTGGCTAATTCAGTTAGGGATAACAAAAAGTCCTTTTATAAATACATTAATAGCAAAAGGAGAGGCAAGGAAAACCTCAGTTCTCTGTTGGACTTGGAGGGAAATATAGTTAACAAAGATGAGGAGAAGGCTGAGGTACTTAACACCTACTTTGCCTCAGTTTTTAGCAGTAAGACAGGTGGCCCTCAGGACAACTGGCCTCTAGAGCAGATAGACAGAGACAGAGAGCTGAATAGCCCTCCTGTATTCCAGGAGGATGTAGTTATCAACTTACTGAGCCAGTTGGATCCTAACAAGTCTATGGGACCAGACGGGATCCATCCCAGGGTGATGAGAGAGCTGGCAGAAGAGCTTGCCAAACCGTTCTCCATCATCTTCCAACAGTCCTGGCACTCTGGGAAGGTCCCAGATGATTGGAGGTTGGCGAATGTCACCCCAATCCACAAAAAAGGCTGCAAGCAGGACCCTGGCAACTACAGGCCTGTCAGCCTGACCTCGGTGCCTGGCAGGGTTATGGAGCAGATCATCCTGAGTGCAATCACACAGCACCTTCAGGATGGACAAGGGATTAGACCCAGCCAGCATGGGTTTAGGAGGGGCAGGTCCTGTCTGACCAACCTGATCTCTTTTTACGATCAGGTGACCCACCTGGTGGATGAGGGGAAGGCTGTGGATGTGGTCTATCTAGACTTCAGCAAGGCCTTTGACACTGTCTCCCATAATATACTCCTGGAAAAGCTGGTAGCCCATGGCTTGGACAAGTGTACCCTCTCCTGGATTAGGAGCTGGCTGGAGGGTCGGGCCCAGAGAGTGCTGATGAATGGAGCTGCATCCAGCTGGCAGCCAGTCACTAGTGGTGTTCCCCAGGGATCAGTGTTGGGCCCAGTCCTGTTTAACATCTTTATTGATGATTTAGATGAGGGGATTGAGTCCATCATCAGCAAATTTGCTGATGACACTAAATTGGGAGGGAGTGTTGACCTGCTGGAAGGCAGGAGGGCTCTGCAGAGGGATCTGGATAGACTTGAGAGATGGTCTGATTCCAATGGGATGAAGTTCAATAAAGCCAAGTGCCGGGTCCTGCACTTTGGCCACAACAACCCCATGCAGCGCTACAGGCTGGGGACAGAGTGGCTGGAAAGCAGCCAGGCAGAAAGGGACCTGGGGGTACTAATTGACAGGAGGCTCAACATGAGCCAACAGTGTGCCCAGGTGGCCAAGAAGGCCAATGGGATCTTGTCCTGTATCAAAAATAGTGTGGCCAGCAGGAGCAGGGAAGTGATCCTTCCCCTGTACTCTGCGTTGGTGAGGCCACACCTTGAGTATTGTGTTCAGTTCTGGGCCCCTCAGTTCAAGGAAGGATATTGAGGTGCTGGAGCGGGTCCAGAGAAGAGCAACAAGGCTGGTGAAGGGACTGGAGCATAAGTCCTATGGGGAGAGGCTGAGGGAGCTGGGGTTGTTTAGCCTGGAGGAAGAGGAGGCTCAGAGGTGACCTCATCACCGTCTATAACTACCTGAAGGGAAGTTCTAGCCAGGTGGGGGTTGGTCTCTTCTCTCAGGCACTCAGCAATAGGACAAGGGGGCACGGGCTTAAGCTCCGCCAAGGGAAATTTAAGTTGGATATCAGGAGAAAATTCTTTACAGAGAGAGTGATCAGGCATTGGAATGGGCTGCCCAGAGAGGTGGTGGATTCACCATCCCTGGAGATTTTTAAACGCAGATTGGACGTGGCACTGAGTGCCATGATCTAGTAAATGGACTGGATTTGGACCAAGGGTTGGACTTGATGATCTCAGAGGTCTTTTCCAACCCAATCGATTCTATGATTCTATGATTCTATGAAAATTACTTTTGACCTTCAAAAATCAGCTAAGCCCTCTGGGCGAGTCAGTTCCAGTGATGTTAGGCATGAGTTGCTTTTGAGCTCTAATAATTCAAGTGGAGAAAAAAGTGGATTATGAAGTAGGGAATAATCATCAAATTGGTTCTAAAGCCATTAAAATTTATTTCAAAGGGGCAGAATTTGGTCCAGTTGATCAGGTTATAAGGATGTATAGCTATTGATATAAAAATACAGTTCTTAAGCCCGTGTCTTGTCAACCTTACATGTGAAAGTAAGCTATTCAGTAGTGTTTTCACAGGAATTTAAAAGGGGGACACACATACAACTGAACTGAAAATTATTTACTCCCAAAACACATTAGATTGCATGGCACCAATCTCTTGGCAAGACAACTTCTTCTAAAAATTATCTTTCATACAACTGAAACTGTCATGTCATGCCAGGCTAGGCTTCACGAATGAAGATTTAGGAAGGCTCTATCTACATTTGTTACAAGTACGCTGGTGGCTAATGAGGCCAATACGAGAAAGCCATATCTGATTGCAAAAGGCACAGCAGAAAGACCCTTTAGGTGGTATATTCTGCAAGGCACGAGTCTTTCTGCGTTGTCTTTTCTCCTCAAGAGTGATCCTGCATGCGTTCTCAAAGGAAACAGCAGCGTTATAGATGGTGTGTCTCCAGGCCTCCCGATTTGAGGCCAGAGTAGACCAGTTATGTTGATCAATATGGCCAAGGTTGACATGCTGTTTCAGGGAGTCCTTATATCTTTTCTTCGGGGCTCCTCTCTTGCGGCAGCCGGTGGCAAGTTCACCATAAAGCAGGATCTTAGGGAGGCGGTGGTCCTTCATCCTTGAGACGTGTCCTGCCCAACACAGCTGTGTTCTCAACAACATGGCCTCAATGCTTGTGACTGCTGCTTGTCCTAGAACAGATGTATTGGTCACATAATCTGACCAGCGGATGTTTAGGATTGTACAGAGACAGCGTTGATGGAAGCAGTCTAGGAGATGCAGGTAGTGGCGGTAGATGACCCATGATTCAGATCCGTATAAGAGAGTAGACAGCACTATGGTTTTGTAAACACTGATCTTGGTACTTTTCTTCAAGTGTTTATTACGCCAAACTCTTTTATGGAGTTTTCCAAAAGCACTGTATGCCTTTGCTAACCTGTTGTCTATCTCTCCGTCAATCTTACCGTCTGAGGAGATGAGGCTACCTAGGTAATTAAACTGCTGGACTGATTTGAGTTCTGATTGGCCAATGGTGATATGGGGATGATGGAAGACTTCCTGAGATGCAGGTTGATAGAGAACTTCTGTCTTCTTTAAGCTGACTTCCAGCCCAAAGAGGTCAGCAGCCTCTGCAAAGCAGGATGTTAAATGCTGCAGAGATGCTTCTGTGTGGGTGACAAGGGCGGCGTCATCAGCATAAAGCAGCTCCTGGACAAGATGGTTTAAGGTCTTGGTGTGGGCCTTTAGTCGCCTTAGGTTGAATAGGCTTCCATCAGTACGGTATCGAATGTAGATACCGTCCTGATCATCGAGGTCTGCCGTGGCCCTTTGGAGCATCATGCTGAAAAAGATTGTGAATAGGGTAGGAGCGAGAACGCAGCCTTGTTTCACACCATTCTTTATTAGAAAGGGCTCAGAAAGTGCGTCACGATATCTGACTTGGCCGTGCTGATCCTCATGGAGTGAGATGATTATTTTAAGGAACTTGGGGGGACAACCTAAACGTTCCAAAATCTGCCATAGACCTTTTCTGCTCACAGTATCGAAAGCCTTGGCGAGGTCGACAAAGGTTACATAGACACCTTTGTTTTGTTCCCTACACTTCTCTTGCAGTTGTCTGAGAACAAATACCATGTCTGTGGTACTCCTGTTGGCTCTGAAACCACATTGGCTTTCAGGTAGGAGTCCTTCTGCTATAGCGGGTATTAATCTGTTCAAAAGTATTCTTGCCAGGATTTTGCCAGCAATGGAGAGCAGAGCAATACCACGGTAATTTGAGCACTCTGATTTTTCTCCTTTCTTCTTATACAGAGTGATGATGACTGCATCACGAAGGTCTGATGGTCGTTCGCCTAGTTCCCAACAGCGCACAAAAAACTCATGAAATTTGGCATGGAGTGCAAGACTCCCATGTTTCCAGACTTCAGGTGGAATTCCATCAACCCCAGCTGCCTTGTTGATTTTCACCTGCTGTATGGTCTTCAGGGTTTCTCCCAAAGTGGATGCAGTATTCCTACCCTATTCACAGTCTTTTTCAGCATGATGCTCCAAAGGGCCACGGTAGACCTCGAGGATCAGTACGGTATCTACATACGATACCGTACTGATGGAAGCCTATTCAACGTAAGGCAACTGAAAGCCCACACCAAGTCCTTAAATCATCTTGTCCGGGAGCTGCTTTATGCTGATGACGCCGCCCTTGTTGCCCACACAGATGCAGCTCTGCAGCATTTAACATCCTGCTTTGCAGAGGCTGCTGAGCTCTTTGGGCTGGAAGTCAGTCTAAAAAAGACAGAAGTTCTCTATCAACCTGCACCTCAGGAAGTCCCCCATCATCCCCACATCACCATTGGCCAATCAGAACTCAAATCAGTCCAGCAGTTTAATTACCTAGGTAGCCTCATCTCCTCGGACGGTAAGATTGACGGGGAGATAGACAACAGGTTAGCAAAGGCATATAGTGCTTTCGGAAAGCTTCATAAAAGAGTTTGGCGAAACAAACACCTGAAGAAAAATACAAAGATCAGTGTTTACAGAGCCATAGTGCTGTCTACTCTCTTATACGGATCTGAATCATGGGTCATCTACCGCCACTACCTGCGTCTCCTAGAACACTTCCATCAATGCTGTCTCCGTTCAATCCTAAACATCCACTGGTCAGATTATGTGACCAATACATCTGTTCTTGAACAGGCAGCAGTCACAAGCATTGAGGTCATGTTGCTGAGAACACAGCTGTGTTGGGCAGGGCACGTCTCTAGGATGAAGGACCACCGCCTCCCTAAGATCCTGCTTTATGGTGAACTTGCCACCGGCTGCCGCAAGAGAGGAGCCCTGAAGAAAAGATACAAGGACTCCCTGAAACAGCATGTCAACCTTGGCCATGTTGACCAACATAACTAGTCTACTCTGGCCTCAAATCGGGAAACTTGGAGACACACCATCTATAATGCTGCTGATGCTTTTGAGAAAGCATGCAGGATCACCCTTGAGGAGAAAAGGCAACGCAGAAAGACTCGTGCCTTGCAGAATATACCATCTAAGGAGTCTTTCTGCTGTGCCTTTTGCAACTGGACATGCCTGTCTCGTATTGGCCTCATCAGCCACCAACGAGCTTGGAACAAATGTGGGTAGAGCCCTTCCTAAATCTTTAGTCACGAAGCCTAGCCATGATGATGATGATGATGATGGGTGCAGTATCCAATTCGTACTTCACCGGTTGTTGTGTGATGGACTGAATTGCTGAGTCTTGGACTACATGGTTGGTACTGAAAAGAGTCTGAAAGTGTTCAGACCATCGATTCAGAATGGAAGATTTATCTGTTAGAAGCGTTTGACCATCAGCACTGAGTAGAGGGCTTTGGACCTGGTATGTAGACCCGTATGCTGTTTTCAGGGCCTCATAGAATCCTTTGTGATCACCTGTATCTGTGCATAATTGAATTTTTTCAGCTAGCTTGATCCGCCACTTGTTCTGGATGTCACAGAGTTTCTGTTGGAGTTTGCTGCATGCAAGATGAAAGGCTGTTTTTCTTGCATGACGAGATGGCAGTGCAAGGTGTGCTTGGTGGCCGGTTATCTTCTTCCTCAACAGTTCCTGGATCTCTTGATTGTTGTCATCAAACCAGTCCTTGTTCTTCTTGAAGGAGAACCCTAACGATTCTTCAGAGGATTGCAGGATGCTGTTTTTAATATGGTGCCAAATTGTTTCAGGAGAGGAATCTGTAGAATCTATGGAATGGTTTTCGAGCCTAGTTTGAAGGTTTGCCTGGAATCTGTCTCTCACTGTGGCTGATTGGAGATTGTTAACTTGGAGTCTTCTCCTTGGGATACTGCCCCTTTTAGGTTTGAATTTAAGATTGAAGTTGAGTTTGCAGTGCACAAGTCGATGGTCTGTTTGGCATTCTGCACTGGGCATCACGTGGGTATGGTGGACATCGCGGACATCCCTCCGTCGCACCAAGACATAATTGATGAGGTGCCAATGCTTAGATCTGGGGTGCATCCAGGTTGTCTTCAGACTGGTTTTCTGCTGAAAGATAGTGTTAGTGATGGTGAGCTGTTGCTCTGCACAGAACTCTAGCAGAAGGTGTCCATTATCGTTGCAGTTTCCAACACCATGCTTGCCTAATATTCCTTTCCAGGCTTCAAAATTCTTACCTACTCTGGCGTTGAAATCACCAAGGATAATGATCTTATCATCTGCAGGCACCTTTTGGGTAAGGCAGCGCAGGTCAGTGTAAAATTTATCTTTTT
Source organism: Pseudopipra pipra (assembly GCF_036250125.1). Classification (NCBI taxonomy): domain Eukaryota; kingdom Metazoa; phylum Chordata; class Aves; order Passeriformes; family Pipridae; genus Pseudopipra; species Pseudopipra pipra. The sequence continues at coordinate 62,557,807 of NC_087580.1, read as the reverse complement.
CGTTAGGGTCAGCTTGGAGAGTTGGGGCATTTATACTAATGAGGACAACATGTTTTTTGTTGTGTAGTAGAAGGCGTAAGGAGATAATGCGATCAGAATGACCTGTCGGTAGATTTTCGAGTTTAGGAATGATAGAGTTTTTGATCATGAAGCCAACTCCTGAGATACGCTTTTCAGTTCTGGGCTTACCTGCCGGTGTAACCAGCACCATGTTCTCTGAGGTTGCCTTCCTCGTGAAGGCGAACTTCACTGAGAGCAGCTATGTCGATGTCAAGACAAGCCAGTTCATGGGCAATTAGGGCAGAACGACGCTCAGGATGTCCCCTATCCGCAGAATCGAGCATGGTGCTGATATTCCAACATGCTGGAGTTAATTTAGGTACACCTTTGGAGGCAGATGTATGCCTTTGTCTTTTGATCTTTGTGTGACCGCATTGGAAGAAGATGCCCGTTGGCCTGCAGTTAACCAACCGGGTGAAGGTGGAGATGAGCTTTGTTTAGGCCACCTTTTCTAGGCCCCTCTCCGAGTGGAGCAAGCAGTGCTGTCCTTGAAAAGGCTGCTTGGTCGTTCATGGTGCTGCCCCAAGAGACTGTCATCTCCGGTCAGTCTCAAATGACCAATATCCTGAACCGCCTGCATGCAGGGTTGGGTCTGCGACTTCCAGTGCACCTTTCACCTGCCATTTCGACCCTCGCCCGTCGCTACAGGGCTTTTTGCCTGTGGGTAAAGCCTTCAAGCCTGTGCAATGGATTTTTTAGGTGAGATGCAGTCTGCGTGGTGATGCCCTATAATGTTGGTGCTAAAAAATCTCCGGAGCAGTTAATTAGGGATGAGATAAGGAACGCGTTTATTATGCCAAGGCAAAAGATGTTACGACGCGCGTGCTCGCTGTGCCCGAGATGTTACATTTTATAACAATATCTGTCCAATCCCAAATGTGTCCACCCTGTGGCCTTTACTCTGGACCGCCCCAGGTCCACCCCCTGAGAAATGGGTCTGGGGGCTTTTACTTCATCATCTTCACCATCTTCAGAGCACAAAGGGTACATAGTCACCTAATTCTTGACCGTGTTCTGCGGTTTAGGCCAAGATACAAGCATTCTCCAAACAATCTAGGCCTTGCCTTGACAAAAGACTAAACATTTCTACTGGATTTGGGAGTAGGAGTGATATGGGGTGCATAGAATGGGGTAAGAGGCTTAAGGAATGTGTAAACTATTTGTACTACAGGGAAAGGGAGTGGGGGATGCTGCTTTTAAAATCTACTTCCACTACTTATAAAACTTACAAGGCTTACAAATATTAGAAAAATAAAAAACCATTAGGGGCTTAAGGCATCAGCGGAACTGAACCCACCCTTTAATCCTAAGGTTCATCTTCCAGGGCCGAGCGAGCTTGGACGGTCCTCAGGATGTAGGTTTGAGTGACCTTCTCTTAGATGGATGGCCTTACAGGGCTAAGCGAGCTCCATCTGCCTGGGTTTGGGATTACAGTTGTCCTTCTCCTAGGATGACTGCCAGAAGGTTAACGAGCTCATCCTGCCCAAGGATGTATTGTATCTGACCCTTCGTTTTTGACCTGTCTGGCATGGGCGACCCTACTGAAGGCATGTACCATCGCCAGCATAGCTCGCAACCACATAGGATTATGCTACATTCCTACTATTAAAATGATTAGGGTAAGTCTTACACTTCCTACTTTTCTGCCACCTATCTATATTCAATCCCAAGGAAACACCCAGGAACAACCCTTTGTCCTGACCACCCTTTCAGGATGTAATGAATATATCCAGAACATATAGAACCTGAGCTGTAGCCACAGGTGAGCCAAAACCAAACAAACGAACAAAACCGTTCCTGCCCCTGTACCCATCTAGGGCTCAAGTACCTCTCCAGGCCCCAGCCCAGCCGAGACCCCCAACCCCTCAGAGGAAGCCATTATCCCCCCTGACCTTATCCTCCCCCCACCGTGTTACCTCGTATCTTCCCACGCACCGCTTACCTGCCCACCCTCCAGTCTGAAGACCCCCACAGCCCGCCCGGTACCTTTCCCCTCCCACCCTCCCCCTCCCCCAGACCAGACCGGCAAACCTCTGTGTGCTCCGAGGTTTCCACTCTCCTTTCTCACAAGGGCACAAAGCCATGCCAGCGAAGCTCCCTCACTCCTTTCCCCTGCCGGGGGGGGGGGGGGGGGGGGCAGCCCTGGGCCACGCCACAACTGCAACTACCGGATAAACAAATGGAGATAAAACATTTAAAATGCTTTTTAATTATTTTGGCAAGGTGTAATGCTTCAATTCTCTTTCCATCTTTTCTCTAATGACTTTCTCTCCTCAGAACTCAACTTGCAAATAGTACACCTGCATTTGTGAGCAGAAAGTAGACCACTTTGAAAATTATCTGGCCAAGAAATGAAAGTACTAAAGCCAGAATCACAGTCCTCAGTCAGTACACGCCTTGCCATAGGAGAGATGTGTCTATAAAACTCCCTATTGGAGAATTCAGCTTAAAAAGAAAACGACACACTTTGTCCTCTTCACAAGATTAAATTGCTTGAAGTACATGATAACTGTGAGATATATTATTTTTGTGTCAGTTGTTTGCATAATTTAAGAAAGACTTCAGTCATTCAATTCAAACTCACACAAAACTTTCATTAGGTCAGAGGATGCTTTTCTGAGGGAAAAATTGAATAGTCTCAAAAACCAAGATAGAAAGTTCGATGTGTTCTTTGGAAGTTAAGTTTTAAAAAGTTTGAACATGATGCCATCATAAAAATGTATTTAAGTAATAAAATGAGAACTTCTGAACATGCCTTGACTGTACACGTTTGGCTTTCTAAAACTCTGCAAAATTAGGTAAGATTCTGTTTCCACTGAAGTAAAATACAAAATCCTATAGTTTTCCATTATAGTAAGAAGGGTCCTTAAATTACTTTTGTTTACACACACACAATTTGATTCTTATTTGTGTATCTCTTTGAGGCACATCTGAAAACCAGGGCTCTGATATGTGTATTGATTCATGTGGGATCTCTACATCAGAAAAGACATTATGTTATCTGTCATTGTTGGGACGGACTACGACATATAATATTCAGCAAGAAAGTTTATTGGAAAAGAAAAATGAAGCAGCAGCAGCCACGAGCTGCAATTTACAGCCTCTTAAATACAGCTCTTTTGGTACACGTATACCACACAGATAGGTCAGCTTACATACGCAAACTACAATTCTCACAGCTAATAGGTAGATTTTAGCTGGACTTTCTCTGGACTTTCTCAGTCCTACTTTCTCACAACATTTCTGTGCACCTGTCCCTGTTTTCCTTTGATGTTTATACTTTTCTCAGTCACTCTGTTCAAAACAAGTCCTCGTTCTCATGAGACAGTGTTCCCTGTTCCCACGGGACAGCTCTTCTCCTGCTGCTCCTCTGCTCTCTCAGGATGCATCAGTACGTTGTCAGGACCAGGGCCTCCATTCTCAGCCAGTTTCTTGTTCCATACCAGGAGTCCTGGCCCAGCCGAGATTCCCCACAGTTATCTTTATATTTTTTGTATAAATGAAGAAGGAAAGTAGTGAGCTTAACTAGCTGCAGAAATGAATGTGGGTTTTTCCAATTAAACTGGTATCAACCAATTCCTTCTAAGCAAAAATGTGAGAAGAATCAAACGATTCTTTCATGAACTTCATCACTATTTTAGTCAAGATTATTATTCTTACAGGAGGAAAATGAATGATTATATGAATTGACATAATGGAGGTGGGTCTGTTTGTTGGGGTTTTTTGGGGGTTTTTTTTGGGTTTTCGTCGATGGCACCTTCTGAACATGTTTAAAAGGGATTATTTTTCCCAAGTGGTGCAGAAATGACAGGAATAATTTTCAAAAGATAGTCCACTACTTTTCTGCATGTTTTTTTTCTTCCCCAGATGAACAACTAGACTTATAGAACATCAAAGGAACCAACTTTTATCTTAAGCAGTATTTAAAGCCTTCTGGTATGTTGAACTTGGATCTGAGGGCAGTGATCCACCTGAAGGATGTAATTAACATTTGGAGGATCGAATCTGCAAACCCACATTTAGATGTTATATGAAACTGCAGGAATTTCGTGTTTGTTTATAGATCTACAGATACCCATGTTATGTGCAATATGCAATATTGTATGCATATAATCTCTGTTATTACATAATATTAAACATAGATGCTATCATACAAACATGAAAATATATAATAAAAATGGAGCACCTGGATTATAAAATGCAAAGCTATATTGAGAAAGAACTCCAGACACTTCCTTGTGGAAGTTCCCACTAAGTAAAGAAACCCATACATTCTGCAGTGTGAGTTTCTCTTGAGATACCATTATATCAGAACTTGCTTATTTCTTCCTGGTCCAAAAAAAGGTTCCTTTTCTTGCACTTTCACTTGGATGTGTTGGGTCTGAGACAGATCTTCCAAAACAGAGAAAACACCATTTAACCAAGCTGCTCATGCATGTGCGGTACATCCATTTCCATACACATATGCTGCAAAGAGCTTTTTAGGTGTTATTGTCAAACCATTTATACCTACATATTTATACCTCTCTCTCGCTGCCTCCAAGACTGAGAGGCAGAGGTATCAAAGAGTTAGGCTTAACTTTGGAATCTTTAGCAGAGTGAAATGAATAATGTTAAGGAAACAAACAAAAAAGCACTTTTAAAAGTTGGGTTAATGCTATTTTTAAATTCTGATTCAAGAGTGTCTGATTTTTTTTTGAGTTCCCAAGACAAAATCAGTGTTTGACCCATCTAAACACGTCTCTTTCTTTGGGGCTGTTAAATAATTATCTGCTCAACAGGAAATTTCACTTTATGAAAACCTTCCACTTCAATTTCAGCAAATACCAGACAACTCCTGAAGAAGTGAAGAGATTGACGCACTTATTAAAGAAAGAAGAGGAAAAAAAAGAAAAACCGATCAAACCAATCAGACCTATCTCTTAGATGACAGTCAAAACCAGCCCCGTACCTGGCTGCTGAGAAGAGATGCAGGGATCTGAGTATGCTGCATGCTCTGCGGGTCACCCAGTGGGACAGGGGCTGCTCTGGCCTCACATTTGGGGGCCTTCTCCTCCCCCTCCCCGACTCTCCATGCTCAGTTGTGAGCCTGCCCCTTACTGAGCCTCTTCGCTGACCCTGAAGCACAAACTGTTCCTGAAAAGGTTAAACTCCTGAGCGTCACGAAATTACCTGCCCGGGCTTGGGAAGAGGCACCACTCCGAGACCTGTCATTACCGCTTCCTATACTCACACGAGCAAGACAGCTTCCTCTCAGACCAACGTTAAGACACTTTTTGGACAGCTGGCTGAGTGCCCCGAGAACAAACGGATTAAACCTCTAACCGAGGCCCCCAGGAGTTCAGGAGTACTGCACACGCAGGCACCCATCGCATCACAACGTACTCGGAGAACCTCTCTGACTCCCTGCTGGCCCGGCCTGCCCCATCTGAGTCTCTGGGCGGACCCTGGACACCACGCCGGGCCGCAGGGACTCTGCCATCTGTGAATAGTTCTAAGGCTGGGAGGGGCGATTCCCCCTTGCCAGGGTTGGGGGCCGGGCCGGTCTCCCCGGCCGCGGCCCTGAGGAGACGTAGGCAAGACACGCAGGTCTGCGCCTCCCACTTTGCAGGTTGAGGCGGGCTATAGCAAGTGATGTATGTGGAAACGCGCAAGCACCGGGACCAACTAAGCTACATGAACCCAAGAACAGTCGCTGCGTTAATTACAGACATGCTCATTTAAGCGAGAAGCGGTGAGCGTGTGGGCGGGGGGAGGTGGAATGCGGAGGAAAGGCGGGATGCAATGTGGCGCTACTGCCCCCTGGCGGAGTCGCGCAGTGCCGTGCTGGACGGGACCTGCTCCGCACCTGAGGAGCATCAAAGTGCTGGCTGCGTCCTGCTGGCGGGCCGGGCAAAGGAGCCCCGCACAGGGCAGGGCAAGGCAGCTCGAGCAGCACAACACCCTCAGAGAAGCGCGGGCGGTCCTCAGCCCGCAAAACTAGGCAAAGTAATTTCTGCCCTAAAACGCCGGTGATGTTGAGGGCAGGAGCAGCCTTTGGCCTTCGTCCTCAGCCTCCACCTACAGGCTGGCCCTGGTCAGTGCATCAGCGTGGCAGGGCACGTAAGGGGACAGGGCCACTCCGCCCTTTGCAGAGGGGAGCCGAGGCCCTGGCATTATTTCCCTGCGGGGTTGAGAGGGGCCCAGTGACCGCTGGGGCATTCTGAGACCTAAACGGCCCAGTGAAATAGCTCCAAAGAAGAAACCATAGGAGGCTGATATTAATGGTTCTTTGGATACATATAGAGGCACATTCCCCCTATTTGTTTTTATTCATATTGTTTCACAAAGATAAGTATCAGGCAGCTGCGGGACAAAGTAAAAAATTACTAGTTTGTTTAAAGCTAAGCCTATTTACCAGCTCTTTCTAAATGTCAAACTTTGTACAAATAGTCCAGTTTTACATCTTTTTACTCACTAAGTGTTGGAGCTTTGTAAGAAAGAAAGAAGTGAAATAGATCAATATCAGAAAGGGCAGAGGGGAAAAAAAAGGAACACTAAAGCAATATAGATAACACAGTGTAACAAAAAGCACTCGGCACTATTCATATTCTATGGGGAAAACCAGATCAAAATAAGTGTAAAACGTTAAGTAAAGGAGGCATTTTGTTTTTTAAGAGTTGCCAGAAACTTCAGAAAAACATTGAGTAATGTAAAAATAAGACTAAGATGGGGCACAAAGCAGGTGCAGGTACTTCCCACAGATGAGGGTCACGCAAATCCTACAGTCTTGTTGGTGCAGCAAGGATTCAAAGCTAAGAACTATAAAAAAAGGAAAAAACTTGGAAATCATGCTATCAATATCCCTCAGCTGACTGCTGACATAAGGATTTGCCTGGAGCAGGGCAGACAGTGTGTGAAGAGGCATGATTTGCAGACTGCACCTGCCACACCCTGGCAAGGAAGCAGGACAGTAGCCCTTGGCAACAAAGATTAACCCCATCGTGTAAAAGGGGAGATCTGAGGAGTAAGCAACGGGGAAAAAAACATTTAGAGAGTTTCAATATGGGGAAATTAAATCAAAGCAAAAGATATCACTGTCTGGAACCAAATGCAATTATGGAAACAGTTCAGCAACTGACAGATATGACGGAAAGAAATGCAGGGAAAGACGTGAAACAGAACTGTGAAAAATCTCTCACAGTGCAGGAAGGGGTAACTTTCTCATGCCTTATTGTTTTTTATTTGTTTGATTTTTATCTTCTGTTCAATGCAAGTAGAGTTTCCATCAGTCATATATATCATGCACTCATACTCCTCCTGGGACTCTTGTGGAATTCTTGGGTGAGAGTCTAGACTTTCCATGGCACACAGTGAGTCAAGGGGGCCGCCAGCCACTGGGCCTGCAGCTGCTGTGCCCTCCATGTGCTGTGGCACATGGCTCACGGGCTCCCATACCTATCAGAACTAAGCAATATCAGCTGCATTTAACTCTGCAGCTGTTGGTCTTCAGCAGAGAAACCAAACTTGCACTGAATGACAGGCATCAAAGGTGGTCTTTCCACGTGGGGCAGGGCATGGAAGGCCATGGAGCTGGGTGGCTGGGTGTGCCTGTGTGCATGAAATTGCAGTGTAACTTGTTTTTATTTTCCCCTCCCAGGACAAGTTATATTAGGATATCGGGAACTGCTGGCACAGGAGTTTTTGTGTGCACTGATTCAAAGTGGTGGGATCCTGCAGCCTTTAATGTGGGCACGGAGTTAGAGATGGGTAAGTGCCCTGCTGAACATCGGGGTTCTGAGTTTGGGGCTCCCCAGGTAATTTTGCCAGTCTGAGCAGCAAGCACTGCTGGAGCCTGGCCTGCTAGAAAGGCTGTGCAGGATCAAATCACCCCACACTTCAAACACAGCTGTGCTAGGATTGAATTTTGACGTGGACAAGGACTGGAATTTATATTTTCCTCAAACATTTGCTTGGGTCAGTCACCCTTGGGAGGACTGGTGGGATGTTTGCTCCTGAACAGACTCACACCTTCTTGCCCCAAGCTCTGGGATCTTCTGTCTCTTGGCGTGCTTTGCCACAACACAGTAGTGATATGAGATTTTGCGTGAGCATCTGGGGACATCCAAAGGGAGGGCTGAGGCTGGGGAAGATCATCTTTCATCAGCCCCCTTCCCCATCCCTGCCCTGTATTATTCTCGGGAACCAGCCCCAGCTAAAAGGGGAATCTACATGGGTCCTGTTTGTTCCAGAATTTCTCAAGCCTTGCTATATGCACCCTCTTTAATTAGTGATATGTCTCCAAAGAATCAGCTCATCCCAAAGAGTGCTTTCACCAGCTAGTGCCCGCTTATGGTCAGAACAGGATTTGTTGAAATTTTTGTGAAAAAAATGAGGTTAAGTAACCAATTGAATGTAGCTCTCAAAATCTTGTACAGCAATATAAAAAGGTGGGACTCAAAAGAGAAGTTGAAACCCTTGACTGGACAGCTCTTTAACAGTAATTGCTAAAAACTCAAAGGGTCAATTTCATTTAGTCCTATCTATAATCCTGTAAATTCTGTAATGCCACAGACAATTTCTGAGAACAAGGCTTTATTAAAACTTTATAAAACAATACTCCCCTCCTCTCGATTTTTCACCCATTACAGATAGGGCAGAAGCAGGTTTGGAAGTGCCAGGAGTTGTCTTACAATGAAAATTTGCTACTTGAATCCCCAGGCCAAATCCTCCCCACACAAAGAGGTGAGACTTTGAAGATCCAGCTCTCCATACATTAGACATGTCTAAATTAAAATCTGTGGTCATTGTTCTTTCAGAATGGAGTTCTTCAACAAAACTTCCTGGGTAAATTCCCCTCATCCATTGCTTTTGTCACTGATCACCTACTTCTACTTTGATCAGCAAGCACAAGGAAAACTAATCCTTAAAGGGAAGGGAAACTAGTATGCATTAATGGACCAGGATTAACTATAAAAAATAAATAAGTCCCCTCTGACAGAGTTTTACTGCTACTGAGAGTAAAGCACTAATGTAGCGGTTTAAGTTACAGGAAGAGTGCCAAAAGGCATTCTGGGACTTGTAGTCCCTTGGTATTCCATTGAACATGCTCAATGGAGTGCTTGAATATGATTGGTTGAGAAGATCACATGTCACAGTTTGAACTGCATATATAAGCCCTTGTTGTTCTTAATAAATTCCATTCAGTTGCTTGCACCAAGAGTGGCTGGGTCCATGCCTCAATGCTGCAAATGGTGCCCCTGAATCAGGGACAATAATTAGGGAAATCAGGTACCAGTGCTACGAGAACTACTGATGGATGTCCGCCGGCAGCATCCCTGGCTGAACTAAGAGGGGAAAAAGGAGCTCCTTAGAAGAATTGCACACGCACAGTACCTGGGATCAGTAGGAAGAAGTCCTATGAGAAGAGAATCAAGTTATAAAGAAAAAAGAAAAAAGAAGTAAATTCAGCATTCGAATCCCAGGTAAGCAGCCAGGATGGGGAAAAGTAACTCCCATGAATTAGAAAAGAATGCTGAAGCCATTCACCAGTTTTTAAAAACGCAGAAAAAAGATGTAACGGCAACTAAACTGCTGGCATTTTTAATATGTATTGCCGTAGCTATACCAGGATTCCTGCAGGTCGAGACCCTTAATGTGACTGCTTGGCAAAAAATTGGGAAGATTATGAGAGAAAGAGCAACTCTGAGAGACGTGGAAGTGCCGATGCCTAAAATCTATTCTGACACAGTTTTAAACTCTTTTACTGTTTGGTTGTTAATAAAGACAATCTGACTGTACCACTAAAAAACAGAAGTTTTATTTTTCCGTCCTCCTCATCCAGTAGAAAGGAGCAGATTCACCCAGAATGGCACACAATGTTTACATTAAAGCCTTTTTATCACACCTAGCTCAGGAATTTTTAGACTACAGTGAAGGAGGCATGCATGGACCTATTTAACATACTGTTACACAATTTTTCAAGCTTATCCACACTATTCAAACTTTCTAACAACACACTGTCATTCTTAATTATAAATCAATACATATTTCATAAATGGGGATAATTTAAGCAGTCTTTTCCTTCTCCTTTTTAACTTTGGTAACAGGTGTTCACCGCAGGTATCCTTCCGCTAAAGTTAGCAACTTCTTCTCTCACTCTCACAGAGTGCCCAAGGTCGTCTGATGCGTTCCATCGCTATCTCTGAGGCTCCTCTCTGGGTAGCTGCCTCTGGCTCTCTAGCCTGAACACCTGTTTGGTTTCTCACAATTCCCCTTTTTTTATTTTCTAATTGAAACACTAAAACTTGTGCAAAGCTATGAAGTAAAGCCTAGAAAGCAAATGTAATGTAGCAATACGAAAAGTAGAGTTAAATTCGGAATATAGATTTTAAGCAAAAGCACAGAAACTTGGTCTTAGAAACAGCAGAGGCAATAATTCATTAAGGTATGCAGAACACAGTGACACAGGAGAACAGAAGCATATGTACTCAGGAAAACAGAAAGAACTAAGAGGCTAAATTAAGTATATAGAAGGAAAACAAGGACTGATAAAGAAGGAAAGTGAGTCAAAACATAGGTACACCTTGCCAAGATATCAGGAACTTCTGCCAAATACGCTAGAAAGGTAGCCAAAGTAGGAAAGTTCACAAAGTTCATGAAGATGATGAAAGGAGGGCCGGGGGCCCATGAGGCTGAAGAACAGGATCGACCCTCCTAGATTCTCCCCAAATTGAAGACCACACCTCTAACTCCGCCTTAACTCCACCTGTTATGAATATTAAAAATGTATGTTGCAATATCATGAATATTTATATTGTATTATGCAATTGCTTGCCAAAAATTGTATAAAAAGACCAACTGTGAGTTGCTGGAACGAAGCAGTTGCCCAGGGCGACCTGACTGCTTCCCGGCTCCATGAATAAAACATACCTCCTGCTTAAAGGCTACAAACTTTGTCTCTGAGCAGTTTCTCCATTCATGCCTTGTTGGGGGCATAAAATTGGCATCAGCTATGGCGAACTAAATGTGAGACACATGAAAGAAATCATGACACATTAAGCAAAAGGCAGAAAAACATGAAAATTCCAGTCAGACCTACAATGGCAATCTTCTTGAGTTTTGGACCTAAGTTAAAAATATCTAGCCAGCTAAACAAACTATCTAAACTTTAGCCTTTTTCTACCTTAAGCTGTGCTGTCAGGCTTTTTAATTGAGCAAGGCTTTGATGAATCAACTCAGAAAGATTCATGCAACACAGGCCTTCAAAATCCTTGCAACCATTTCCATGAGCCAATAATAAAAAATCAATGGTTGCTCTATTTTGCAACGTGGCTTTCCTAATTGAACTGACATCGGTTAGTAAGGCATCAGTTGCTGAACTGGTGGCATTGGCCTCCTTGGCAAGCCAGCAACCTAGTCTATCCAAGGTGGTCAAAGCATGAACTGTTCCAATTCCAGCTACAAGACTGGAAAATACTCTTTCAACTGGGCCCCAGATATGTACTTTGGAATTGCAATTTTTATCATATCATTGCACGAATCTTTTCTGTCTCTTTTGGATACATGTACTTATGGGTAGTTTGTGAGGGTTAAACAGTGTTAATTTTCCAAATGTGCACAGTCCTCCTTTCGCTCTAGCAGGAATACCTTTCCATACTTGCAGCCCACAAATTAAGAAAGTACCGTTGGGCAAGCCAAGAGGCATTGCCCCTGATCTGATTGCTGTAGGATTGGGTGATTTACACCAAAAACTGGCATTTTGATATGTTCCAGGAGACACGTCAATTGCCAAATGATGATTTGAATTTGAATCTGAGGGGTCGAATTGAAAACAGAAAGGTACAGTCGGACTGCCTATGACATGAATTTCTTGGGGTTCAGTTGGAATTCTAGGGAAATTATTTTCAAGGTTTTGATTACTGGCACATTGTTGTAATAGTGCCTTGTGAAGGTTAGAGTACTGTGGCCAGTACTTAAGTAGAAAGGTAATCCACTGGCTGCGATTGAAAGGAAGGCCTACTAAGCAGGTACGAAATGGATCAGTTGGGGTAGCTACAGACAAACACAATGTGTCAGTCCCAGTTGCATTGGCGAGCGTCACCTAGACGTTCTGTTGGTCAAAGGTGATCCAATCAGGAGGCATGGCTGTTGTTATGATGTAAAATAAGGTCGCACAAAATGTGAAGGTATCCATTGTGGTCCTCGATCTGTGTAGATACAAGCATAACCTTTTCCCCAGGTTATTAAGGGACAAGGACCTTGCCATTATCTAGTAATTGGATCTCTGAACATTACTTCTGCCTTCCTCTCTGTGGAAACATGCTGGGACAAAGTGACGTTGTGCTGGAGAAAGATCTCCTACTATTCTATTTAGAAAGTTAAGCACATATAAAGCTTTATTCAAGCATTCTTGGGGAGTTAAACCTGCACTTCCTCTTTTCTGTTTCTGCAACGTCTTTGAGCATGCAATGCGCATGTTCAGTTACAGCCTGACCTGTGGGGGAGTGTGGAATGCCTGTTAGATATTGTATTCCCCATTGCTCAAAAATTTCTTTTGTACGCCTGGACACATAAGAAGGTCCATTGTCTGTTTTAATTTGTTTAGATACTCCCATGTGTGCAAAGGCTGTAAGGAAGTGACGTTGTACATCTCGGCTTTTCTCTCCAGGACTGTAGCTACTTGGAATCCTGAGAACATGTCAATGGAAACATGTACATATTTTAATTTGCCAAAAGAGGATATGTGTGTTACATCTGCTTACCACAGCTGCAGGGGTTCCAATCTTCGAGGGTTGGTTCCTTCAGAAGCAGTAGGAGTGATTAGCTGACAGTCTGGACAGGATGCTATGATAGAACGAGCTTGCTCTAATGTGAGATCAAATTGTCTTTTTAATGCCCTTGCATTTTGATGAAAAAACTGATGTGACAATTTGGCTTGATCAAATCGCCGAGGTACTATTACTGGTCCTGCAAGTGCATCAGCACATGGATTACCTTCTGAAATTGGACCAGGCAGCAAGGTATGAGAACGCACATGCATTATAAAGAATGAAAATTGTCTTTCCTCAACTACAAATAATAATTTTTTAAATAAGGCAAACAGTGTTGCATGATTGATTTCTTTCAGATAGGAGTGATCAATTCGTTGAACCACTCCTAACCCATATTGAGAATCAGAAACTATATTTAAAGGTCCTGGAAATAGTGTAAGTGTGCGGATTACTGCTGATAATTCTACAAGCTCTGGTGACCCATCTACATGATGTATGTCCTGTTGCCACTCATTATCTTTCTGCCACACTACAACTGCATTTCCCGTTTTCCCTGAACCATCTGTAAAGACAGTTTGTGCATCTGTCAAGGGAATAGAGGAGCAGTGTGTTTTCAGCTTCAAGGGAAAGTTGTTTAAACACTGTAAAAAAGAACAAGCAGGTAGGTGAATACTTAGTTGACCCGTAAAATCACTTAAGGCAGTTTGAAATTCAAAACTAGCCTTTTCTAGCCATTGTAAATGCTCTGTTGTCAGTGGCAAATACACAGTACACCCTGCAAATTCCCAGCATCTAATGCGGCCTCTCTGAAATATGCGTGATATCATTTCTGGCTGAGTCATTACTGTTTTAGAAAACTGATGAGCTAGAAAAACCCATTCCCATAAACAAAACTGAGTGTTGTTTTTGTACAATTGGCCTAAGAGACCAAAAGGTTGAGCGGGTCCCTTCAAGATAACTAGTACCACTGGCTCATCTAAGAGATGGTGACTGGCCTGGCAGGAACTGAGTTTTTGCTCTACAGCATGCAAAGCAGTAACAGCTTCTTGTGTTAGCTGTCTGGATCTCCTTTTAGTAGGCAAAACAGTGGGTGGAATTCGTCAGTGGAAATGCCCAAAATAGGTCTGAGCCAGTTAATAGCTCCCAGCAGTCTTTGCAAATCATTGAGGGTTTGCACCAAGGTTGATAGAGAAACACACTGGAGATGAATGGCTGTTTGGGTTATTGTCTATCCCAGGTAATGCTAAGGAGATTCTTCTTGTACTTTTTCTGGTGACACTTGTAGGCCATAGGTGTTGACAGCTTCAATTGTTGCTTTGAGGGCTCTTTGCATTAGTTTCATATCAGCTGCACAGATTAAGATGTCGTCCATGTAGAGATATATGTAGACTTCTGGGTATTGCTGACGTATAGGTGACAGCGCAGTGGACACATACAGTTGACATATGACTGGACTGTGTGATGGTTTCACTCTAGACCTTCCTGGAGACCAGCTTGTAACCAGGAAGGAACTAGGAAAGTGATCACGGAAGTATTCCATGCTATTCCTTTACGTAACTTGAGGTATAAATAAAGCCAGCAGGAGGGACCTCGCTCTCTTCCTTTCCGGCAAGGTTCGAGAACGATGGGTCCCTGTCTTGGTCTGACTTATCTGGAGCTGAGGCCTACAGTGACTGCTGTTATCTGCCACGCGTGAGGGGAGAGCGCTGGGCCGTGTCTAACCATCCTGCTTGTTCAAAGGGAAGTGGTGAGATTTTGCTAATTTACCTTCAGTTGGTTGGTTGACTTGCTCGGTCTTTGTCCCTTTTTGTCCTTTTCCCTTCTCCCTCCCCCTCTTCCCTTTTTGGGGAACTGTTTGGGATTTCTGGAGTTGTGGTGTATAGTATTCTCATTGTATATATCTGTCTCATATGTAAAATATATAGATATATATATTTTTTGCTATAGCTTTGACTGCTTAAGTCGTTTCTTTTCTCTTCCCTCTCTGGGAAGCAGGTCCTTGTTGTCGAGTTTTGGGGACTTGGCGGGAAGCCAGCTCGAAACTTGCACAACTGTTTTTCATCCCTTGAGGTAAGACTTTCCAGTGATAATGGGCATGTGGTTTGCTGGCGTTAATAGATGGTACTGAAAAAGAAAGCCTTCTTGCATCTCTGGGGTGTAAAGGAATGGAAAAGAAACAGTCCTTTAAGTCAATGATATTAAGTGACCAGTTTTGAGGCAGCACTGATGGCGAAGGCAGGCCTGGTTGTACAGCTCCCATAGGTTCGATGACTTCATTGATGCATCTTAGATCATGCAATAGACGCCACTTGCCACTTCTTTTTTGGATCACAAAAACTGGAGAATTCCAGGGACTGGTAGAAGCACAAATGTGTCCTGCCGAAAGTTGTTCCTGAACAAGCACTTGAAGATGTTGCAGCTTGTCCTTTCTGAGCGGCCACTGTTCCACCCATACCAGTTCATCGGTCGTCCAGGTTAGGGTGGGGACCAGCTGCTGTTCAGTGGCTGTTAGGACAAATTTGTAGTGAGACCAAGTCCCCATTGTCCCAATGCATCCCAGCCCCATAGTGTGATTGGCAAGTCCAGGACGAATGGATGAACTGTGGCTGTACGCTTCTCAGGGCCTGTGATCACAATTGGATGCAGGCTTTGTTGTGGTGCTGTAACTCCTGCCACTCCCCTCAGTGCTTTCTCTGGCTCCATAAGTGCCCAGAAGGGTGGCCAATCTCGAATAGAGATCACGGTTACATCAGCTCCTGTATCTGCCAAACCTATCAGGTGGATAGTTTCTTTACTTCTCAAATTGTACAAGGAGCAACATAGAATTGGGTGTTATGATGATAAGGGTTGAACCCAGGAGAGAAAATCATCTATCTCCCATCTGTCTTTGGTCATGCTGAAGTCTGGCCTTTCTTCCTGATCGAAATAAAACTTTCTTGGATAGGCACGGGCAGTGGGGGTGCCTGCCTCTATATGGACAGGGAGTGCAGGTGTCCACAGCATTATTTTTATCTCTCCTATTGATACCTTAAGCCCTTAATGTTTTTTTTATTTTTCTAATATTTGTAAGAATTGTAAGTTTTATAAGTAAGTTTTAAAAGCAGCAACCTCCCCCCCCTTGTCCCTTGTTCCTTTCCCTTTCTCCAACACCCTTGTTTATACATTCCCTAACCCTCTTACCCCATTCTATGCTCCCCATATCAATCCTGCTTCTGAATACAGCAGAAGTGTTTAGTCTTTTGTCAAGGCAAGGCCTAGACAGTTGACAGAACAGCATATCAGGGCCTAAACCACAGAATAGGTCAGAAATTAGGTAACTATGTACCCTTTGTGCTCTGAAGATGGTGAAGATGATGAAGTAAAAGCCCCCAGACTCATTTCTAAGGAGGTGGACCCAGGGCGGTCCAGAGGAAAGGCCAAAGGGTGGGTACATCTGGGATTGGATAGATGGTATTATAAAATGTAACCTCTCAGGCATGGCCTGCACGTGTCCTGTAACATCTTAGCCTTGGCAAATAAACCCTTTCTTATCTCACCCCTAATTAACTGCTCCTGGAGATTTTTTTCAGCACCAAAATACACCGGCAACACTATAAAGTTAGCACCTATAATTCCAGCCAGCACACACACACCTAGTGCAGAGGTTGATGTACGACCTATTAGCTGTAGCTATCCTCTAGAGGACCTTGAATTCCAGTAGAAACTACATGTATTTCATTATCAAATAGTTTGATGGATTTTTAAGGGCTCAAGTCTATTCCAGCATTGCCTGCAGTGCGTGTTTGCAGAGAATTAGCTGGCTTAAGTGAAAGGCTTGGAGTTTGGAGGCTATGTTTGTCTTCGCGTGACCTCTCTACGTGCTCATATTTCAGTTTCCCAAAGGCTTTTTGCCTTTCCCTGAACGATGCAGTATGGATCCATCCTTTGCATATTTGGAATGGCATTCCCTAGCAAAGTGTGGCCCCTTGCGGCAACAAGGGCATATTGCAGGCTTGGCATTGCATTTTTTCATGGGACAGGTTTTTTGAAAGTGTCCTTTCTGTCCACACTCATAGCACAATGTTTGTGGCTCGTAATATGGCTGTGGCTCGGAATCTAGAGGAGGGTCTTTTAAGGTGACCAGTGCCTCAGCTAAAGAGGCAGTTTTGGAAGCTTGTGAGCCTATGTTTCTGCATGCTTCAAGCATCTCTGGGATGGTAGGGTTATGTAATGCACGTAATATTTTTTGGCAGTCCTCGTTGTCATGTTCTATCACAATATTTTTAACGACAATTTCTTGTGCTGGAGCATAATCTATTTGTTTATTTATTGCGTTTCGCCGCCTCTCTGCATATTGCATAAACGGTTCTTTAACACCTTGTTTTATCATGGTAAAGGACTGTGTAGCCGCTCCTGTGTCTGGTACTTTTCTAAGTGCTTGCAAAGCAAAATTTTTAGCAAGAGACAAATCAAGCAATGGGATTTGAGCCTGAACTGCTGCTGTTACATAAGGTCCCTCCCCCATAAGAATATTTGTAAAATGTGCAACTGACACTCCAATCGTAGGTGACATCTCCTTTGCCTGCTTCTTTGCTAGCTTTTTCCATTCTACTTCAAACAATGTATATTGCATGGTGGTAAGAAGCATTCTTGCTACTGCTGCGCAGTCATAAGGAGTCAGCACAAAGGTGCCAAACAAGGAATCTAAAAGCCCTCTTGTAAATGGAGCGTCCAGCCCGTATTCTCTAACAGCCTTCCGTAAGTCTTTTAAAACCGGATATGGGAAAGGTTCCCAGTGGGGTGACTGACTTGGCATATAGATAACTGGGAAGGTTTGCATCATATGCAAATCTCCTTCCGCTGCTGCTGCTTTCCTAGTATGAGCCCATCTGTCTGATGGATTGACAGGGAATAAACTTTGTTCTTGTCCTGGACTGTAAGGACACAGCTCCCAAGAGTTCTCACCCGGAACTGAAGCAGGAAGGGACTTAGAAGCGCAGAGCAGGGATCTCACAGGTGGATCACTTCCTGGTGTTGACTCGCCTCTCCCCTCTGGGAGGGAGCCAGTGCCAGCTTCCCAGGGAGAGAAACAGAGCCGAGCGGCATCAGAGCGACCGGGTCTGCTCGCTTGAGACTCAGCGTGGGTGGAAGGGTAGATAGATGTGGCAGGACCCAGCCCGCGTCTGAGGTGGCTGTGCCTCCCGAGAGCCCCGCCCTCAAGGACACTGTGATGGCTAAGGGCGTTCAGGGGTGGGGGTTTTCTGTGTGTGGCAGCTCCGTAGCTTGTGATATGGTTCCCCCTTCCTCCACCTCCTGGGATGAGTCAGCGGGTTTTTCAATTTCTTTTTGCTCTGGGAGTGGTGTTTTTTTGGAAGCTCTATCTTCTAGAGTCTTAAAGACTAAAGGCCATGGTTTCAAGACTCTAGCCGCTTGTTTATTCCCTTGAGTTGCTGTCGATGAGGAGGTACAGAGACATAGCAACCGATCAATGTGATCAAAGCAATGTCCCCTTTATTATTTAAATTAGTTAACTTTTATACAGTTTAGTTTGTTAAGGGTACATGCTCACAACAAAGTGATTGGATAGCTCAGTCTGTGCACACGTCTAATGTCTCCAGTTCATTGGACCTGATGTTCTGTCCACGCGACCTGAAATCATTCTTGGCATGCAAAGCCCTTCCTAATTAATCTGCCTTTAGGGGCTTTCTGAAATCTGCAGGTGTACTTTTATCTCTAGTTTCTCAAGGCTTTCTTACTATAAACATATTATGTTCTCAAACCATATAACTAGACACACAGCTAACAAGTATAAACATCGCATATTTTGACACAGTCTATAAGTATAAACAATACAGCTTACAGCTTCTGAAATAATGTTGAACAAGGCCTACAGAATGCAGAGAAATTGTTCAGAGAAATCTCTCTGTTCTGGCGACAAGTTGCAGCATCCCAGAGTTTAATTCCTATATGATCCCACTCCGAGACATTAAAAACATTTGAAACAGTTAAACCGGGTTGATTTTTCTGTGCCCAAAGTAGCAAATTTTGCAGCGGCAGATCATCTACCTTCGACCTGTGCTCTTTGAGCAGGCGTTTCATGAATTCATAAACATCTTTTTGCTCAGAGGACATATTTAAATTCATTATTACAATTTTCTTCTACTTATTTAACTATTCCTCAACTGTTTATGATCACTCACCTCCCTGTCCTGCAGTGAGAGATTCTGACGCTGTCTCCGCAGTTCGGTTGCGCTGCGTCGCCGCGGTAACAGACCTGTAACTGCCACCTGCTATTCCTGATGGGCTCTCTCGGTCCGTTCCTAAATATTAGGAATCAGAACCAAGTCCCTACCTCGGGCGCCAAATGCTGACGCCTAAAATCAATTCTAGCACAGTTTTAAACTCTTTTACTGTTTGGTTGTTAATAAAGACAATCTGACTGCACCACTAAAAAATAGAAGTTTTATTTTTCTGTCCTCCTCGTCCAGTAGAAAGGAGCAGATTCACCCAGAATGGCGAAATGGCATGCAATGTTTACATTAAAGCCATTTTATCACACCTAGCTCAGGAATTTTTAGGCTACAGTGAAGGAGGCATGCATGGACCTATTTAACATACTGTTACACACTTTTTCAAGCTTATCCACACTATTCAAAATTTCTAACAACACACTGTCATTCTTAATTATAAATCAATACATATTTCATAAATGGGGATAATTTAAGCAGTCTTTTCCTTCTCCTTTTTAAATTTGGTAACAGGTGTTCACCACAGGTATCCTTCCGCTAAAGTTAGCAGCTTCTTCTCTCACTCTCACAGAGTGCCCAAGGTCGTCTGATGCATTCCATCGCTATCTCTGAGGATCCTCTCTGGGTAGCTGCCTCTGGCTCTCTAGCCTGAACACCTGTTTGGTTTCCCACATGGAAGCCTTTAGAAATTTAACCACATGGGCAGAAGTCATGGACACTTTAAAGATCTCACAAAAGAAATCAAACTCGTCCACGGCAACAGACTCTAACCCTCCTGCTCCCCCCATGAACCCTGACAGGCAAAGGAATCCCCTAGACACTGGGCAAAGAAATGGGGGTAGGGGAGGGCCACCGGGAATGCGGGAGGAAAAAATATGGGAAGGAGAAGGTATATTATCAGAATCGGCACTATATTCCTGCGGCCAAGAATGGAAGGGAAATATCATAATCAGTAGTTCTGTGCCAAGTTTTTGCGGGCACGCAGGCTCCAGAGAGCGGGTGCATGATTCAAATCGCAGAACCGTTACAGGGGGCGGTTATTAGATTCCCACCGCGAGATGGGGGAAGGCATGCAAGATGGCTCTTACTGTAGAGCTGCTGTAGAATTGCAACCACGTGGAGACATGAGAGCCGCCATCTTGCAGGAAGTAGAGCTTTCTCTTCCACTCCAGCAGCCATTTTGTCCTAGCTGCATGGGGGGAGAAAGTCCTCTTCCGGTCGAGCAGCCATGTTGTCCCAACCGTGTGGTGAGAGAGGGCTCATCTCCACTGGTGGCACGACCATTTTCTCATATGCCCTTACCCGAGACCAAATATGTCAGTCCGGCGAGTGATGAGATAATGGAGGACGCAGGAGAGGAGTCGGTCGTAGTTTCTCCAAGTGAGGACAGAGGCATGAGTGCGGGTTTGTCCGTAAGCAGATGGGATAGATGCCAGGAAGAGGCATTGTGCGCGGGCAATTGGGAAGTGATAAACGCATGTCCTATGATTTATTGACTGTGGCAAAACCCTCAGTTCCAAAGCTTGCCATATGAAGTGACAAAGGAACTGAGGCAAATAGCTGAAGGAAGCGATATTTCCTCCCCCCATATGTTTTCTTACCTGGAGACCTTGAGTAGCACGTATGTGTTTATGCCCCATGATTGGAAAACGCTGTTGAAAATGGTATTAACTATGACCCAATATAGTGTTTGACTTATGGACTTTTTGGAAGAACTGTGCGGTTTATGCAAATGATCAGAGTGGTTTGCAGGCAGGACCGGGGCCCGCTGCAGACAGCAGCAGCTTCAACAGGAACGAGGGCAGATTCGGGCCAGGGCAGCAGCAGCGGCTCTGGCTGTGCAGGAGCGGGGAGGGCTGGGGTCACCCTGGGGTGTGGAGCCGGGGTCTCTGGGTGTGGCTCTGCGCGGCCCCTGTGCAGGCAGAGAGTCAATCCAGCCCCCACTCAGCTCTGAGGGCTGGCCGATCGCTCAGCAACAGCCCTGCTCCCGCCGGCCCCACACTCACAGTGGGACACGGAGACACAGCCTGGTGAACCCGGCCCCAGGGGAAACCCAACCATATAAACACCCTGAGCCAGACTGCCATGGGGACGATTCAGCATCACCCACCAGCCGTAGAGACCCCCACTGCCACCACAGGCAGAGCCGGCCTGGACCTGGCCTCCAGACGGCAAATAACTATAACCTCCACTGCCATGGTGTTAATACTCACTGGGGTGTGGGGGGCCCTGGGAGCAGGGGTCCATGGCCTATTAAGCAGCCGTTCCTCGACCACAAAGATGGGTCTGTTTGTCCGACCCAGAGTGGTTGATGCTGATTCTCAAGGCGAGATTCAAATTATGGCTTGGACACCTATCATCATCATGGCTAGGCTTGGCGAACGAAGATTTGGGAAGGGCTCTACCCACATTTGTTACAAGCACACTGGTGGCTAAAAGGGTCAATACGAGATAGACAAGTCCGGTTGCAAAAGGCACAGCAGAAAGACTCCTTAGGTGGTATATTCTGCAAGACACAATTCTTTCTGTGTTGTCTTTTCTCCTCAAGAGTGATCCTGTGTGCTTTCGCAAAAGCATCAGCAGCGTTAAAGATAGTGTGTCTCCAGACCTCCTGATTTGAGGCCAGAGTAGACCAGTTATGGTGATCGATATGGCCAAGGCTGAGATGTTGTTTCAGGGAGTCCTTGTATCTTTTCTTCAGGGCTCCTCTCTTGCGGCAGCCGGTGGCGAGTTCACCATAAAGCACGATCTTAAGGAGGCGGTGGTCCTTCATCCTTGAGACGTGTCCTGCCCAACGCAGCTGTGTTCTCAACAACATGGCCTCAATGCTTGAGACTGTTGCTTGTCCTAGAACAGATGCATTAGTCACATAATCTGACCAGCGGATGTTTAGGATTGTACGGAGACAGCGTTGATGGAAGCGTTCTAGGAGTCGCAGGTGGTGGCGGTAGATGGCCCATGATTCAGATCCATATAAGAGAGTAGACAGCACAATGACTCTGTAAACAATGATCTTTGTACTTTTCTTCAAGTGTTTATTTCGCCAAACTCTTTTATAAAGCTTTCCGAAAGCACTATATGCCTTTGCTAACCTGTTGTCTATCTCTCCATCAATCTTACCATCCGAGGAGATGAGGCTACCTAGGTAATTAAACTGCTGGACTGATTTGAGTTCTGATTGGCCAATGGTGATGTGGGGATGATGTAAGACTTCCTGAGGTGCAGATTGAGAGAGAACTTCTGTCTTCTTTAAGCTGACTTCCAGCCCAAAGAGCTCAGCAGCCTCTGCAAAGCAGGATGTTAAACGCTGCAGAGCTACTTCTGTGTGGTTGACAAGGGCGGCGTCATCAGCATAAGGTCTTAGTATGGGCCTTCAGTCGCCTTAGATTGAATAGGCTTCCATTGGTACGATATCGAATGTAGATACCATCTTCATCATTGAGGTCTACCGTGGCCCTTTGGAGGATCATGCTGAAAAAGATTGTGAATAGGGTTGGTGCAAGAATGCAGCCTTGTTTCACACCATTGGCTCTTAGAAAGTCCTCAGAAAGTGCGTCACCATATCTGACTTGGCCGTGCTGATCCTCATGAAGTGAGATGATCATTTTAAGGAACTTGGGGGGACAACCTAAATGTTCCAAAATCTGCCATAGACCTTTTCTGCTCACAGTATCGAAAGCCTTGGTGAGATCAACAAAGGTTACATAGAGACCTTTGTTCTGTTCCCTACACTTCTCTTGCAGTTGTCTGAGAACAAATACCACGTCTGTGGTACTCCTGTTGGCTCTGAGACCACATTGGCTTTCAGGTAGGATTCCTTCTGCTATAGCGGGTATTAGTCTGTTCAAATGTGTCCTTGCCAGGATTTTGCCAGCAATGGAGAGCAGAGTAATACCACAGTAATTTGAACAGTCTGATTTGACTCCCTTCTTATACAAAGTGATGATGACTGCATCACGAAGGTCTGATGATAGTTCACCTAGTTCCCAACAGCGCACCACAAACTTGTGAAATTTAGCATGGAGTGCTTGGCCCCCTTGCTTCCAGACTTCCGGTGGAATTCCATCAACTCCAGCTACCTTGCCAATTTTCACCTGCTGTACGGCCTTAAGAGTTTCTCCCAAAGTGGGGGCAATATCCAATTCATTCTTCACCAGTTGTTGTGTGATGTACTGAATTGCTGAGTCTTGAACTACACGGCTAGTACTGAAAAGAGTCTGAAAGTGTTCAGACCATTGATTCAGAATGGAGGTTTTATCTGTCAGAAGCGTTTGACCATCTGCGCTGAGTAGAGGGCTTTGGACCTGGTATGTTTTCAAGGCCTCATAGAATCCTCTGTGATCACCTGTATCTGCACATAATTGAGTTTTTTCAGCTAGACTGATCCATCACTTGTTCTGAATGTTCACGGAGTTTGTGTTGGAGCTTGCTGCATGCAACACGAAAGGCTGCTTTTCTTACATGACAGGAAGGCAGTGCAAGGTGTGCTTGGTGAGCAGATCTCTTCTTCCTCAACAATTCCTGGATCTCTTTGTTGTTTTCATCAAACCATTCCATAGATTCTACAGATTCCTCTCCTGAAACACTTTGGCATCATATTAAAAACAGCATCCTGCAGTCCTCTGAAGAATCCTTAGGGTTCTCCTTCAGGAAGAACAAGGACTGGTTTGATGAAAACAACAAAGAGATCCAGGAATTGTTGAGGAAGAAGAGATCTGCTCACCAAGCACACCTTGCACTGCCTTCCTGTCATGTAAGAAAAGCAGCCTTTCGTGTTGCATGCAGCAAGCTCCAACACAAACTCCGTGAACATTCAGAACAAGTGATGGATCAGTCTAGCTGAAAAAACTCAATTATGTGCAGATACAGGTGATCACAGAGGATTCTATGAGGCCTTGAAAACATACCAGGTCCAAAGCCCTCTACTCAGCGCAGATGGTCAAACGCTTCTGACAGATAAAACCTCCATTCTGAATCAATGGTCTGAACACTTTCAGACTCTTTTCAGTACTAGCCGTGTAGTTCAAGACTCAGCAATTCAGTACATCACACAACAACTGGTGAAGAATGAATTGGATATTGCCCCCACTTTGGGAGAAACTCTTAAGGCCGTACAGCAGGTGAAAATTGGCAAGGTAGCTGGAGTTGATGGAATTCCACCGGAAGTCTGGAAGCAAGGGGGCCAAGCACTCCATGCTAAATTTCACAAGTTTGTGGTGCGCTGTTGGGAACTAGGTGAACTATCATCAGACCTTCGTGATGCAGTCATCATCACTTTGTATAAGAAGGGAGTCAAATCAGACTGTTCAAATTACTGTGGTATTACTCTGCTCTCCATTGCTGGCAAAATCCTGGCAAGGACACATTTGAACAGACTAATACCCGCTATAGCAGAAGGAATCCTACCTGAAAGCCAATGTGGTCTCAGAGCCAACAGGAGTACCACAGACGTGGTATTTGTTCTCAGACAACTGCAAGAGAAGTTGTATTGGGACGAAGTTGGGATGTTATTTTTTGGTCTGTGTTTGGCCTTAGCCACCTGCAGTTAGTTTATATTTTCTCCTGCCAAGTCTTCTGATAAACCAGTGAACTTGGCCTTGGAGGGAGAGCTTCTGTGTAAACTGTTTTAATTGGTCTGTTGTGATTGGTCAATTGCTCCTCAGGGGCAGTTGGAGGACAAAGTGATGATGATGGTGCTGAAGGCCATCCCCCAGACTCAATTGGGGAGACCCCCCCAACATCACTGCGCCTGCGTCAGGGGATTTCCAAGGTGTTCACGCACGCGCAGGAGGGGTGCACTTACATAACAGAAGGGGTGGGATTCAGAGCCCTGACGGGGCGGTGCTGGCCACACCTCCCCGGGGCAGGTGCTCTCAAAAAACTTTATAAAAAGCTGAGACGCTTCTTGGGAGGGGCCGGCTCTTCACGATGGATCAAGTTGCTTTCAGCGGGGACGCCTGCTTGAAGTGGGAGCCTGCCACCCCCCATGAACCCGCAGCTGCTGCAGAGAGACTTCATTATTGGTTAGGATGGGTAAGACTTGTTTACAGGTGATACCTTGGTGAGTATGGGGGGGAAGCCTTCTTCCTAAGGTCTTTTGGTGCACTTTTTTCCTCCGCCCCAATCCTTCTCCCTCAGGCGCCTGTTTTGTTTTCTCCCTTTTCCCTGGTTGGCCACCTTTTCCTAATAAATAGCTATTATTTTACCAACTAGCAACGGTGTTTGGTTTATTCACGTACCAGTATCTCTCGAACCTGTGTTTTCCCTTTGGCTTAGTCCCTTCCCTGTTACAGAAGTGTAGGGAACAGAACAAAGGTCTCTATGTAACCTTTGTTGATCTCACCAAGGCTTTCGATACTGTGAGCAGAAAAGGTCTATGGCAGATTTTGGAACGTTTAGGTTGTCCCCCCAAGTTCTTTAAAATGATCATCTCACTTCATGAGGATCAGCACGGCCAAGTCAGATATGGTGACGCACTTTCTGAGGACTTTCTAAGAGCCAATGGTGTGAAACAAGGCTGCATTCTTGCACCAACCCTATTCACAATCTTTTTCAGCATGATCCTCCAAAGGGCCACGGCAGACCTCAATGATGAAGATGGTATCTACATTCGATATCGTACCAATGGAAGCCTATTCAATCTAAGGCGACTGAAGGCCCATACTAAGACCTTATGCTGATGACACCGCCCTTGTCACCCACACAGAAGTAGCTCTGCAGCGTTTAACATCCTGCTTTGCAGAGGCTGCTGAGCTCTTTGGGCTGGAAGTCAGCTTAAAGAAGACAGAAGTTCTCTCTCAATCTGCACCTCAGGAAGTCTTCCATCATCCCCACATCACCATTGGCCAATCAGAACTCAAATCAGTCCAGCAGTTTAATTACCTAGGTAGCCTCATCTCCTCGGATGGTAAGATTGATGGAGAGATAGACAACAGGTTAGCAAAGGCATATAGTGCCTTCGGAAAGCTTTATAAAAGAGTTTGGCGAAATAAACACTTGAAGAAAAGTACAAAGATCATTGTTTACAGAGTCATTGTGCTGTCTACTCTCTTATATGGATCTGAATCATGGGTCATCTACCGCCACCACCTGCGACTCCTAGAACGCTTCCATCAACGCTGTCTCCGTACAATCCTAAACATCCGCTGGTCAGATTATGTGACTAATGCATCTGTTCTAGGACAAGCAACAGTCTCAAGCATTGAGGCCATGTTGTTGAGAACACAGCTGCGTTGGGCAGGACACGTCTCAAGGATGAAGGACCACCGCCTCCTTAAGATCGTGCTTTATGGTGAACTCGCCACCGGCTGCCGCAAGAGAGGAGCCCTGAAGAAAAGATACAAGGACTCCCTGAAACAACATCTCAGCCTTGGCCATATCGATCACCATAACTGGTCTACTCTGGCCTCAAATCAGGAGGTCTGGAGACACACTATCTTTAACGCTGCTGATGCTTTTGCGAAAGCACACAGGATCACTCTTGAGGAGAAAAGACAACACAGAAAGAATTGTGTCTTGCAGAATATACCACCTAAGGAGTCTTTCTGCTGTGCCTTTTGCAACTGGACTTGTCTATCTCGTATTGGCCCTTTTAGCCACCAGTGTGCTTGTAACAAATGTGGGTAGAGCCCTTCCCAAATCTTCGTTCGCCAAGCCTAGCCATGATGATGATAGGTGTCCAAGCCATAATTTGAATCTCGCCTTGAGAATCAGCATCAACCACTCTGGGTCGGACAAACAGACCCATCTTTGTGGTCGAGGAACGGCTGCTTAATAGGCCATGGACCCCTGCTCCCAGGGCCCCCCACACCCCAGTGAGTATTAACACCATGGCAGTGGTGGTTATAGTTATTTGCCGTCTGGAGGCCAGGTCCAGGCTGGCTCTGCCTGTGGTGGCAGTGGGGGTCTCTACGGCTGGTGGGTGATGCTGAATCGTCCCCATGGCTGTCTGGCTCAGGGTGTTTATATGGCCGGGTTTCCCCTGGGGCCGGGTTCACCAGGCTGTGTCTCCGTGTCCCACTGTGAGTGTGGGGCCGGCGGGAGCAGGGCTGTTGCTGAGCGATCGGCCAGCCCTCAGAGCTGAGTGGGGGCTGGATTGACTCTCTGCCTGCCCGGGGGCCACGCAGAGCCACACCCAGAGACCCCGGCTCCGCACCCCAGGGTGACCCCAGCCCTCCCCGCTCCTGCACAGCCAGAGCCGCTGCTGCTGCCCTGGTCCGGATCTGCCCTCGTTCCTGTTGAAGCTGCTGCTGTCTGCAGCGGGCCCCGGTCCTGCCTGCAAACCACTCTGATCATTTGCATAAACCGCACAGTTCTTCCAAAAAGTCCATAAGTCAAACACTATATTGGGTCATAGTTAATACCATTTTCAACAGCGTTTTCCAATCATGGGGCATAAACACATACGTGCTACTCAAGGTCTCCAGGTAAGAAAACATATGGGGGGAGGAAATATCACTTCCTTCAACTATTTGCCTCAGTTCCTTTGTCACTTCATATGGCAAGCTTTGGAACTGAGGGTTTTGCCACAGCCAATAAATCATAGGACATGCGTTTATCACTTCCCAATTGCCCGCGCACAATGCCTCTTCCTGGCATCTATCCCATCTGCTTACGGACAAACCCGCACTCGTGCCTCTGTCCTCACTCGGAGAAACTACGACCGACTCCTCTCCTGTGGTGGTTTGGGCAACCACCAGAGAACTAGAACTCCAGATAAGTCACTGTCCTTTTATTTTTCCTCCTCCCGCCTCCTCCAATAATGAAGGGGCAATACAGAGAAATAGAAGTAAAAATGACAATTTCTTAAAGGAAATAGTCGTAACTACAAAGATACAGAGGAAAATGGTTTAAACCAACAAAGGCAAAAAAAAAGTGCAACCTGGTCTCCCCCTGTAGGAGCAGCTAAATAGACAACACTGGTCACCTGAAAGATAAAAGAAGAAGAAAATATTAAAGCAAAAATATTGTGGTTCTATGAGAAATAAAAATATGGGTTTTATTACAAATTATGTTTGAAAACTTATAGGCGTATCGCGAAGTTATAAGGTACCCAGTCCTGCTTGGGCCTGGTGCCAGGGTTCCTTGCGACCAGGATAGGGAATTCTAGACAAATGTAAAGCTGGAGAAATGGCCCCTGTAAATGAAAACCTTTTTGGCCATTTCGAGCACAGGGGCCTCTCCCCACGTGTTGAGAACAAAGGAGGATCCATCATCTTGACAGGGGATGCCTCACAGCCAATCGGGAGTAGGGGAACGTCCCCCCTTTTAGAGAAACAACTTTTTAAGGCAAAAATGAATATGTATTTACTGACATGAAAGGGTGGGATTTTGTGAACTATAAAATGCATGAAATTTAAACAAAAGGGGTCCTTCCTCCCCAGGGACTTAGGTGGAAGTAGCACCCAGCGCACGCTGCAAATAAAGCTTTCCTTGTCATTATAGTTCCCTTGTTTCACGGGTAATTGCATCTTTTTAAATTAAGTAATGAGACATTTCTCACAGTCCTGAGCTAGCCAGAGCTCAGATTTGTTTGTGTGTGAAAAGAATCACAAGGTCAAGCTGGAAAGCCACTCAAAGCATGGTTGCTCTCTGTGGCTGGGAGCAGTCATGTGGGTGTGTGTGGTATGTGTGAAGATAAAGAAACATCTGCCTGGCTGGAGAGCTCGGATGCACAATCTGTATATAGTTATGGAGTAATCAAGTTACAAGAGTTCTGCTTGGACAAAAGTCTGTCCCACTTGAATTCATTTGCCGCAAATGGTGCAGTGTGAGGGCTTTTACTGCAAATGGTGTCCTGTGTGAAGCTTTGTTCTGCACCATGGTGAACGCATGACCCGACAGGTGAGTAGAGAAAAAAAGACAAAAAAGAGAAGAAAAGGAAGTTTGTTTGTGTGACCACAGCTCTACCAGAATAGAGCACAGCAGCACTTGTTGAACAAGGAGTCACGGGGTTGTGTTAGAAATGGTACAGGCTGCTTCTATATATGTGCATTGTTGCGGCAGGAGTTCAGAAACAACCCACAGACGATCAATATGATCAAACAATGTTCAATTTATTATTTAAACGGCTTAGCTTTCATACAGTCAGCTCCTTCTGGGTACATGATTACAACAAAGCGATTGGATAGCTCAGTCTGTGCACGCGCTTCGTGCCTTTAGTTCGTTGGTCCCGATGCTCTGTCCACGCGTCCTGATGTCATTCGCGCCGCCCAAAGTCCCTCCTATCGATCCGACTTAGGGACTTTCCAGGGGACTTTCCAGCTTTCTTTTTATCTGTCACGTACACACAGTTTTCCCATAACTTACAACTATAAACACACAGTTTCACACAACTTGCAACTATAAACTATTCTTTTAATAACCTCCAAAGTTATGTCAAGTGAGGCCTACCGCTCCTCGGAGCTGGTCGTATGGATTGTTCACAAAGTGTCCATTGTCCTGTAAATACTCCACAGTGCATTACAGGAGTTTTTGAAAATCATGACCTGATGGGGGGTGTTACCTTAAGAGACCTCAGAAAACAGGACTCCGAGCCAACTCAGTGTATAAGATAAAGAGGATAGGTCCTTTAGTCTCAGACCTGAGGCCTACAGGAATACATATGATGCACCTCTCGTGTCCAGGGGGTTCCACAATTTAAGGTGTTAACCCATCCAGCACCTTCCCCTGGCAAGCCCCTCTGGAAATTGAGGCAGGGAGCTCTAGGACCCCCTCTTCCTCATCCTCCTCTTTGTCACAGCATGCACAGTCCTTGGAGCTCCTCCAAAGTTCCAGGCTTGAAGGTCACCTTGCCTGTGTGATATCTTGTTGTCCAGGCCAGGGTGCAGATGTTCTTAAACAGAATGAAGGCCTACCTTGAGGGAAGTCTAAACAAGCTAACGGAATTAACGGAATTTTGAGGGAGTGATATGGAATGGGGAATGGTGTTGGGTAAATGTGTAAACTACTGTGCTAAAGGGATATAATACAACTACTTCTAAAATCTACAAAAAGCTAAAAATCCAAAAATCCATAGGCATCAGGGGTAAGTGCTAGCAATCATCCTATCAAAATGGGACAGCAGAGCCTGCGGGCCCGGCCACACACACACACACACACCCCCCGAGGTCTGCAGCATCCTGTAACATGTCGGTGCTGGTGGCTAAAGTCAGTAAGAAGGAGAGGAACTCCAACCATGAAACTGAAACAAAGGAAAAAGAAAAAAAAATTGATGAAAAAGAATGGTAAAACTTCAGATTGATTGCTTGATTTATGTCAGATTATTTGTTGTTTTAAAATATGTACATGGAGATTGTTTTGATGCGTGTTTAAATTTCCCTTGAAAATACAACTAATAGAAAACAATGTAACACAAAAAAAAAGAAAAAAGAAAGAAAAAAATAAGAAAGAAAAACAAAAAGAAAAAAGGAAAAAAAAGAAAGAAAAAGAAAAAAAAAGGAAAAAAAGAGAAATAAAGAGGGGAAAAAAAAGAGAAACCAAAACCATAAATATAATCTTATCACCTGTTCTTATTCCAGGTGCAAGAAATGTGTACTCTGTATTAAAACCCATACTTTTAAAACAAAAAAGGGGGAATATGACACCCCAAGTAAATAAAGCTGTATTTACCTTAATTTTTTGAATTCAGATCAATAAGTATTGTACAAAACCCCACAAGAAGATACCTAATGACAAGGTGCTATTGAGTTATTAGCATGGGGAAGGGATATGTTTGTGTTCTTCTACCGAAGGTCCCATGGTGGCTTCCTGCAAAATACATCAAACCATATCATGAGCTGGAAAGAGTCTGCAGATGCAGAGGCTGTCCCTCAAGAATCCAGGGAGGAGACCAGCGAACACTGAGCAGCACAAGGCCTGCCCAGATGTCACATGGAAGAAAATATTCTAGGGATAATTCATTGTGTCTACTAACTCGTACTAATTGGCATCATGATTCTGTTATGACTTGCACTTCAAGACTTTATGCTTTTCTTGCAATAAGGAATTTAGATGTTAAATTAGTTAGTGGTAGCTATCAGATTAATGTAACTAATCCTTTATATGCTAGCTGCAGTAAAAATAGTTTATAGGAATAGGATGTGTGTTTGTCTTGTTTTTTCTTATAGTCCTGCAAATCATCTGGGGAACAATCAAGAAAATGAGAAGAACTGAAGCTGAAGTGCTGGCTACTCTCATTGTGAAACCAATGTTCTAAAACAAAAAAGGGGGAGATGTAGGAGCAGCTAAATAGACAACACTGGCCACCTGAATGATGAAGAAGAAGAAAATATTAAAGCAAAAATATTGTTGTCCTGAGCTAGCCAGAGCTAAGATTAGTGTGTGTGTGAAAAGAATCACAGGACCAAGTTGGAAAGTCGCTTGAAGCATGGCCGTTCTCTGTGGCTGGGAGCAGTCACGTGGGTGCATGTGGTATGTGTGAAGATAAAGAAACATCTGCCCGCGGGTGTCGGGCGGCGCTGATTCCTCCAGCTGCCCCTGCCACTGCTCGGGCTTCACCGCCCCCCGCGGCATCCCGCGGCGGCTCGACCCCGGTGCAGTGGGCCGCAGCCAGAAGCAGCCACGTTTCACGAAAAGCTCTAGGATTAAGGATGAGGCGGGGGGGGTGGGGGGGGGGGGGGGTGGGGGAAAAACCCCGCCAGAGGTAAATTAGCATGATTAAAGGCAGGAGACAGACCCCTCGCCGGAGGGACATTACCACGAGTAAAGGTAGAAGACAGACCCCCTCACCGGAGGTCCTAAAGCCCCCGTCAGTGGGGGATATAAATAGGCTGATCAGCAGAGCAGATAGAAACAGCAGGTAATACATCCTCCTTCTCCCCGAAGAAGTCGTCCAACGAGTCTAAAAGAGTGCATTTTCAAGGTGTCCAAATTTAAATATAAAATTGCCATCATCATCCTGTTGTCCCTATATCTGACTCTGTTACTCTCCAAGGTTGCAAAGCATGCATAAAAGTAAGTGTTCGAATTGCTCATTCATAACCTTATAGAATCATAGAATCATAGAATAGATTGGGTTGGAAAAGACCTCCAAGATCATCAAGTCCAACCCCTGATCCAACTCCAATTACTATATCATGGCACTAAGGGCCACGTCCAATCTCTTTTTAAAAACCTCCAGGGATGGTGAATCCACCACCTCTCTGGGTAGGCCATTCCAATGCCTGATAACCCTCTCTGTAAAGAATTTCTTCCTAACATCTAACCTAAACCTCCCCTGGCAGAACTTGAGCCCATGTCCCCTTGTCCTATTGTTGGTTGCCTGGGAGAAGAGACCAACCCCCGCCTGGCTATAACCTCCCTTCAGGTAGTTGAAGAGAGTGATGAGGTCACCTCTAAGCCTTCTCTTCTCCAGACTAAACAACCCCAGCTCCCTCAGCCTCTCCTCATAGGACTTGTGCTCAAGTCCCTTCACCAGCCTCGTTGCTCTTCTCTGGACCCGCTCCAGCACCTCAATATCCTTCCCGAACTGAGGGGCCCAGAGCTGAACACAATACTCAAGGTGTGGCCTCACCAATGCAGAGTACAGGGGAAGGATCACTTCCCTGGTCCTGCTGGCCACACTGTTCCTGATGCAGGCCAGGATGCCATTGGCCTTCTTGGCCACCTGGGTACACTGCTGGCTCATGTTCAGCCTCCTGTCGATCAGCACCCCCAGGTCCCTTTCCGCCTGGCTGAAATGCTGCATTCAAGACCTGTTGCAAAATCTTCAAATAAAGTCCGTGTTCTTGGGAAATTCCCTGCTCCATTATTACTACACGACTCTGCAGATTCCTGTCCCGCAGGCTCCGCTGTCCCGTTCTAATGGGATGAATGCCGGCACTTACCACCTCCGTCGAGTCATGGGCGCTGAAAGAGTGTCCCATAACGCAGGTCACATGTCAGGGTCACCAAATATGGGCGCTGAAGGAGAAAATGAGGCTGCACACACAAAATTCGATTTCAGGACTCGTCCACTGACACTTTTCAGTGTTCCCCTTTTATTCATATTCTCTCATAAACAGCACCCGGTGTTTTTCTTTTAGTCAACCAGAATTCCCAGGATCGTCCCTAACCAGTGCTCTGATCCCACACATTCACACTTGCACCGTGTGGTGGCTGTGTTCAGCCATGAGAGAAAAGCACACACGTCATGCAGGCTGTTTAAAGTGGTTTTCCACTTTGAGAAATAACATTCTCTCTCTCAAAGCACTTAGCCAAGATTTATCCTCCCTTTTGATTCCGATTAACTAAATGCAGATGCAGAGTAATTTAGCTTGTTCCCTGTGATAAACAAAGTCTCGAGTTTCTATAAGTTTCGAATAATAGTTTATTATATGGTAAAAGCAAGCAGCCGGCTGGGTGACAGAAATGAGACCAGTTTCCCAAATCTGCACACCCCTACTACAGGGTACATTTAGTATTTATCTTAGCTACTTCATGCATATTAATTATATCATATACATATACATTCTACAGGTTTTTGCTAAGTATTTAATATATGGGTTTTCTTACAGCTAAAGCTAAAAGGGTTATCTCTACAACCAGTCCTAATTCATGCATTCTTGGACGAACAGGCGCCTAAAGATTTAAAGTTCTACTATATTTTATCCTTAGGATAGTAAGGAGGTTTTAGGCCTCTTGACCTTGTGAGGGTCTGTTTTATTTCTTTATGGGGGTGTAATTAAGTTTTACAATCCGTTTGTTTTATTTTGATGTAATCACCCATTTGTTCCACGAATCACAATTATTTATATATCACATTCCCACAGCTGGATAGCTCGGACGCAGAGTCTGTATATAGTTATGGCGTAATAAACACTTGAAGAAAAGCACCAAGATCAGTGTTTACAAAGCCATAGTGTTGTCTACTCTCTTATATGGATCTGAATCATGGGTCATCTACCGCCACCACCTGCGTCTCTTAGAACGCTTCCAT
Organism: Pseudopipra pipra; assembly: GCF_036250125.1. Classification (NCBI taxonomy): domain Eukaryota; kingdom Metazoa; phylum Chordata; class Aves; order Passeriformes; family Pipridae; genus Pseudopipra; species Pseudopipra pipra. Next base: position 62,523,851 of record NC_087580.1, on the reverse strand, counting down.
CAACGCTGCCTCCGTACAATTCTAAACATCCACTGGTCAGACTATGTCACCAACACATCTGTTCTAGAGCAAGCAGCTATCACAAGTATTGAGGCCATGCTGATGAGAACACAGCTGCGTTGGGCAGGTCATGTCTCCAGGATGAAGGACCACCGCCTCCCTAAGATCCTGCTTTACGGTGAACTTGCCACTGGCTGCCGCATGAGAGGAGCCCCGAAGAAAAGATACAAGGACTCCCTGAAACAACATCTCAGCCTTGGCCATATTGATCACCATAACTGGTCTACTCTGGCCTCAAATCGGGAGGCCTGGAGACACACCATCTATAACGCAGCTGATGCCTTTGAGAAAGCACGCAGGATCACCCTCGAGGAAAAAAGGCAACGCAGAAAGAACCGTGTATTGCAGAATACACCATCTAAGGAGTCTTTCTGCTGTGCCTTTTGCAATCGGATATGTCTGTCACGGATTGGCCTCATAAGCCACCAGCGCGCCTGTAGCAAATGTGGATAGAGCCTTCCCAAATCTTCGTTCGCGAAGCCCAGCCATGATGATGATGATGATGAATCAAGTTACAAGTTCTGCTTGGACAAAAGTCTGTCCCGCTTGAATTCATTCGCCGCAAATGGTGCAGTGTGAGGTCTTTTTCCGCATCTCCCCCCGACCACGTGGTCAGGAAAAACAAAGAAAAACAATGTAGCAAACCGTTTTCCGCGGGAGGATAGCAAACAGTAGCAGACTCTCTCTCTCTCTTTGGGCGGAGGGGGGGGAGGGGCGGACAGCAAGTGGCAACAGTCACAGCAAAAAGAAATGGTAGCAGTCCACGGCGGCTGCTAGCAAGTAGCTGTTAGCGAAAAAAAAACCCTGAAGAGGCTTGTGGCAGGGCGGCCCCTTCTGTCTTGGTAGGCTCTCTCTCTCTCGGTGGGCAGGAACGGTGGCTACAGTAACAGCAGAAGTAGCAGCTGCTGCAACGGTAGCAATGCTGGCACAGGGTCTCCTGGCGGCATCCGGCTTTCTTCCCCCAGAAATGGCAGTGGTGGCGAGATTTGTGGAGCAGCTCTGACCTGCAGTGAAGCGCCTATATGTCTTCTGCCAGAGAAATGACAATGGCAGCCTTTCTGCTTCCACCCTGTGGCTTTTAAAAGGGGCCCGTCCATTCCCGTCTGCAACTCAGGCAAGGAAAGACAGTTCCGCCTCCTGTGCTTAAAGAGACAGTCCATCAAAAATGACGACATGGGATAGAATACATAATTGGTCAGACCCACCTTATGCTAAACCGCGCCTCCTTTCCCTATAACTAGGATGAATTCCTATGTCATTTATCTGTAAAGTTATTTAAATTCTTAGGGGCCTCTGGTGGTCTAGTGGTTAGAGTGCAGGACTCTCACCGCTGCGACCTGGGTTCAATTCCCGGCCCCCCGGGCAGTTGGAGCTCGTCAGCCTTGTAAGGCAATCCAGCTAAGAGAAGGTCACTCTAAACAAACCTACGTCCTGGGGACCTCACTGCCACTGTCCAAGCTTTGCTCGGCCCCGGCAGATGAACCTCAGGATTAAAGGGTGGGCTCAGTTCAGCGCACGCTGTGTCTCACCTAAAAAATCCACTCGCAGGCTCGAAGGGTTTATGACCTTTCCCAAATCTTCGCTTGCGAAGACTGGCCATTATATTTAAATTCTTATTTGTCATGCTAGTTCTCTAAAGGAAAGCCACTAGCCACCCAGGCCATATCGTTCCTCCACTGAGTTACCATGCATCTACAGGTGCACTGCACATCTGTGACACTTCCTACAGGAGTACCCTGCTCTCCCTCCTGCTAATCAGAGGACCCCATGGCCCACACTATACCTCTCCCTTCACTTCCCCTATCCCCATTGCCCTGTACCCCCCTTCAAATCCCCTTAGTCCCCTTCCCCCTTCCCTTTCCCCCAAACCTGGAACGGCAAACCTCTGTGGGCTCTGAAGCTGCTCCCTCCTACTCCATGGGTGCGCAGCAACCGCCGGCAGGCTCCCCCACAGTCTCTCTCCGCCCCCGCGCTGTGGCCATGGCTGGATTCCAAGCACACACACGCAGGCACTCGGGCACACAGCAGCCACACGCCACGTGGTTCCATCAACCTGCACCTCAGGAAGTCCCCCATCATCCCCACATCACCATTAGCCAATCAGAGCTCAAATCAGTCCAACAGTTTAATTACCTCGGTAGCCTCATCTCCTCAGATGGTAAGATCGACGGAGAGATAGACAACAGGTTAGCTAAGGCATATAGTGCTTTTGGAAAACTCCACAAAAGAGTATGGCGTAATAAACACTTGAAGAAAAGCACCAAGATCAGTGTTTACAAAGCCATAGTGTTGTCGACTCTCTTATATGGTCCCGAATCATGGGTCATCTACCGCCACCACCTGCGTCTCCTAGAACGCTTCCATCAACGCTGCCTCTGCACAATCCTAAACATCCACTGGTCAGACTATGTCACCAACACGTCTGTTCTAGAGCAAGCAGCTGTCACAAGTATTGAGGCCATGTTACTGAGAACACAGCTGCGATGGGGAGGGCACGTCTCAAGGATGAAGGACCACCGCCTCCCTAAGATCCTACTCTATGGTGAACTTGCCACTGGCTGCCGCAAGAGAGGAACCCCGAAGAAAAGATACAAGGACTCCCTGAAACAACATCTGAGCCTTGGCCATATTGATCACCCTAACTGGTCCACCCTGGCCTCAAATCGGGAGGCCTGGAGACACACCATCTATAACGCTGCTGTTTCCTTTGAGAACGCATGCAGGATCACTCTTGAGGAGAAAAGACAACGCAGAAAGACTCGTGCCTTGCAGAATATACCACCTAAAGAGTCTTTCTGCTGTGCCTTTTGCAATCGGATATGTCTGTCACGTATTGGCCTCATAAGCCACCAACGTGCCTGTAGCAAATGTGGATAGAGCCTTCCCAAATCTTCGTTCGCGAAGCCTAGCCATGATGATGTCATGCTAGTTGTTTAAATAGATTTTTGTGCCTGAACACTGAAAAGAAATTAAAGATTGAGAGAAGGTTTTGATTCTGTGCTTAAACTTATTCCTTCTGTAGTTGGCTTGACAGTCTCATAGATACAATTTAGCATATCCTCAGGGAAACAAGGATGGGAATGGATGCTTTTTTCCCTTATTACAAGTTCAAAAAATATATGTAATTTAAAAATTCCATGATTCCAAAGGTGGACATGAGGCAGAATCGCTGTGTCAGAAGGCAATTGAGGCAATTGTATTTGAACATTGAAACAGTATTTCTGTAGATTTTTTTTCCATAGCCAAGTCTTTGATAGAGATAAAAATAGTAACTTTATTTACAATGACTGCAGGATATTTTTTTCTTGAAAATAAACTGAGTTCATGTTCCTTTTGATATAATCTAGCACTAACCAAGGATGAAAGGTGTTTTTTTTTCTCAGTTGCTGTCATTTTGTTTCCTTCTTGTTGTATACTCTTGGGGGATAAGAGAAGTGGACTAGGGGAAATGTTTTAAAAATTTTGAGTTCTGGGAAAACACCATTTTGACAGCAGTGAAAACATCTTTATTACTTATATTCACGAATGGCTCAACCAGATGTTCTCTTACTCGTGCAAGAAAATCTGCAGAACAGTGGTAAGAAAAAGTTGTTTCCTTGTTGTTTGCTTTATCTTAATTCCATTAAACTGATATTGTTTAATAATGTTGAATTTCATTTCTGTTGAATGGTTAAATCATATGCTATTTTTTTAGAATCACAGAAAATTCTGAGTTGGAAGGGACCCATGAGGATCATCAAGTCCAACTCTTAAGTGAATGGCCCATACAGGGATTAAACCCACAACCTTGGTGTTATTAGCACCATGCTCTAACCAACTGAACTAATCTCAGGGTTGTATGTGATGCGGAGTGAAAAATATTGTAGGGAATAATACATTGAAAGAACTTACTTTTGTTTCTGTGTTTGGTTTTATGACTACTGAAGTCCTGTTATTTCTGTTGCCATGAGAAATTTATAGTGAAGTGTTTTCTTCAACATTATAAGCAAAGATGCAATTAAAATTAGACTCTGCTGCCTTTCTTTCCCTAGGCTGCTCTCTTAAACCATATTATATAGTATAGAAAGTAGCCCAGGCTCTTTTAACTTGTGAGCAAAAACTTAGGGACTTTTATTACATTGTGGTCTCTTATAATAATGTTGGTTTTGCACCAGGTGGTGCTAGTTCATTATGATACCACTAAGGAAGGCATTCAGACTCTCTAAGGTATCATTTAAAATGCTATTTATTAGGGCTAACACTATAAAGGAGGAGAGGATAGCATAGATAATCTTATGTCCCTTCAGAAGCTGTTACAGCATCAAACACGTTTCTGACGAAAATGCAGCAAGCCATGCAGATCCCACCCATGGAAGGATTACCCCACTTTGGTCATTCAAGGTATTATAGGGTTTTTTTACAAGGAAACAACTCTTTATAATTTCTACTGTCAAACCAAAAGGGTGCTCACATGAGAACTTCTTGCTGCACTTCTAGATGAAAGCAAGGCCACACAGGTGGTGTAATTGCTAGTACCAAGTGGGGGCTACCTGCAGGCTCCTCTCTTACAATCAATACACTGAGTTTATCCTGTGGTTGAGGGATATGTGCAGCACAATGCAGGCCTGAAGGCCAAGCTGTATGCGCAGCACAGCTCAGACTTGGGCCTAATCAGGTTAACTGTTACATGCATCACTAACTCCTTGATATCTTCTGGTCACGAGCATTAACATGCCTGTTAGTGCACTGATGCCATACATGAATGATTGCATGCAGACGCATGTATTTTCAGGTAATGAATGCAACTGTGTATTAGTAAAGACAAGTAAAATTTAAGATCTTAAAAACTGCACTCAAACCAAACGGAGTATGCATAGGCAAAATAAAAGCGATATTAAAAAAAAAGGTGGTGGGAAGATGATCCTTTTAAATGTGAATTTCAAAAAGTTGTTTTTTTTCTTTATTTCAATAGCAGGGGAAGTAGACTGTATAGTTCTAAACATATATATCAAGCACATATATATGTACTGAAGTAGATTTTCTGTCCTTTTTTTTGTCATCTACACCCTCCTGTCTTTCTTGATGTACACGTATCTTCTTGTCTGGTCAAATTGACCAGTAGTCTTTGAGAATAGGGTTGTTCATTGCTAAAGCACAGTGGAGAAATGAAGGCCCAGATTGAAAAAGAACTTAGAATCCCTAATGTGTTTTAAAAGCAAGCAATGGTTTCTTTAACATCTTGTACAAAGTTTTTTCCTATGAATCAGGAGATATGACTGTGGGAACAGTAGTTTTCCATTTGTGGGCACCTAGCAAAAAAATGCTGTGTCGTCTGCTTCTCCTGAGCTTCTAGCACCCAGTAGAACCAACGCAGCCACACAGGCAGAGCTCCTGTCAGATCATGTGACCACCCAGGCTTCAGACTGAAGGGGATTTGTGAGGATATTCCTGAATATGGAGGGTGATAGCAATCATGAATGTGGAAGATGTGACCAGGTAGATGAACTGCTCTGCCTAGTGGCCAAACTTCAGGAGGAGGTGGACAGACTGAGGAGCATATGAGGAGATAGACCAATAAAGTTGTGCTCTGCCATCTGATATAGGCAAGCCAACTCAGCATGGCTAATACAGAGGTAGGTTCAGGTCCAGGTTCTGTTTTGTGCCAGGAGAAAGGCAGCATTACAAGGGATAGGGAGGAGTGGAAGCAGATTACTGCATGGAGCTGTAAGAGGAACCCCTCCTTACCCTCTCAGCTATGGTTACAGAAGAGGTATGAGGCTCTGGGTATGCTAGACAAAGCACATAATGAGATAGATGAGGAGGAACCTATGCAAGTACTTTCACCAAGGTCAGATCAACCAAGTTTGTTGCATTCCTGGGGCCTGAATCAGGGATGTCATCAGATGACTGATGAGCTTAATACAGCCTTTGTAATATTACCCACTCCTGCTCTTTCATGTGGGTACTAACAGTGTCCCAACAAGAAGTCCCAGATCAATCAAAAGAGATTTCAAGACCCTGGAAAGAATGCTAAAAGATTCAGGAGCACAGGTGTTTTCCTCAATGCTCCCAGTAATGGGGAGAGGCTTTGGAAGAAACAGGTGTGCCCAAGACATCAATACCTGTCTCCAGGACTGATGGTTCCACCAGAACTTTGTTTCTGATAACCATGGAAGAGTCTTTGAGACACAAGGTATGCTGGGGCCTGACAGGATCTACCTGTCCTGATGGGGGAAAACACTTCTTTGCTCATAAGCTGGCGGGACTGATTGAGAGGGCTTCAAACTAGAATTGATGAGGGAAGGGGATACCAACGGGATTGCAGTAGGTAAGCCAAGGGTTGGCATGGTATCACTTGAGGATGGCAGTGCTAATTTATGCTGCTCTGGGGAGCACTGAAGGCTTAGGAGCACATCTAAAATGCTTGTACACCAACATATGCCGTATGAGAAACAAACAGGATGAACTGGAAGTGTTGGTCAGTTCCCAGAGTGACAATATCATTGTTATTAGTGAGACTTGGTGGAATGAGTCCCACAGTTGGAGTGCTGGGATGGAGGGCTACAAGCTGTTCAGGAGGAATAGGCAGGGCAGGAAAGGTGGAGGAGTTGCACTGTATGTAAGGGAGAGATGTGACTGTATAGCCCTTACAGTTAGGGATGATGTGGTTGAGAGCCTCTGGGTGAGGATTAGAGGGATGGAAAACAAAGCAGCTACCTTTGGGCAGCAGAGCTGGGACACACACACCCCACACACCACACCCCCCCAAAGACAGAACGGGCAGGAACTGGATGACACACCCAAGGCCGGACTGAGGCATGCCGTGCAACTACTCATGGGATTGGTGCTGGTGCAAGTGTATATAAGGAATTGGCTCAAGACACATGTTTACAAACTCCTTATAGAACCACTTATGGTGATAGGACTCTGTCCAATGAAGTATTCATTTTTTTTAAATATATATTTAAGCATGAACATGTTTAATTGAAATCAAAGGCTACCATAAAAATTCCCCAACATCGCCTTTCTGTTTTCTCCCCATTCTGTGTGAGAGGGGAGTGAGAAAGCAGTTCTGTGAGTGCTTAGCTGCTCGTCAGGGTCAACACACCGCAATACTTGCATGTCGCTGTTGAGACGGCCAAAGCGACACAGAAACAGTCTTCTTCCAAAAATAGGACAGGAGAGGGACAGATCCTTTATTGTAACAGATCACTAACATTTATAGTCATTGACATAAAATACACGTTACGCTGTAATTGGACCTTTTATATACACATACTTCAAGATTGGCTGCCCTGTAGCACACTCACGATGATTCAGCATTTGTAGACTCATAGTGACTAAGCTCTAGCAAGCTCATTGTGACTTTGCAAAAAGTTCAGGATATCTGCTTTTATAGTCCTGTTTTCCTTCTGACAGACCTGCTGTCAACCCTGACGCACATATTTTGCTAAAGAAGACTTGACAGGAATAGGAAAGTAAATTCACATGAGAACTACTACTAATGGGGGGTTAAGACCACCTCTTTTCCATGAATATAGATGCAAAAAAGCAGTAGGAAGGGACCCTCTTAAACTAGGCAGCTATTAGGTAAAAAAGAGGGCGTGCAGAAGCAGGAGGAAGTGACAAGAGGAAGAGGTTGACCAAGTATAAGTATTAATGCTTGCATGTGTGGCTTTTGCTTTACCTATTAAACTGTCTATCTCAACTGTTTAAGTATAGCTTGTTAGTACCTTTAGCTTGCTAGTACCTTTGTACAAGATTTCTAAAAATGCTGTTTATTATTCTTTCTTAAGAATTTCAACATACAAGGGATTTTAATGAGGAGAAGAGTTTTCTATCTGTAAAAGTGTACTGAGAAACAGACATCTGATATAACCAATCAAAGCTACTCAGAAGCCTTGAAACCATTTCAGAAGGTGTGCTACTGTGTCAAAGGAGATGAGGAAGAGGAAGACAAGATAAAGGGTCTTTGAGACCTCCAACTCAAATTCAGGAGGCGTCTCAGGGGTGGAGTGAAGGTGGTACTGTGGGAGGGATGGTTTTGGAAGTGGGTATAATAGTATTAGGTAATTCTTTGAATTGTTACTTAGGTAATTAAATAAAAGCAAGAAGCTTTTGTAACTCAGGGATGCACGCTTTTGAAGAAATTAGATTCTCGTGCATCCGAAGTCATAATAATAAAAGGAATGCTGCCTACTAAAACAAATTGAGTCTTAGGGGTTCTCTTTTAAGAGCCGATTTTAGGCATCACAACCCATGAGTTTTCTCACTTTTACCCTTCTGATTCTCTCCCTCATCCCACCAGGGGAGACTGAGCAAGCAGCTGTGTGGGGCTGTCCTGAGTTACACAAAGATTTCTGGTATTGAAACAAAGAAATCAAAATCCAACAGCAAGTGCCATTGAATCAGGACATTCCTTTATTACAGCATACTGGAGACGTGGGAATGATTCGCCATAACATGTCCACTGAGATACAGTTCCTCAGGGTTTAAATACATTGTAACATTTGAAGCTCCCTCCCAAAGGCCTGCCCAGTCCATGACATCAGAGATTCTTTCTCCAATTTTGTCTTGCTTTTCTTTTGTGGAGAAAGACTACCATCTACTGTCCTTTTTCCCAGCAGTAATTTGAGGAGGGGGCTGTCTGACTTCCTCCAGAGGGTCAACACCGGAGTCTTCATCATGTGTCCTTTGAGTGACCTGGTCCATATTGGCAAATTCCTGAGCATATGTGATTAATTTCTGCTGACCTCTAGTCCTCTAACTGATTGTTCTAAGCCACTACTAAGACACCACATTTATCTTTGGTTAAAGATAATCTAGGACTCTTCTTACTTAAACAATTCTTTATTGAATTTACTTCTCTAGCAAAACAATCTCGTATTGATTGAGTTTTCTGGAGTGTGCAGGTCTCCTAAGCCATTTCCTTCAGGTGCATGATTCAACTGTTTTTCTAATTTTCTCAGGTTTTTATCTTCATTTACTGACATTAAACTAAACATAGGTTTAAGCAAAATCAGTTAAAATCACAAAGTCCAAGAAAACACAAATTCCTTAGCTAATTAGGGCACAGCTGTTTACAAAGGTCAGGAGACCACAAAATTCCTAGGCTAACTGAGGTAGAGGTATAGCTTTCTTTCAGTATCCACCTTTTCATTTCTCTTTTCCCCAAATATGCCTGCTAATTTAGACTGGGGGGGGGGAGCTTAAGATAAGGGTGGTACTATTATCCTAGGAGAAGAATGTATCCACAAGTGTGAAAGACTGGAATGCTGATGACTCAGACAATCCAGGTTTTGAGGGTGTGCACACCTGCCACCTCAGGCTACGAGCTGGGTGTTGTTTCTTTGTCCTTACACAAATGACTCATCTGTGATAACTCCCCTCAGGGAAGCACCAGGACAATTTACACACATGGCCTGAAGATATTCATTTTTGCTGATGGCCATAATGGATCCACTTGTGCTGATGAAACAGGAAGCTGTAACATCTTAGAAGGTGTCAAAGACTCCTGAAATGTCCCATAATCGAGTAATGCATCATCCAGTGAAGAACTCCTGGCCCCAGGGGAGATACTGGAGGTGTTCCCGCCTAGCCTGAGTGCAATAAAAGACCACACTTGGACTTCACTCAACATCGGGGGTCTTCTTCCTTCATTCCATGGGACTTCTACCACCCAGGGTTTCTACCACCACTTCAACAGATCAGGACTACAACCACCATTTTGATCAGCGAGCACTGGAGTTGCAGAGACCAGTTCTCATTGCTGGATCTGGCGGGTGTCTTGTGAGTCTTTCCAGTCACCTGGGGGGTCTGCAGTTCTGCTCCAACTTCCTGTGCAGGCACTGCAGCCTCACTGCAGTGCTGACCCTCCAAACCATTCCTGCCAGGTTTTTTAATGGGTGGGGGGAGGCCAGCCGCCATCTCATTTTGGTCTGGTGGGCGGGGCTTGGGAAGTTTGCTCCTCACTGATTAGCTTAATCCAGTTTTATCAGTATTGTTATTTAGCATTCTTCTTGGTAAAAAGTTACAACCTGGATGCACCCCCGTTCTAAGCATTGGCACCTCATCGATTATGTCCTGGTGCGACGGAGAGATGTCCGCGATGTCCACCATACCCGCGTGATGCCCAGCGCAGAATGCCAAACAGACCATCGGCTGGTGCGCTGTAAACTCAATTTCAAGATCAAAATCAAACCAAAAAGGGGCAGCATCCCAAGGAGAAAACTCCAAGTTAACAATCTCCAATCAGCCACAATAAGAGACAGTTTCCAGGCAAACCTTCAAACTAAGCTCGATAACATTCCCACAGTTTCTGCAGATTCCTCTCCTGAAACAATCTGGCATCATATTAAAAACAGCATCCTGCAATCCTCCGAAGAATCCTTAGGGTTATCCCTCAAGAAGAACAAGGATTGGTTTGACGAAAACAACCAAGAAATCCAAGACTTGTTGAGGAAGAAGAGAACCGCCCACCAAGCACACCTTGCACTGCCATCCTGTCACGCAAGAAAAACAACCTTTCGTCTTGCATGCAGCAAGCTCCAACAGAAACTCCGTGACATCCAGAACAAATGGTGGATTGATCTAGCTGAAAAAACTCAATTATGCGCAGATACAGGTGATCACAGAGGTTTCTATGAGGCCTTGAAAACAGCATACGGGCCTACATACCAGGTACAAAGCCCTCTACTCAGCGCTGATGGTCAAACACTTCTGACAGATAAAACCTCCATTCTGAATCGATGGTCTGAACACTTTCAGACTCTATTCAGTACCAACCGCACAGTCCAAGACTCAGCAATTCAGTCCATCACACAACAACCAGTAAAGTATGAATTGGATACTGCCCCCACTTTAGGAGAAACCCTCAAGGCCATACAGCAGGTGAAAATTGGCAAGGCAGCTGGGATTGATGGAATTCCACCTGAAATCTGGAAACATGGGGGCCCTGCACTCCACACCAAATTCCATGAGTTCGTGGTGCGCTGTTGGGAACTCGGCGAACTACCATCTGACCTTCGTGATGCAGTCATCACCACCTTGTATAAGAAGAAAGGAATTAAATCTGACTGCTCAAACTATCATGGTATTACTCTGCTCTCCATTGCTGGCAAAATCCTGGCAAGAATACTCTTGAACAGACTAATACCCACTATAGCAGAAGGTATCCTTCCTGAAAGTCAGTGCGGTTTCAGAGCCAACAGGAGCACCACAGACATGGTATTTGTCCTCAGACAACTGCAAGAGAAGTGTAGGGAACAGAACAAAGGTCTCTATGTAACCTTTGTCGACCTCACCAAGGCTTTTGACACTGTGAGCAGAAAAGGTCTGTGGCAGATTTTGGAACGTTTAGGTTGTCCCCCTAAATTCCTCAAAATGATCATCTCACTCCATGAGGATCAGCATGGCCAAGTCAGATATGGCAACACACTTTCTGAGCCCTTTTTAATTAAGAATGGTGTGAAACAAGGCTGCGTTCTCGCTCCTACCCTATTCACCGTCTTCTTTAGCATGATGCTCCAAAGGGCCACAGCAGACCTCAATGATCAGGACGGTATCTACATTCGATACCGTACTGATGGAAGTCTATTCAATCTAAGGCGACTGAAGGCCCACACTAAGACCTTAAACCATCTTGTCCGGGAGCTGCTTTATGCTGATGACGCCGCCCTTGTCGCCCACACAGAAGCAGCTCTGCAGCGTTTAACATCCTGCTTTGCAGATGCTGCTGAGCTCTTTGGTCTGGAAGTCAGCTTAAAGAAGACAGAGGTCCTCCATCAGCCTGCACCTCAGGATGTCCCCCATCATCCCCACATCACCATTAGCCAATCAGAGCTCAAATCAGTCCAACAGTTTAATTACCTCGGTAGCCTCATCTCCTCAGATGGTAAGATTGACGGAGAGATAGACAACAGATTAGCAAAGGCATATAGTGCTTTTGGAAAACTCCATAAAAGAGTATGGCGTAATAAACACTTGAAGAAAAGCACCAAGATCAGTGTTTACAAAGCCATAGTGTTGTCTACTCTCTTATATGGATCTGAATCATGGGTCATCTACCGCCACCACCTGCGTCTCTTAGAACGCTTCCATCAACGCTGCCTCCCTACAATTCTAAACATACACTGGTCAGACTATGTGACCAACACATCTGTTCTAGAGCAAGCAGCTATCACAAATATTGAGGCCATGTTGATGAGAACACAGCTGCGATGGGCAGGGCACGTCTCAAGGATGAAGGACCACCGCCTCCCTAAGATCTTGCTTTACGGTGAACTTGCCACTGGCTGCCGCATGAGAGGAGCCCCGAAGAAAAGATACAAGGACTCCCTGAAACAACATCTGAGCCTTGGTCATATTGATCACCACAACTGGTCTACTCTGGCCTCAAATCGGGAGGCCTGGAGACACACCATCTATAACGCAGCTGTCTCCTTTGAGAACACACGCAGGATCACCCTCGAGGAAAAAAGGCAACGCAGAAAGAACCGTGCATTGCAGAATACACCATCTAAGGAATCTTTCTGCTGTGCCTTTTGCAATCGGATATGTCTGTCACGTATTGGCCTCATAAGCTACCAGCGTGCCTGTAGCAAATGTGGATAGAGCCTTCCCAAATCTTCGTTCGCGAAGCCTAGCTATGATGATGATGGTAAAAAGTTATTTTTTCACTTACATCCAGATGTATTTGGTCTCTCTCTATATATATATTGGAGAAAACCAGGGGTATTGAATCTGAGGAAGGAGACTTCTGTCCAAGTTCTCCGCCCCTCCAAATTTTCTCAAACCAAGACAGGAGCTTAGCTGCTTACTAGGGTTAAACCACAACACAAAAGCGAAAAAACCCAAAACAATAAACATTAAAACACTTAGGTCACACACATACCTCCTCCTTTCCAAAGCTCAGCTTCACTTCAGACACCTCTCCTCCTCTCTTGTTATCACTGCCTCCATCCAGTGAGGCAATGAGTGGCACAGGTCAGGTTGTGGTCAAGACAGAGATTTCTCTCTGCTGTTCCTTCCTTCTCACTCTTTTCTTATTGTCCCAGTTACAGGGATGAGAGGCACGGTTTAGCACAACATGCTTGTGACTGAATTGTGTATTCTACCCCCTCTACATCATCTCTGGGGGATGGTCTCTTTTTAAGGCAGCAGGTGGAAGGGGAAATGCTGCCATTCTTTTGCCCGGGGCCCTGAGGGGGGGTAGCTTCTCCACAAGCCCTGCTCTATGAAGTCTTGATGCTGCCAGGGCCACGACCACTGCCGTCAGCCACCCTGCCACTCCCAAGGGATTTTGCAACTCCTAGTTGCAGCACTGCTGTTTTCAGAGGGAAGGAGCTGCTCCATTCCCTGTTTGGTGCCACCATTGCTGCAGCTGCTGCTTTCACTTTTATTGCTGCTGGAGTCGTGGCATCTGCCACCAAAGTCGGGCGAGTCTGTGAATTGTGAGTGTTGCTACTACTGCTGCTGCTGCTGCTGCTACTGTTGCTGCCTGCCCCCCGCCCCCACTGAGAGAGAGTCTGCACTCTGCTGCCATTGCTGGGGGTTGCAATGGCAGAAAGGCACAAAAAGAGTTAATGCTGGTACACCTTGCCCTACTGAGCCAGGAGAAGGTAATTGCTTAAAGATATTTGTTCTGCCTGCCTCACTAGAACATTGTAGGAATACTGGGTAATGTCTTGTTCTGTTCTGTTCACTGGACCAAAGTCTCAATACTAGGGAATGGACCACAAGGTAACAAATCAGGTAAACTAGATGTTTTAAGTAGATATAGGGGGGCCCAGAGCTAGGATTTTGCAAGTCTGAGGAATCTAGGTCACCTAACAAAGAAAGTTGAAGAGTTCACCTTGATGAAGACAAGCATGGCGACCACTAGGGGATGAAGGCTCGAGTAGGAGACCACCCTAGTAAAGAACTACGCATGTGCCAAGGAAAATTCTGGAAAGTTTCCACCCAGAGACCAGCCTACTTATTAATATGTATGTTAGAAGGTGTAACCGTGTATCTAAAGTGTATAAAATGGCTTGTTTGTGCACTTTTGAGCTGAACAAGTTTTGTGTGGTGTGAACCACCTTACTCCCAACGTTGCAATAAACAAATACCTTGCTGCTTAAAAGATGCAGTCTCTAAGCAGTTCTCTCATTCTGAGATTTTTCGGCATCAATTGGCAAATGATATAGCTTCCCAAGCTTCTTTTTACTTTGCCCCTGTTTTTCCCCATTGTCTATCTGGTCAGTGGGATGGCTTTAAAGTGTGGAAACCCATTGGCCACATTGGTTTTTCTGTTATCCTGGCTGTATGGTCCAGGGCAGAGGGGGGAGCCTCTCTGTAATCTTGTCTTTGCCCCCGGGGAGACCACGTGGCGTGCAGAGCAGGGATGGGAGCAATTTTGGTTTTGCCCTAGGGGTGGGGGAGCCAGGTAACATTTTTGCCTTTGCTGGGTTTGTGAGTGTTATGGTTTTAGATTCTCTTGTAATTTCCCCATATCACTGTGATAAACAAAGTCTCAAGTTTCTATAAGTTTTTGAATAGGAGTTTATTATATGGTAAAAGCAAGCAACCAGCTGGGTGACAGAAATGGGGACAAGTTTCCCAAATCTGCACACCTACTACAGTGTACATTTGGCATTTATCTTAGCTACTTCATGCATATTAATTATATCATATACATATACATTTTACAGTTTTTTGCTAAGCATTTAATATATGGGTTTTCTTACAGCTAAAGTTAAATGGTTATCTCTACAACCGGTCATAATTCATGCATTCTTGGATGAACAGGCGCCTAAAAGACCATATTTTATTCTTAGGATAGTAGGGAGGTTTTAGGGCCCCTTGACCTTGTAAGGGTCTGTTTTATTTCTTTATGGGGGTGTAATTAAGTTTTACAATCCGTTTGTTTTATTTTGATGTAATCACCCATTTGTTTCACGAATCACAATTATTTATTTATCACACCACCATTAAGGGGCACATGCTGATAATGGCACCTGTCTGCCCGTGCAGCCAGCAGTGGACCTGCTGGAGAGGGGAAGGGACCCCGCTTTGGGGTGTTTGCCACCACAGAGTGGGGGAGCAAGGGGAGAGGGCGTTATCGCGGGAAGTCCTGCAGGACTTTGGAAGGGATAAGAACTGTTGTCAGGACAGGAATGGACTCTTTTGTTTCTGGCTTTCCCTCTCCCTGGTGAGCATCGCTGCCTGCACGGCACCCAGGGAAGCCCCATGCCCTTTCGCAGCCACTGCAGCACCGGTTCCTGCAGTCCCTGTGCTGCTCCGCTGTTTCTGACTCCCCGCAGCAGCCTGTCCCTGCCTGCCCGCTGGAACGGAGCCTGGGAGGTTCTGGATGGCACCCACCAGCGCCCGCCGCAGCATCTGGAATTGTATCATAGGTTTACTTGTTCTAAAAATCCAAGCAGAAATTTTCCTTTTCCCAGTCCCACTGTAAGAGAAGGATGTTGAACGAGGATGGGGAAGGGGTAATTGACTATACAAAAGAACTAGCTGGCAGACCTGCATTCCAGGCTAATAGCCCTTCTAAACCTGCAGGGAGGGGGGAGGAGTTTTTCTCCTCCTCTCTTTGCAAACAGGGGACACTTCACTTTTTGCCTTAACAGAGGCAAGGGGTGTGTGTGTCGGAAAAAGCTCTGAGGCCGTTTTGCTCTTGACCTAGTCATCTGACTGTTCTCTGGCCTCAGCTTGCCTGTGCGCTGCTCTGTCTCCAGCCCAAATCTGTTCAGATTTCATCCGAGAGCTTGTGCTTATTGACGAACAAGGGGGAGTCCTGACTACAGCCAACTGCAGACAGTGTGAGTTCAGTGGGAAAGAAACCGCCCTTCTTTCCCCTTTTCCCCTTCCCCTCCTCGGTGTGTGTGGGAAAATCTCCATTTTTCAGCTTCTCCTGCAACCCGGGGACCCCACGCAGCGACCGCCAGAGCCCAACAGCGCCCCCTGCTGACCAACATAGAGCACTGCAGGCTCTGCAGCTCTAGTGATCCAACAGCACTCCTGCCAACCGTGATTAGAATTGCGCTAGAGAACAGAGAAGTATCAAACTGTTTCCTTTTTGAAGGGGACTTTTTGGGTACAGGATTATTGTTTAGTTGTTTTTGTGTTCTTTTGCTGTTTTTGCCAATATACAAATATCCTTTAATAAAGGGTTGTTATTTCTTCCTTTTTCCATACTTCCTCGATTGGAGTCTCTTAATTTTGGATTTACAATTGCTGAGAGAGAGGAGTTTGGTCTACCTCATAACTCATCCTCCTTAGCAAAACACTTCAGTCTCCTTGAACTGACACAAGTTGGTGAGTCCACTGCTTTTCCCATACAGACCCCACTGCCCCTAGCAGAGGCACTCCCGGAGCCCAACCCACCTGCTCTCCATCGCTCGCCGGGGTGTCGACACATCACAGGCAAAGTCAGAGCCATCCACCTGCACCACAGCGTCTGGAATCGGCAGAGCCAGAGCCCCCAGCCTGCTGTCACCATTGTGGTTGCTTCTGCATGGCAGACGCAGCGCCACTGGGGCCAGATTGGCCCCCCTTCCAGGTAACTCTACACAGTTTATATACTGGGTACGGCATTCTATAGTGTGGAATATCCCTCTGATCAGCTTGAGTCACCTGCCCTGGTATTCTCCCTCCCAGTTTCTTTTGCGTACCTCCTCACTGGCAGAGCATGAGACAGGAAAAAAGGCCTTGACTTAGATAAACACAACTTACCAAAAAACCAAAACATCAGTGTGTTATCAGCACCATTCTCATTCGGAATCCAAAACACAACACCATAAGAGCTACTGAGAAGAAACAAACTCTACCCTACCTGAAACCAGGACACACCTACACAAATATTTAAATAGTGTAAAAATAATCTGTCTTATATTTCCATAGAGATAGCTGAGAATAAATCTTTATTTCTCTCACTCTCTAGTTACCAGATGTTCTTCCAGTGGATTTTTAAAAAATTAAGTGGGTGATGAGGAGGAGAAGCCTTTGAAAATATGTAAAAATGCATTTTTCCATCTTCCAGAGGACCTAGTTCTCTGTGTGTGTGTGTGTGTGTGAGAGAGAGAGAGAGAGAGAGAGAGAGAGAGAGAGAGAGTTCATGGACTAGCCAGAAGGCAGATTTCAAAGCATCACCTGAGGAGGTAACTTGTGCCACAAGACTTGATTTTCAAAGCCCAGGATGGTATTGTGGGTAGTGGAATGGTTTATGGGGTATGTTTCTAGATACCCAATAGTTCCTTCCACCATGATAAGGACATAGTGCTTGCCTTGGCAGGTTTGTGGCAATGTTCTGTTAAAGTCAATCCACCAGATCTCCCCATATCGATATCCCAGCAACTGTTGTCCATTCCAGGGAGACTTAACTTACTTGGCTCATTTGATTGCAGCACATGGTTCACGTTCATGTGGAACCCGTGCAATGGCTTCAATGGTCAGGTCCACCCTTTGTTCACAAGTTTATCTGTACATTGCATCTCTCCTTAGATGTCCTGATGTTCCATGTGCACACGGATCTACAAATAGCTCACCCTTACTTTCCCAGTCCAGGTGGTCAGTCCAATACTCCCTGACTAGGTTTTTTTTGATATTCTACATGAGGAGGGTTTAACGTTTTAATACTAAATTTAATTATTTGAAGATATTTCATGTTACACTGGATTTTGATGTAGAAAAGTGATACAGCAATATAGTGAAATCACAACACAAGTTGTTGTGAAATTAGTGTTTTAAGGTTGCTTAAAAAATCACCTCCAAAGTGCGGTCTGCGGGGGGGAGTGGGATGCGCCACCACACAAGCACAATATAGTAATTGCAATATACAGTTGAATCACAGCACAAATATGATTCTCAGTACTGGTCTCTATGCTCACCATTGTGACACTGGGCATCCCCAATTGCCAGGAAGGAATACATCAGTTGAAGTCAGCTCAATCCTGTTGCTTGCTTTAAAGTCCATTTTGTTGGTTGCTTGATTTCTATATTGGGCTGAGCCACATATACCTTCCCCCATGTTGATCTGGCTGGCTCAGGAAGAGAATACTTTTTATTATTTTAGGAAGGCCACTCACATAACCAGTTGATCCACTCAACTGATACAGCTGTTTATCTATAACAGAGGCTATCCTCTGGTCCCCTTGAGATAAGTACAGCTTCCTTTTCAATAGCTGTGGTCATTCCCTACATTCCTTTCTGAGCTTCATGAGCACACCATCCTTGCATATCTTCTCTGAGCCTTCTTCCATTGCAGGGGTTCACCCTGTTTATGAGGTGACCAACCTCATCAAGTAATGGATCAATGTTTTCTTTGGTCCTGCTTTTGCTGTTAGTTAACATATTTTAAAAAGACTTATTTATTATTCACCAGAGTACTATCCAGCTTCAACTCTAATTAAGGTTTGGCCATGCAAAATTTATCCCTACAGTGGCGAACCGCACCTCTATAGTCCTCATGAGTATCCTGACCTTGCTTCCAAAGTTCATACATTTTTTTTTCCACCTAAGTTTCAGAAGGAGATCCCTGTTCAGCCAAGTTGGCCTTCTGCTGAACTTGCTTGACTTCTGACAAATTGGAATTGCCATTTTCTCGTTTTGTTGGTTACTTCTTTGTAATAAATGTTGTTTTGTTGAACTTTCAATGGTGTACTGGTTTCAGTTTTGTCAATCTACCTGCTACAATGTTGAAGAGCACAGGGTCTAAGATGGAGCTCTACAGAACCCCACTAGTGATGAGTTGCCAGTCTGATGTTACCCCATTCACTATTACCCTCTGTGCTCAACCCGTGAGCCAATTGCTCACCAACCACGATGTGTTTATCCAGCTGTCTGCTGGACATTTTGTCCAGAAGGATACTGTGAGACACAGTATCAAAAGCTTTACTGAAATCCAAAACGATGACATCAACTGGCTTCCCTTGATCAACTAGATGGGTCACCTTGTCATAGAAGGAAATCAGATTTGATAGGCAGGACTTTCCTCTCATGAAGTCGTGCTGTCTGTGACCAATGACTGTTGTCTTTTGGGTGTTTTTCAATACTTCCCAGAATAATCTTCTCCATAACTTTACCAGGCACTGAGGTGAGACTAACAGGCCTATAGTTTCTGGGGTCCTCTTTCTTGCCCTTCTTGAAAATCGGGACAACATATGCAAGCTTCCAGTCAGCTGGTACCTCTCCAGATTCCTAAGACTGCTCAAAAATCATTGAGAGAGGTTTTGCAATGACATCAGCCAGCTCTATGAGGATTCTGGGATGAATCCAATCAGGCCCCATAGATTTGTGTGGGAACAAGTTAAGCCAGCAGCACCTGCATTCAGTTAATTAGGATCAAAAAGGAGTGTTTTGGCCTTGACTGGTGTTTTTGATAAAGAGAGTGCTGTGTTCTCAAAGCAAACATGGCTTAACAGTCTGCGTGGTCTGCATGTTTCTCCTGAAACATGCATGGCTGAAAACAGTCAAACATGATACAAGTATGAATGTGTGGGATCAAGGCACTGGTTTAGGACAATCCTGGGAATTCTGGTTAAGTAAAAGACAAACACCAGGTGCTGTTTACAAAGGAACCCTAATAAAAGGGGAACGCCGGAAAAATCGGCGGACAAGTCCCAAAATCGAACTCTGTGTGTGTGCAGCCTCATTTTCTTTCAGCACCCATAGATTTGTAGGGATCTAGCTGGAGCAACAGATCCCGCACAATTTCAGGGTTGACTGGGAGTTGATCATTCTCACAGCCATGGTCCTCCAGCTCAGGGCACTGAGACCCCTTTGGTCCATCATCTGTGTTGAAGACAGAGGCAAAGAAAGCATTAAACACCTCTGCCTTGTCTGTGTCCCTGTTTGTGAGGTGACCATCCTCATCCTGTAATGGGCCAATGATGTTTCTACACTACCTATTGCCATTAATGCATTTGAGAAAACCTCTCTTTATTGTCCCCCATGTTTCTGGCCAACTTCAACTCCAGTTGAGCTTTGGCCACAAGAATTTTCTCTCTACAACTGCAAGCAGCATCTCTGAATTCTTCCCATGTCACTTGATCTTGCTTACACTGGGCATACACCTTCCTTTTTTGACTTATTTCCAAGAGAAGAGCCCTGTTCAGCCAAGCCAGCCTTCTGCTTGACTTTCAACATTTAAGAATTGCCTGCTCCCTGTGCCTTTAGGAGGTGACGTTTAAAAAGTGACCAGCACTTATGGACCCCAGTACATTCAAAAACATTTTCCCAGGGGACCTTACTTACTAATTCCCTGAGCAGCCTGAAGTCTGCTCTCCTCATGTCCAGAGTTGTGGTTTTGCTGGCACTTTTCCTCCTGTCAACAGAGATTTTAAACTTGATCACCTCGTGGTCACTGTGGCCAAGATGGCCACCAATCTCCACTTTGCTCACAGGATCCACTCTGCTGACAAGCAGCAGATCAAGGAGGGCATCTTTCTGAGTCAGCTCCCTTAGGACCTTTTCCGTAAAGTTGTCATCAAGGTTTTTTAGGAATTTTCTGGTTAAACCTGAGCTTGTTCCTACTGTTCTACTTATAGAAAATAATGGAAAACTACAAATAGAAATAAATTTCCTGTAATCTCTTACTGAGTAATTTCACAGTAACTATAAAATCAGCATCTGTCACATTTATATAGAATTGACTATTTACTAGATGGTGGGATAAAGGGATTTGCTTAAAATCATTTCTTAGTAAAATCCCATTAAAACTCAGTTGTTTATCTCCTTTTTCTTCCTTCAGAGTAATTTATGTGACACCAACTTCAACTTATTTTGAAAGCATTTTTTCTTTTGGTTTCTCAAGTGCTGCATTACATGTATACATTTGCACACAAAGGTATTTCCTGGTCCTGAAGGCATGGGTCTTATCCATATGGTTGAGCTCTCCTCTCCCTACAAAAGATGACCACACTGATACCAGGAACAGTCCCAGGTCTGTACCAGTCCCAGGCATTGTCTTGTAGAATGCTAGTTGGCATGGTCCAGAATCCTGTAATGGAATGTATTATTGTCTCAGTTTGAAAAGATGAAATGTCTGTCAAGGGAGGTGGAAAATCTTCCTGGGCTAGAAAGAAGACCCCTCTCTTTGAGTTATTATAACTTTGAAATTAAGAGGCTTCAGGTAAAAATGTAGAAAAGATAATAACAGATTATTTACTAAATATATAACACAAAAATACATCAACAAAAAAAACCAGAACAAACAACAAACCCGTAAACAAAACTTTCAATCAAGTCCTACTTTGTCTTTCCGTGCAGTTATAAACACAAACAGCAGGGGGCGCTGGCACACGTTGGGAGGTAGGGGCTGCAGTGACTCACACACACAGTCACCAGAGGGCACTGTTGGGTTCCGGCAAGGCAGAAACTGCAGTGACTCACTTTCAGCCAGCAGGGGGTGACCGCAGACTGTTCATGGCAGCTGCTGGCAAACAGGATTCACCACACATCATCATCATGGCTAGGCTTCGCGAACGAAGATTTGGGAAGGCTCTATCCACATTTGCTACAGGCACGCTGGTGGCTTATGAGGCCAATACGTGACAGACATATCCGATTGCAAAAGGCACAGCAGAAAAACTCCTTAGATGGTGTATTCTGCAATACACGGTTCTTTCTGCGTTGCCTTTTTTCCTTGAGGGTGATCCTGCGTGTGTTCTCAAAGGAGACAGCTGCGTTATTGTCATGGCTTGAGATAGTCCCAAAATCCAATTCCCTAGCTCCATCCCCCCTCCCACATCTCAACCTAATGTGAGATGGGTTTTTTTCCAGACAAAACACACCAGACTGAAAGTGGGGGAAAGGGAATATATTACAATGACTGTACAAATAAATATAACATATCACATTATACACACGATCACAACTATCTCTACCATGACATATGTATTTACAATGATCAGATCTCTTCTCCCTGCCAAATAAAAGTCCAGGAGGGAAAGAAGGACAGATCCCTTCCAGTCCTTAAGCAGCAGCTCCTCTTCTGTCCTCCATGCAGCAGTAACTGGGTTGTTGTAGCTGGATCTCTGTTCAACATACACAAGGGGGTCTCCAAGCCCCTCGGCTCTCCTTCGGTCCAAGCGAAGGCCTCACCTGTGGACTGCCAGCAGGGACAAGACTCGCATCACCACAGGCATATCACGAAATGCAGGGGCATCTTCGTGAAAGTCTCTTCCTCAGGGGATTCAAATTCCCGTTTGCAGAGCTCCGTGCTCTGTCTCCAGGCAGCGGGGGGGGGGGGGCGAAGCCCTCCTCCACATTCCTTTGGCTGTCCTGGTCCAGCTTCAGGATGCCTTTGAGCTTCTCAGCTCCTCTCTGTAAGTGCTGTAGCACTCCAAGGCTCTTTCAAGTAAGAGTCCATCATCTTCCTCCTTCCAGGAGGTCTCAAAGGAGTTTTGGGCGGTCTGGTACAGTCTTACCCCAAACTCTGTCTCTCAGCTGCTGGTTCTCTCTCTCTCCCTTTCCAGGAGTCTTTTCTCTGGTGCTGCATGTTGTTTCTGCTGCTCCTTCAGTTCAGGTCTTATCTCCTGGCTCTCTGCCACCTTCTCCGGCCAGTGTCGGCTGCTGCTCTGTGCCCATGGAGAAAACATCTCCCAGCATAACTACAGGCACCTAGCCCAACTTTATGCTGTTCCAGGTCCCTGCAGCCCCCAGTCAGGGGTTGGGAGGCCCCAGAGGGCCCGAGGGGCTTAGAGCCCCTTCCTCATGGCTCACAACATGGCCACCTCTCCTCAACAACCCAAACTACAACTCTTCTCTTCCGGTCTGGTTGTGATATGTTTACATTTCTGCAGGAGCGCCCATTGGGCAGAACTTCAAAACTTCAAGGGGTTTCCACCCCTTGGGGTCTTCCACTTTTCTCAGCCTCTGGGGGAAAACAAGGTCCAAACCACGACAGTTATAGATGGTGTGTCTCCTGGCCTCCCGATTTGAGGCCAGGGTGGACCAGTTAGGGTGATCAATATGGCCAAGGCTCAGATGTTGTTTCAGGGAGTCCTTGTATCTTTTCTTCGGGGCTCCTCTCTTGCGGCAGCCAGTGGCAAGTTCACCGTAAAGCAAGATCTTAGGGAGGCGGTGGTCCTTCATCCTTGAGACGTGCCCTGCCCATCGCAGCTGTGTTCTCATCAACATGGCCTCAATACTTGTGATAGCTGCTTGCTCTAGAACAGATGTGTTGGTCACATAATCTGACCAGTGGATGTTTAGGATTGTGCGGAGGCAGCGTTGATGGAAGTGTTCTAAGAGACGCAGGTGGTGGCAGTAGATGACCCATGATTCGGAACCATATAAGAGAGTCGACAACACTATGGCTTTGTAAACACTGATCTTGGTGCTTTTCTTCAGGTGTTTATTACGCCATACTCTTTTGTGGAGTTTTCCAAAAGCACTATATGCCTTTGCTAATCTGTTGTCTATCTCTCCGTCGATCTTACCATCTGAGGAGATGAGGCTACCGAGGTAATTAAACTGTTGGACTGATTTGAGCTCCGATTGGCCAATGGTGATGTGGGGATGATGGGGGACTTCCTGAGGTGCAGGCTGATGGAGGACCTCTGTCTTCTTTAAGCTGACTTCCAGTCCAAAGAGCTCAGCAGCATCTGCAAAGCAGGATGTTAAACGCTGCAGGGCTGCTTCTGTGTGGGCAACAAGGGCAGCGTCATCAGCATAAAGCAGCTCCCAGACAAGATGGTTTAAGGTCTTGGTGTGGGCCTTCAGGCGCCTTAGATTGAATAGACTTCCATCAGTACGGTATCGAATGTAGATACCGTCCTGATCATCGAGGTCTGCTGTGACCCTTTGGAGCATCATGCTAAAGAAGGCAGTGAATAGGGCAGGAGCGAGAATGCAGCCTTGTTTCACACCATTCTTAATTAAAAAGGGCTCCCACTATAGCAGAAGGTATCCTTCCTGAAAGTCAGTGCGGTTTCAGAGCCAACAGGAGCACCACAGACATGGTATTTGTCCTCAGACAACTGCAAGAGAAGTGTAGGGAACAGAACAAAGGTCTCTATGTAACCTTTGTCGACCTCACCAAGGCTTTTGACACTGTGAGCAGAAAAGGTCTGTGGCAGATTTTGGAACGTTTAGGTTGTCCCCCCAAGTTCCTTAAAATGATCATCTCTCTCCATGAGGATCAGCACGGCCAAGTCAGATATGGCAACACACTTTCTGAGCCCCTCACCACACAGTACAAAGGGAATTCCCCTCCCCCGCCCCTGGTTTTGGTGGCTGTGGGCACGGTCCTCAGGCACGGCTAAGGGTTCCCTCAGCCCGGGGGGGGGGTGGCCCGTAGATGCAGCGGAGTGGTGGGGAAGTAGGCAGTGGCAGTGGCGGGCAGGCAGGAGATAGGGCACTACCGAGGGGGGTGAGCGGAAAGCAGTCGACAGCCCTCCTCACAGTCCATGTTCCCCCAAGTCACCGAGAGACCAAAATCCTGGGCTACAATTCTTAAATACCACTCACACACCGTGAGATTTTATTCCAAAGGGGACTTTTCCCCCTCTCCCCCGTCCCCATCTATCCGGTGCCTTGCTTTGGCCGCAGTCTAGCACAAGTCCTTCTGTGCCAAGTTCAAACTCCTCACCCATGCTCCCCCCTCTCCCCACAAGGAATTGGGTTGGTATGCAGAGGCTCATTAGCCACTCTTTTGTGTAGGCTAATTATTGGCTAACTACCCCGAGCTTGGCTTCAGCAAGTAGTAAAAATACTCAGTTCTAACAAGCCACTTTGCTCTGGCTTCCCCCCCAACATCCCCAAATAGCTTTATTGGCAAGGGACAAAAAATTCCATGAAAGATTTTAAAAGCTATAACAATTATCCATGTCAGTGTGGGACCCTGTACCTGGGTCTGTTTACTGGTCAAAAGGTAATCCTGCACACCAGTGCAGAGAGCACAACTGCCAGGAAAAAGCATAGCAGTCATTTGAAGGCCACTCCCTCGACTCAAATATCTGGAAAAGGAGTGATCCTTGAGGAAGTGGCTCAGAAAAGCCAGTGACTGTATCTGGAGGAAGAAACATTGGGCTTTAAGTTTAGGGGTCTGTCAGAGAGCAGTAAGGGTCAACTGCTTCCAAGGGGCAGGTGAGCTGGGATCCAACGGTGATCCCAGTGCAGGCAGTGCACTCACTGATGGGGTACAGTCCCTAAGTATCTGACAGAGAGAGGTTCTGGTAACAGGGCCCATAAACATTCCCAGACAAGGCAAGGTGATAAACCAGGTCCAGGGTCCATCCAGTGAACCCAGTCAGGAGTAAGAGGAGACAGGACCAGAGACAGGTTTACAGCATGGGTCCACAGGTGCCAATGTTAGGGCAGAAAGAGAACTTACTCAAAATAACACTGAAGAGCTTTTTCTGTATCTGTCAGGGCACAGAAAGAGCTGGCAGCTCCATAAGGGCTGAGGATCCCAGAGCCAAAACAGACAACATATCTGCAGGACAGGGGCTTCACCGACCATAGCCCTGTCCCACCACCTCTAAGAAGAGCAAGAGTGGCAGGCCTGAGGGAAGAGGCAGCCCAGATCATCACTATGGTGAGGAGACAGGTACAAGGTCAAACCAGGAAGTCAATCCACAAGTCAGGATGAGGTGTCATAGGGTAACCAGAGCCAGACATAGTCCACTTATTAGGGAGGCCCCTAGTAAAAAACAGGTCTGAGATAAAGCCTCTAAGTTAGTTTGTGCATTGAGGTCCTGTCATAGGTTTACTTGTTCTAAAAAAAACAATGGGGGATTTTTTTCTTTCCTTGTTGTTGAATCAGGGAGGGGGAAGGTGTTTGCCCAGGGTGATTGACACACACAAAGGAACTAGCTAGCAGATCCACATTCCAAACTGATAGCCCTCAGAAGACTGTGGGGGGGGGAGGTGATGAGGTTTTTTTTTCTTTCCTCGGAAATGGGAGGCATTTCACTTTTGTCTGGACCCAGGGAGGGTGTTTGTGTGGAAAGGCTCCGAGGTTGTTGGCTTTGTTTTTGGTCAGGTCATCTGGCTGCTTCTGGCCCTGGTTCACCTCCATTCTCCTGTGCCCTGTTCTGCCCCCAGCCCGGACTTGCTCAGATTTCATTGGAGAGGCTTGATCCTCCTGCGAAGGAACCTTTGGGGGAGTCTTGGCTGGAGCCAGCTGCTGACTGCGTGAGTTCATGAGAAAAAAACCTTTTCCCCCTTTTCCCCTTCTCAGTGTGGGGGGGAGATCTCCATTGTCGGCTTCTCCCGTGCACTGAGGCCCCCACGTGTCGACCACCAGAGCCCAACAGTGCCCCCTGCCAATTGCCACCGAGCAACTGCAGGCTCTGCTCCTCCAGTGATCCAATAGCACCCCCTCCTGAATTGCGCCAAAAGGCAGAAAGTACTGAACTGTTTCCTTTTTGAAGGGGACTTTTGGGTACAGGATTATTGTTTAGTTGTTTTTGTGTTCTTTTGTTGTTCTGCCAATACACATATATCCTTTAAGAAAGGGCTGTTATTTTTTCTTTCTCCATACTTCCTCAATTGGAGCCTCTTAATTTCGGATTTACAATTGCTTAGAGGGAGGAGCTTGGTCTTCCTCATAACTCATCCTCCTTAGCAAAACATTTCAATCTCATTAAATTGAGACAGGTCCCAGTTAATAGTATCCATTATCAGACACCACCATGGTGGTGGTAGAACTACAGACAAACAAAATCACAACAAAGTTCAAGCTAAAGCTAAAGGCTGAGCTTAAATGGAGCCCTTGGGCCACAGGCAGAGGGTGTGGATAGAGACCTCACCTGAGGCTGTTCAGGACCACTAAGGTTTATTAGTGCCCTCAGGGCTCAGATAGTCTTTCTGCCATGTGTCTAATGAGATACTTGCTCCATAGGAAATCAGGGTTTGAAGTTCCACTGAAGTTTATAACCATTTTTTATAGATAGCTATTTATAATTAATTTTCTGGATTTCAAACCAGGGCCAGGTGGAGTTTACTACCACATGCCTCTAGATGTTCGACTGTGTTATCAGGATGATGAGGACATTAATGCTTTGCCTTCTAGCTCATTAAATCCTAACTCTCTTTTGCATGCGTTAGCCAGTAAATAATTGCCTTATACTTGTATATACATGTATATATATGCAGTCTCCTTTCATACAACTAAAGATATTTCATACAACTAAAGATATTTGAACAAAGAGGAAGAGTTAAACACAGTATTACAGTTTTGACTGTAAATGCAGACAGAAACCTTGAAAACAAATGGACTCAAATCTTTAAGGTTGCAAGAAAGATGATATTTTGAACCGAAAAAAGCAAGATGTTGATAATGAAGAAATGTATAATTATCATATAGTTTGTCAGGAACTTTAAGGGAGAAAAAGTAAATTTCCAAATAGTAAAAATACCATCTCTCGGGACAGGTCTGTGTGGTGGGTTGACCTCAACTGGCCAGAAGATGCCTACCAACCTGCTCTATAACACCCCTTCCATCAACAGGATGAGGGAGAAAATATGACAAATGGTTCATGGGTCAGGATAAGGACAGGGAGATCACTCACTAATTACCATCATGGGCAAAACAGACTTGACTCAAGGAAATTAATTTATTGTCAATCAAAATCAGAGTAGAATAGTGAGAAACAAGAACAAGCCTAAAAACACCTTCCCCCCCTCCTCCCTTCTCCCCAGGCTCAACTGCACTCCTGACTTCTCTACCTTCTCCCCCTGCTTTGTCTCTGCCACTCCTTCCTCCTCACACTCTCCCCCTGCTCCACTGTGGGGTCCCACCCATGGGAGACAGTTCTTCACAAACTTCTTCAACGTGAGTCCTTCCCACAGGCTGCAGTTCTTCATTAACTGCTCCAGTGTGGGTCCCTTCCACAGGGTACAGTCCTTCAGGAACAGGCTGCTCCAGCATGGGTCCCCTGTAGAGTCACAAGTCCTAACAGAAAACCTGCTCCAGTGTGGGCTTCTCTCTCCATAGGTTCACAGGTCCTGCAAGGAGCCTGCTTTAGTGCAGGCTTTCCACATGGTCACAGCCTCCTTCAGTCATGCACCTTCTCTGGTATGAAGTCCTCCATGGGCTGCAGGTGGATCTCTGCTCCACCATTAACCTCCATGAGCTGCAGGGGCACAGCTGCCTCACCCTGGTCTTCACCATGGGCTGCAGGGGAATCTCTGCTCTGGCACCTGGAGCATCTCCTGTCCCTCCTTCTCCACTGACCTTGGTGTCTGCATAGTTGTTTCTCTCACATATTCTCACTCGTCTCTCACAACTGCTGTTGCATAGCAGTTTATACCCTTTCTTAAATATGTTATCACAGAGGTGTTACTGCCATTGCCGATTGGCTCAGCCTTGGCCAGCGGCAGGTCCGTCTTGGAACCAGCTGGCATTGGCTCTGTCAAAGGGGAAGCTTCTAGCAGCTTCTCAAAGAAGCCACCCTGTAGCCCTCTAGCTACTAAAACCTTGCCAAGTAAACCCAATACAGTCTGTTAACTAGAGAATCAAGAGAGAAAAGCTTTTCTGTAACAGCAGGGTCCTTTGTATAACAAGGAATAAATCTGCTCCTCATGGTGGTGTGAACAAAGAGGCTTTATTTCAAACTTCGCGCTCCTTTTATCCCTACATACCATGTGACTTCTTCAGCCAATAAAGTTGCATATGACGGCGCATGTTCTCTTGGGCTACACTGCCCGGGCACATCTCTCCTGCCTTCAGACACACCTCCCACACTTTTCCAACTAGTTTTGAGAGCTTTAAATACTAGGATTTGCATCCCTTCTCTTTTCTACACTTAAAAAGATACTACCAGCCAAGCTTCCTTTGCTTTTGTACTTCTCTGGCTGGGAATTTAATTATCTAAAGAAGTCACAAAAACAGTGTAAACAACAATGCAAGCAACAATTTTAACAATCAGAACATTATAAACTACCAGCTTTGCAATGACTCAGTACATTGCTTGCTTAGTTTCTTAACTCTATTGTAAACTCTTTTTTTTTAGAACTTTCTTATATTCCTACAGGGTAGTGTAACTTGGAGAGATAACTTTATTAACTTGGGGCTTATCTTAACTGTGTATAAACTTATAACTTTATTAATCTGAGGGTTTTTATAACTGGGAGATTCAACTTTATTTAAAAAACAGGGTAATCTTAGCAAAACTAAAATTTCTTAAAAGCAACTTTGGCTAGGTAATGTTGTTTTGTGAGGTGTTTTGTGTTTTATTATTTGACCAGTCAAACAACTATTTTCATTCATTCATTCCTTTCATTCATCGGTGGCCACTGTACACTGAACACACACACGAACACACACACACACATGCACATTTCAGACTGTTTTTTATCACGTTGGTCATCTCCTAATGTAAACTTGAAACATAACATAACTCTTTTCAAACTTCTGCGTTGCTCTGGTTCTTGCTGCTGTGGTCACATATTTGAATAGGGTTTTACACACCTGGAAGAAATCTGCTTGAGTTCTTTTCTTATAACTGCATAGGCATAGCTTTCTCCCCATGTCATAAAATCTAGGGATCTCGTCCATTGTCCTGGAATCAAATCTTACCATGATTAGTAGCTTGGGAGAAACAAACGCCTGAGATTTGTGCTGCTTTTCAGACCTGCTTCTTTCAGCACTGTCACAACTCAAAAATTGATAACATACATAGCTTTTTACAGATGTTCTTGCAGGTTACACCGGTTCTCCCCCCTTTTGTTTAAATCTAGCATGTGTTTCAATATGTGATGTGCTTTTGCTGTTTTATGGTTTAGTGTGGAATGCTTGTGATGTGAGAATTTTCCTATTTGATAGGAAGTAGTTGTTTATTATTAATGTTAATCCATTTTAGTGTATCAAGGTTGCTAAGCAACTAACTGTGTTTTACACTCTTGTGTTTTGTCTAGTGGATGTAGTAGCAGTTATGTTTTGTGGATGTGTATCTATTTGCATGTACATTTTTCAATATGTCCCATTCAAAGATGTATATATCTGTTCGCTAGGTCCCATTTGCCATTAACCCTCTAGGGTTAATGCTTTCCTGAGATGGCATGGGTGTGATTTCTGACAGTGTGGGTATACCCTGATGATGTAGTTTTTATTAATTGTTATTTTTGAATGGTCTCTTTAGAGAACCTGTATTCTGATGGAAAATGAATGAGACAATTTGCTTGCTTTAAAACTCTGGGTATAGTGTTAAACATTGCCAGTTTAGCAGCTTCCAGTTTCTGTCAGTTATTATCTGTGGCATGTCAGGATGTGATTCGTGTATATGTATAGAAATCATACCTTCTGCAACTCACAGGAACCAAACAGAACGCATTTCAAACAACAGGTAAGGGTTAACAATATCTCAAGGAAATTAACTTTTCAAGACGGGGTATCAACCTTATAGCATAATATACATAGTCACAACATCAGAGTATTGTTTAAAAATTTTCCCAAGGTAATATGAATGGCAATCAGTTCCAGAACCTATACAGAAGCTTGGTTCATGGCCTGTAGTTTTCCTACTGTTCAGTGGCAGGATTTATTTAAGCTATTGCAGTATTTTGTGTTTTCTTAGATGCATGTGTGAAGGTTCTTAAAGGTAAATTGATGTCTGCTCACAACATTTGCTTAGAAAGATGGATTAAAATATTACTACAAAACTTGCCAGGGCAACTTAGAGTCTTGCGTCCTCAGCTGTCATCCTATTTAAACTGTCCTTCGAAGCTGGAACGTTGGTAAAGGCAGGATCTCTTCCGTCCAATTCTCGCAGTCGTGCTCTGCCTTAAATGACAAGCTTTGCAAACATCTCATTAGCAGTTTTCACAGTTTTTTAGGTGGTGTGTGTGTGGCAGAAAAGCTGCTCCAAAACTAACAGTGGGCTTCTCTCAGTTTGATCTCACTGAAACGAAACTGCAATGGTTCGTACCTGCTGGAAACAAGAACTAGGTAGATTTACCTTTCAGAATCTCTCTTGTTCTGTTTGCCTTTTATCACCTTGGTATAATTTTCTAACATTTGGTTCGCCTCTGTAGCTAGCAATTTGTCAGATTTTAGGTTGGAGTTCTCCCTTAGCAACACAAAGAAAGGGTATAGGTCCTCTGTGGTTATGGTTAAAACAGGTTTTAAGCAACTGGCAGCTCTCTGAGGCTTCTGCAACTCGTGTAAATATAAATGTTTTTTACCTCGAGCTGTATCAGCTGTGGAGAACTTTTTTGCTATGTTTTCCTGTCCAAGGCAAGTCCAGAGCTGTGGTTGCTGGATTCTTCCTGAAACAACCTGAAGATCTGCATCTCGGGCGGTTTTGGTTAAAGCAGCAGGAACAAACAGCAGTTCATTTCTTGTGGCCGTGGTTATTAATGTGTCCTCTGCATAATGATGTATTATGGCTGTTTGATACTTTATCGAGGTATTTTGCATCCCCTGAGGAAGGGCAGCCCAGCAGTGACTCTGCATAGATTGTGCATCTTTTAAAACCATGATGGGAAAGAAAAGTTTCTGGGCACCTTCAGGGTGAAGGGGGATGGAAAGGGAATAGTTTTTTGAACCAGTTACCACTAGTGGCCAATTTGCTGAAAGCCTTATAGGTAGAGGCAGTTCAATCTGCAAGGCTTCTGCATGTTTTTTGACTGCGTGTTCTGCTGTTAACATTTGCAATGTTTTCCATTTGTCACCTTTCTTTGGGGTACAGAGTACACGGGTATTTTGGGGGCTGGTTATTGATATATTGTGGTTTGCCTGAAGTAGTTTCCTCTTTTGCACATGAAAGGTGGTACTACAAAGGTTTACAGCGAGCAAAGCTCCTACAAACAGTATGATGCTCGCAGCATATCCTTTGCCTTGCTTATGGCACCCTTGGTACAACTCAGTCCATTTTCTGCTGTTAGGGTGCTTATGGAATGTTGCTACTAGGGGTTTCCAAGGACAATTTTCCTGAGAGTGATCTGTGTCTCCACAACTAACACAACTAGCTGTGTGTCTGACTTCTTTCTGTACTCTTATCTGGGCATCTAAAGCTGCAGCTAAAGAGGTAGGTAGCTGCTTCTCAGAGCTAGCTCTTTGGTAGGGTTGTACCAGCTCAATAAAGTCACAGTTCTCCCCTGCAGGAGGGCTCTGCAAAGCTCTTTCACAGCTCGCATTTTCCCTTTCAAAAGCCAAGTGCTTGTATAGCATCTCTCTGGCTTCATTGTATTCAACTTGCTTGTTTAAAGCAGACTGCAGCTGGTCTAAACATCTCAAATTTGACTCAGTATAACTTTGTAACCTTTTAATGGGGGACAGGTAATTATTTTGGTTTCTAGCGAGAGTGTTTTCACTAGCTTTTATGGCTTGCCTCGCTATTACGTCGCATATTTCTCTATGGTTTTTTGATTGTATATCTAATGAGTTATAATTTGCATCCCTGCTTAACTGATGTGCTGTGACGCTTGCCTGTGGGTATTTAATATAAGTAGAGCAATTTTTCTGAAAGTCAGCTAACCAGACTGTATATTGGGTGTCACTAAGAACTAATTTCACTAATTCTTCCCAGTCATATGTGGTGAAAAGATAGATGAAACTCAATGCCTCCAAATACTTAAAAGTATTGAATAAAGACATCCCAGATTCTCTTACCAACTGCCTCAGATTCTCTGTAGCCCTATGCAGGGTTTGACTCTGAGGGGTCTGGGTTTGGCTCATATCGTTTGGGCATGCCTGATTACTATTCAGGTTTTCCATACGAAGTGCCTTGTCTAGACATTGTTCCCACATGTTAGCTGACCTCTCCCCATTCGCCTTTTTGTTCCCTTTCGGTGGAACCATCTCTGGTTCCTTCTCCCCCTCCCTCTCCCCCTCCCCCCATTCCTCCCCCTCCTCGGTTGCCCCGGCGAAACTGGTTCTTTGTGGGGGGGTGGTGGTGGGCAGTGGGTAGGGTTGGTTTCCCTTTTGTGTGTGTGGGTGGGGTGGGGCTGCACTGGGGCCGGAAGAGAAAGGTCAGGGTTTGGGTTGTTTGGTGAGCAAGATGGCTGCTGCCATGCTGGGCCATGTGGTCGCTGTTCATTTGCAGCGAAGGGGGGCGAGTACACCCCATCGCTGTAACAGAATCGCCTGCTCTGGTCCCGTTGGCCGGGAGTTTGCATGGCAATCTCCATCTCTTCCCAGCGACTCGTGTCCCTTGGCTCCCGTTTCCCGTCCCTCCCCCGGTATGTCTC
The DNA here is from genome assembly GCF_036250125.1 of Pseudopipra pipra. Taxonomy (NCBI): domain Eukaryota; kingdom Metazoa; phylum Chordata; class Aves; order Passeriformes; family Pipridae; genus Pseudopipra; species Pseudopipra pipra. Next base: position 62,490,683 of record NC_087580.1, on the reverse strand, counting down.
GTGAATTCTATTACTATGTTGTGTTGTGTTGCTATCAGCAGTGTGTGGGGGGGGTGGGGTGTGGGTTGTTTCGTTCCTCCCTGTGTGCCTTGTGCAGGGCAGAACTTATCGCAGAGTAAACTCATTTTATGTTGCAAAGGTTGGCGATTGCCTGTGTCTGTGTTTCGTTTACCTTATCTCCGAGCGGCTGAGAGCACTCGTGTTCAGAGGGGTTTTTTTCTGCGTTTTTTTTTTTCTTTCGGCGTGTCTGTGGGGGTCCGGGTTTGTTTCGGCTGCGGCGCGGGGGGGCGCGGCGCTGCTCCAGCGGCGTGGGCGGTTCTGTGCGCGGCTGTTAACTAGAGAATCAAGAGAGAAAAGCTTTTCTGTAACAGCAGGGTCCTTTGTATAACAAGGAATAAATCTGCTCCTCATGGTGGTGTGAACAAAGAGGCTTTATTTCAAACTTCGCGCTCCTTTTATCCCTACATACCATGTGACTTCTTCAGCCAATAAAGTTGCATATGACGGCGCATGTTCTCTTGGGCTACACTGCCCGGGCACATCTCTCCTGCCTTCAGACACGCCTCCCACACTTTTCCAACTAGTTTTGAGAGCTTTAAATACTAGGATTTGCATCCCTTCTCTTTTCTACACTTAAAAAGATACTACCAGCCAAGCTTCCTTTGCTTTTGTACTTCTCTGGCTGGGATGGCATTAGTTTTCTTCATAGTGATGCCTTAAGATCACTAGGGAGCAAAAATTACTCACCAGGCAAATTTAGTATAGAGATAAGATATAGAGCAGATTCTTTAATGAAGGCCTTCAACCACGGGGAGTACAGAGACATGCGTACCACGTGTCCAGGGGTTCCACAATTTATGGTATTGTCCATCCAATCCCAGATCTATCCGTCCCTCAGATCCTCCCCAGTTCTGCCCCCAGCATGCCCCTCTGGAATTGAGTCAGGTGTCCCTGAGACCCCTTCTTCCTCATCTTCACAGCATATACAGTCTCTTGGAGCTCCTCCAAGGTTCTGGGTTTTGAAGGTTTCTTTGACTATGTAGTATCTTGTTGTAGAAGCCTGGGGTGCAGTGTTCTTAAACAGAATGAAGGTCTACCTTGAGAGAAGTCTAAACAAGCTAAAGGAATTTAGAAAGTTTGATATGAAATGGGGTAATAGGGTTGGGTATATATAAACTACTGTGCTAAAGTGTGACAAATTATACAGCTACATTAAAATCTACATTTACTACATGACTACTCCTAAAATCTACAAAAAGCTAAAAATCAAAAAAATCCAGAGACATCAATACCAGTTCCTATGGTGGTGTGTTTTAGAGTTGTGATTAAAACACTGTTGATAACACACCAATGTTTTAGCTATTGCTGAACAGTGTTTGCATAGCATCAAGGTTTTGTCTGTTTCCCACTCTGTTCTTCTAGTGAGTAAACTAGTGGTAGGCAAGAGGCTAGGAGGGGACACAAAGAGGACAGCTTACCCAAATTGACCAAAGGCATATTCCATACCATATAACATCATGCTCAGCAATAAAACTCAGGAGTAGTCTGTCCAAAGTAACTGTTGTTCAGAGAGTGACTGAACATCAGTCTGCTGGTGGGTGATGGTGACTGCCTTTGCATCCCTTGGGTTTTTTTCTATTTCTTTTTCCCTTCACTTATTAAACTGTCTTTATCTTGACCAATGAGGTTTTTCTCGCTTTTCCTCTTCCTATTCTCTCCCTCATTCCTCTGGGGGTGGGGGAAATAGTGAGCAAGCAGCTGGGTGGGTGCTTAGGAGCTTACTGGGGTCAACCCATTACACCTTTCTAAATTTCATCCATTAACCTATGCAAAAGACTAAATCCTTAATTTCAACACGTTCCATCTAAGCCATATATAACTTTTATGTATTTGATAACTACATTTATATTTCTCAGGAGTTTGCCAACTTTTCTAGCTTAACTCTTACTCCTTCCTCAGAAATCCATCTTTATAATGTCCTGATCAGCTCACAATGAAAACATTTTAGGCTTTCATGTTCTGAATAGTCAAAGCTGGCTTCTACCAGATTGTGATGTGTGGTCTTTTGGTTCAAATGTTAACCCCAGCCCCGAAATGAGTAGAGGAGTATTGACGGCAGGAGTTCAGGAACAATGCGCAGACTATCAATATGATCAGACAATGTCCAATTTATTATTTAAATGAGTTAGCTTTTATACAGTTAGCTTTTCCCGGGTATGTGATTACAACAAGGTGATTGGATAGCTCAGTCTGTGCATGCATCTCATGCCTTCAGTTCATTGGTTCTAATGCTCTGTTCACGCATCCTGACATCATTTGTGTCACCCAAAGTCCCTCCTATCGATCTGCCTTTAGGGACTTTCCCGAGGCTTTCCAGGTGTCCCTTTATCTTCAGTTTCCCACAACTTTCAACTATAAACACACGGTTTTCTCATACCTTACAACTATAAACACAGAGTTTTCACACAGCTTGCAATTTCCAAAGTTATGTCAAAAGAGGCCTAGTGCTTCTTAGAGCTAGAAATATGAATTGTTCATAATGTGTCCATTTTCCTGCCACAGAAGAGCTGTAAGTGCCGGTGTTTTGCACTGCGCCTGCATTCCCTGATATGGGAATTCCTGCTGTGGCACAAAATGGAATTTTTGTAGTTGATACTAACTTGGAAAAGCAACCAATATTAGCTCCTAATTACCAGCACTTGGGTGCCAACACAGCCCTGCTAATAGCTGTGGTACTCAATGTTGCAAACTTAAGAACTACAATACAAGAAGCCACTTGCTTGGGTATTCACGGGGTGGTAACAAATGCAGAAAAAAAAGATTTTATCACTTGCTCACAATCTGCTAATTCTCCTGTCTGTCCTGAGAAAGAGCAGAACAGACAGCTGTGGTTTACCTTTTGTCACAGGGGATTGTATGCCAATATTATGCTTTTAACTCCTGCTGTTCTAAATTTTGTGGAACTGGTAACTGTCAGCCCTGGATTCAAAAGATATGTTTTTTAAGGAAAAGGTATGTCTTTTACTGATGCCTTAAGCCCCTAATGGTTATTTTTCTAATATTTGTAAGACTTGTAAGTTTTATAAGTAAGTTTTAAAAGCAGCAACCTTCGCTCCCCCCCTTGTCCCTTGTTCCTTTCCCTTTCTCCAGCAGCCTTGTTTATACATTCCCTAACCCTCTTACCCCATTCTATGCTCCCCATATCAATCCTGCTTCTGAATACAGCAGAAGTGTTTAGTCTTTTGTCAAGGCAAGGCCTAGACAGTTGACAGAACAGCATATCAGGGCCTAAACCACAGAATAGGTCAGAAATTAGGTAACTATGTACCCTTTGTGCTCTGAAGATGGTGAAGATGATGAAGTAAAAGCCCCCAGACTCATTTCTAAGGAGGTGGACCCAGGGCGGTCCAGAGGAAAGGCCAAAGGGTGGGTACATCTGGGATTGGATAGATGGTATTATAAAATGTAACCTCTCAGGCACGGCCTGCGCGAGTCGTATAACATCTTAGCCTTGGCAAATAAACCCTTTCTTATCTCACCCCTAATTAACTGCTCCTGGAGATTTTTTCAGCACCAAAATACACAGGCAACATTACTTCCAAGGTTTTTACTTCTGAACACCTTTTGCAGACTCCTGCAGGAGTCATCCCTGACTGCACATGCTGCACCTGCCAAAATCTTACAAGCAGTCTCACTCCCTCTGATCAGAGGAACCCTGCACGAAAATGTGGAGGAAGTTGCAGCAGCTGTGAAATAAGCACTTTGTAAAGTAAAAGCCAAGATTCCCTTGAATCTCAAACTTTTGTTTTTTCTTTTTAACTTGCATTGTCCAACTGAACACACTTTTTTTCTCTTTTTTGTTTCATGGAAATGCCAAATGAACTGTACATGGATGAACAGATTGGCCTACACAGACCTTGAATGCCCACAGGGAGCATTGTTATTAGTTCTGGTTGTAATACTATTTCTACTGTGCATCATAATCTGGAAACCTAAATTTTGAGGATGGCAAACTGACAGGTCATATCTTTGTTATTATTCTATGCCCTGAACACGCAATTTCCCTTGACTCATAATGACAACACCGAATGGCCATGGTCCCAAGCTTATGTTATTGTGGGAAGTCCACATGGAAGTAAAGCCAATTTGAACCTTACTGTTGTGGTTGCACATAGGAATGAATTATATCTCACAAGTGAGTGGAAATGAGAAACAATGGATGGAAAGGGAATTGAAATCACTTATAACCACCATGACATTGCTGAAATATTAGTACTTCAAGTAATGCCCAAAGAAAAAATAAAAATAGGGTGCAGAACAATCAATGGGTCTGTTCACAGAAAAGCCACTGAAATTAAAATATACAACACTGATTTTACTAAACCAAATGACAGCCAGGCAGCCAGTTATGAAACATTGGAACCAGTGAAATAGAGAATGAAATAAAATATTAGATATTTAGCTATGAAGGTGTGACTTTGCAAAATGTAAAACTGCTTAAAAGTCTCTGACCGAACTGTGGGCAATTGAGATAAAAAGTTTAGAGAATGGGGAAGGCTTTTTAGCAGGTAGAGAGGGGTGGGGAACCTGAAACTGCTTGAAGTGATAAAACTTTACGTAACTACTCTATAATGGTAAGAATAGGAGGTAAAACTAAGTGTCTATTTAGATAAAACAAACTGCAAAGGAGAGTATGCTTATAACCTGTAACTGTTTGAAGTGATAAAACTTTACGTAACTACTCCATAATGGTAAGAATAGGAGGTAAAACTAGATGTCTATTTAGATAAGAAAGACTGCAAAAAGAGTGTGTGTAAAGATAATTTTGAGCTTGCTACTTTCAAACTGTATAAAAGGCTATGTTATTTCTTGGCTCGGCGGAGTGCACTGGGGAGAACACCTGCCCCTTTGCATTCCCCGGCCGTAATAAAGGTGCTTTTCAGATTGGCAGAGGTTTCTTTGAATCAGGGGAAGGGGGCAGGGCTCTGGGTCCCGTGCAGCCACGGCGCGGACCCGACCCGGTTTGGCGGGGCGCCGGCAGCGGCAGTTTCGCCAGCGCCTGAAACGGACGCAAAGTCTGCCGAGACCATGCCCGCAGCCGTGCCGAGTTCCTGCCGTGCCGCGGCCGGAGTGGCGGCGATGCCGTAGCCGCGGAGGTGTGTGTTTTGCCTCGCTGCAGAAGTCCCCCCGCGGCACGCCCGCGCCATGCCGGGGAGCCGGCGGGGCGGGAATCAACCCGGGCGCAGCTCGGGCGGCGGCGGCAGGAGTGCGTCTTGCCTCGCTGCCCCCCCACAGCACCGCCCGCGCCACGTTGGGGGACGCCCGGGCGGCAGCCCGGGGCCAGCCAGCGGCGCGGCGGGGAGCAGCCCCGCCGAGACGGGACGGGAGCGGGGCCGCACGAAACCAGGGCAAAAACTACCTCCCCTTTCGCGGTGGGGTGCTGAAACTATGGCGAGTCGAAGCAGTGTGAGCTGCAGACAAACGGCAGAGCCCTATACAGGTCTGCCGCGGGCAGAGAAGGAGACAGGCAGCCCCCACCCGGCGCCGCGCCGAGACCCCCTGCGGGGCGGTCCTGTCGCCCGCGGTGGAGAAAATAAACAGCAGAGCCGAGCACGGTGGCTTGTGCCTGTAATCCAAGCTCCAGGGAGGCTGAGCCGAGAAGGATGGCCATACCCTTTGTGCTGAACAGAGCAGGGCTAAGCTGCAAACAGTTAATGTGACAAGTAGTTCAAATAACGTGTTTAAAAGGCTTTTAAGCATCTCCAAGCTTGTTAATTAATGCACTCAGATGATGTTCATCCCAAAAAGGGTGTGCATAAGGACTGCAAAATGCTCCAGAAAAGATCATCTCTTAACCTTCAACTTTAAAGCAAAAGACATTACAAGACATTAAAATGACTTATGATTTTGCTTCAAGCTCCAGCAAATACCACCTTTCAACATTCAACTATGAGGTAAAAAGACAATTAAAAGCATAAAATGACTTACATTGCTTTTTACTTCAAGCTCTTAGCTACTAAAAGCCATGCCTGGACCAAAACTGCAGAGAAACTGCATGTTTACTTGACCTTCACATGTTTCAACCACACTAGCCACCTGAGACTGTCTAAATTGTTATTAACATGTTTGTTAAATTTGTTATTGTGATATATAAATAATTGTGATTCGTGGAACAAATGGGTGATTACATCAAAATAAAACAAACGGATTGTAAAACTTAATTACACCCCTATAAAGAAATAAAACAGACCCTCACAAGGTCAAGAGGCCTAAAACCTCCTTACTATCCTAAGGATAAAATATAGTAGAACTTTAAATCTTTAGGCGCCTGTTCGTCCAAGAATGCATGAATTATGACTGGTTGTAGAGATAACCCTTTTAGCTTTAGCTGTAAGAAAACCCATATATTAAATACTTAGCAAAAACCTGTACAATGTATATGTATATGATATAATTAATATGCATGAAGTAACTAAGATAAATACTAAATGTACCCTGTAGTAGGGGTGTGCAGATTTGGGAAACTGGTCCCATTTCTGTCACCCAGCCGGCTGCTTGCTTTTACCATATAATAAACTATTATTCGAAACTTATAGAAACTCGAGACTTTGTTTATCACAGTTATTAAGGGCAAAAAGCAGCTGCCAAGAATGGATGGACAAAGGTTGAAAATTAACTGCATTACAGAAACCACAGACAAACTAGTTGGTTACAAGCTGTATTGGCATATCGTAATAATAACTTGGTTTATATACTATGTTAGCATATTGTAGTGGTAACTGTTTGTATATCTTTGAGTTCATTGACTTTTGATTTTCTGAACAAGGCTCACTTGTGGAGCAAATTGTTGTCAAGGGAGCACATTGCACACCAAACGTGTTTCAAAACAGTTAAAAAAGGGAGGGGAAGGAATATAGGTCTCCTCCATGTATGTAAACCTACATTAACTCTTTTTCAAAACAGAAAAATCACAAAGAAATAATAATTGATAAAACAGAATCAGAAGTGACAGATTGAGAAATGTACAACCAATAACCACTTATAAATCTAAAATGTGTAGTTAAAAAGCGGGGACATAATAAAAATTCTAAGTATGCATGAATGAGGAATGAATGAAGTGGCCATTTATGTATGAATGTGAAAGCTGTATGTGATAAATTGAGAAAATAATTCGAGTTGATTAAGAGGAAACAGTGAAGGGTCAATATGACCTGGAGAGAAAAGAAAAACAAGTCGTAAAACTTAATTGGGCCCCTATAAAGAGATAAAACAAGTTACCTCCCTTTTACCTTGTGTAGGATTTATAGTGAGACAATTTTGTTTAGTTGAAATAGAGAATGAAATAAAATATTAGATATTTAGCTATGAAGGTGTGACTTTGCAAAATGTAAAACTGCTTAAAAGTCTCTGACCGAACTGTGGGCAATTGAGATAAAATGCTTAGAGAATAGGCAAAAGCTTTTTAGCACGTAGAGAAGGGTGGGGAACCTGTAACTGTTTGAAGTGATAAAATTTTACATAACTACTCTATAATGGTAAGAATAGAAGGTAAAACTAAGTGTTTATTTAGATAAAACAAACTGCAAAGGAGTGTATGCGTATTAACCTGTAACTGTTTGAAGTGATAAAACTTTACGTAACTACTCTGTAATGGTAAGAATAGAAGGTAAAAACTAAGTGTCTATTTAGATAAGAAGGACTGCAAAAGAGTGTGTGTAAAGATAATTTTGAGCTTGCTACTTTCAAACTGTATAAAAGGCTATGTTACTTCTTGGCTCGGCGGAGTGCACTGGGGAGAACACCTGCCCCTTTGCATTCCCCGGCCGTAATAAAAGTGCTTTTCAGATTGGCAGAAGTTTCTTTGAATCAATATGGCACCCCAGATGGGACCGATTTCTGCTCGCCGGTGAGGACCCTCCGGAACCGGGGACCCTCTGCGCGCTCCGGGACGTTACTCCGGTGAGGCTCCCCGGGCTCCGCTGGATCACCACGGGAGTAGAGGAAGACCCTGTGCACAGGTATACAAATTTTAAAGCACTCTTTTATTTTTACCCTAGGGTTTTGGAAGGAAACCGTAAGTCGTACGCTGGTTTTTTAGGGCTCTGGGCTTGCTAGCAGCCAACGAGAGCAACACCCTTTTAATAGTAGGTTCGAGTCCTACCGGGAGGATGCATATGGCTTTGATTGTGAGTTAGAGTCTCACCAAAGCTATACCAAAAGAGGAAATTTTGGGCAGAGGGCTGCATCCTTCTGAATATGGGTTACAGTCCCATTAAAGGGTGGCATAGGTTTTGATCGTGACAAGATGTTTTTTGATTTACCATTGTGGCTAGATTTGGGACTTGGTTTTGGAATTGCGATTATTATAAGTTTGGTAATATATTATATCTGGGTTTGTTTTAAACCCTCTGTCTGTGTTCCATGTGTTTGCTAAAATGTGTTGTTTGCTTTTGTCTGTGAGTATTGTCTCTTGTCATGAAATTACTGTTGTATGTTAAGTAAGCAAAATATATTTGTTTTTCATATATGTTACTGGTTATCTCCTAATCACGGCAAAAAAAAAAAGACTACCTTCATGTGTTTACAGGAGATAGTGGTTTTGTGGTTTTGTGGTTTTATGGTTTTAAGTAGAACCCTAACACTCACTGTTTGCAGGAAGTAAGCCAGGAAGTTTTGCTGGCCACAAAACTCCAGGGCTGACAACCTCTGAGGGTGCAAACCCATATCTTTGCTCAATTTGTGGAGTTGTTCACCTCATACTTGTGATTTGTGTTGAATGTTGGCAATTTTAGCATATTGGGGGCAAGAGTGGCATTGGGAGATCTTGGTGTTGGAATGATTGGGTTTAGATATGGTTTTTGTGCGGTATCTAGGAGAGAGTGACAAGGTCTACAGGAGGAGTGAGGCCAAGGAGGAATAAAAGGTGGTTCTATTCTCATTGATGATTGAATTGTGAGATTGTTGCCTTGTGTCAGTGGGAGTGGAGCGTGGCTGTTTTACAGGCGCCTAGAAAGGGGTTTCTTGATGCCAGACTGAGGATTGCTGCCGGACAAGGGATACTTGGGTGAGCTAACAGGGCTGACTCAGAACTTTCCTGCCTCGGGGCTGGTGCTGTGTGTGTATGGTGTGTTGAAAGAGTATAACTAAAGTTTGTAAATAACCACAAGTTTGCGCCTTTGTTATTGTGCAAAGGGCAAGACTAGAAGCAGGCCAAAGCAAAAGCTAAAAATGGGGAACCAGCAAGGGAAACAAGAGATTGATAAAAGCCCATTAGGATGTGTCTTAACACACTGGAAAGAAATTGGGGAATCTCAGGGTGGGAATACTAACAAGAAAACTTTAATCAAATATTGTTCAGAATGGTGGCCCCTCTATAAACTAGAGGAAGGAGCAAAGTGGCCAAAGCACGGAACATTAGACTATAATACTTTACTGCAATTAATGTTGTTTTTGCGGAGGCATGGAAGGTGGAATGAGGTCCTTTATGCTGACATGTTCTTTTGCTTGAGGGAACACCCAGAATGGCAGAGAGAGTGTGGCATTAATTTAGCCCCACGAGACCCGTTTGTTTTAACACTAGAAAAAGAGAATTTAAAACAAGGTATAGGAGAACTCAAAAGGTGTTGTTCAGCCTGTTCAATAGGACAGAGATGTTTGAAATATACCAGCAGGGAATTGGAAAGTGGAATTGAGGATTATGTAAGTCCCTTTGGAGAAAGGGCAAATGAAATAGCCGAAGGAGGGGCTTCTGCTCCCCCCTCAGGACCAAACAGTGAATCGTCCGCATCTTCAAGACAACAGGGGAGGGGTAGGGACAAAGAAAGGGGAAGAAGGGAAACTTCCCACTCCCCATCATCCTTATCTCCCCTGAGCAGGCGGACACGCAGTAAAATGAGAGCAAAATCTGTCTCCCCACACACAGAGGCCAGACGGACTATACAAGCCCCTTTAAGGGAGGCTGCAGGACCGCGGGGGCCTATAAAACTTAAAGTTAATTTCTCTATGGGAGACTTAGAAAATTGGAAGAATATTGCTCGTAAATATAGAAACGACCCAGTTGGGGTAGCAAAGAAATTTAAAGCATATGTTAAAGCTCTCGATCCAGATTGGGAAGACGTCGATTTGATGTTGGATGCTTTGACAGAAACTGAAAAGGAGTTAGTTTTAAAAGCAGCAAGGACCTATGCACAAACCAAGTTAGCAGCCGGAGATGATTTGAATTTCTATTTCCCACGAGATAAACCGGGTTGGGACTATAATGACCCTGACCATTATCAAATTCTCCAGAGATACCGGGGTTGGGTGGCTTACGGAATAGAAAATGCAGTTCCCAAAGCAGTAAACTGGGGCTCTCTTTATGCAGTAAAACAAAACACTGGAGAAACCCCTACTGAATTTATAGATCGATTAAAGGAAGCAATGCGAACTTACACCACCTTAGACCCATCAGAGGACCAGGGCCAACAACAGCTAATTTCACTGTTTTTGGGTCAATCTTCAGATGACATCAGACGCAAACTACAAAAGTTAAAAGCCGAAGATCAGAGAAATATCGAAAAACTAATTGAAGAGGCGTGGCGGGTATACAGGAACCGGGAAGGGGTAGAAAGACAGAAATTAGGTAAAGCTATCACAAAGGCAACCATCGCCGCCCTGGGTAAAAGAGAACATCGCTCTAAGGGACCTGGATGGCACCCTGGAAATGGCAACCAGCAGAAATTGAGACCAAACCAATGTGCAATTTGTAAAGAAGAAGGACATTGGAAAAGGGAATGCCCTCAAAGGGAGAAAAAACCTATTTTTATGGCAGAATTGGACCAGGATTAAAGGGGACCGAGGGGTTTTGCCCCCAGGGATCCCTTGGTTATAATGGAACTGGGGAAAAATAAACATAAACTAGAATTTTTAGTGGACACTGGAGCAACATTTTCTGTGTTAAATCAGGAATTAAACCTCATGGATGATGTATCTTTGAATGTGATAGGAGCCACTGGTCAAGTTGAAAAAGTATCTTTTATGAAACCACTAAGTTTTAAATTAGGTAAGACTTTAGGTATACATAAATTCCTATATATGCCTCATGCACCTAAATCACTTTTGGGAAGGGATCTATTAGAAAAACTAAATGCAGAAATTAGGTTCAACAATGGAGATATGCAACTTAAAGTAAAAGAAAATGAATTAATTGAAATTTTAAGTCTTGCTCTAATCCAGCCACAGATATCGGGAGAAGTACCACCAGCAATCTATGACCAAATCTACCCGGGGGTCTGGGCTGATGGGACCCCAGGAAGGGCCAGACACGCTCAACCTGTAACAGTAAGATTAAAACCTGGGACACGGCCGGTAAGAATTAAACAATATCCTCTCAAACTAGAAGATAGAAAAGGGATTAAAGAAATAATTGACCATTTTATTAAATTTGGTTTACTAATTGAATGTAAATCAGAATTTAATACACCTATTTTGCCAATACGAAAAGCAGATGGCAAAAGCTATCGGCTGGTTCAGGACCTCAGAGCTATTAATAAAATTGTTGAAGAGCTCCACCCAGTGGTAGCTAACCCATATACACTTTTAACTAAACTAAAAAATGAATATATCTGGTTTTCTGTTTTAGATTTAAAAGATGCCTTTTTCTGCTTGCCTTTGGACCCTGAGAGTCAAAAATTTTTTGCCTTTGAATGGGAAAATCCGGAAACAGGAAGACGATCACAGCTTACATGGACTGTTCTTCCACAAGGATTTAAAAACAGTCCAACCCTTTTTGGAGACCAGCTTGCCAAAGATCTTGAAGAATGGACTGCACCTTCAGACAACGGAGTCCTCCTGCATTATGTGGATGATATATTGATTGCAACCAGCACACAGGAAGAATGTGAAAACTGGACTGTGAGCTTATTGAACTTTCTAGGGCTGAAAGGATATAAAGTATCTAAAAACAAAGCCCAGATCGTCAAGAAAGAAGTTACTTATCTAGGATATGAAATCTCAGGAGGACAACGTCGACTAGGGCCAGAAAGGAAAGAAGCCATCTGTAAAATACCTTTGCCACAAACTTCGAAAGAACTTCGCACATTTTTGGGAATGACTGGCTGGTGTAGGCTTTGGATTTACAAATATGGACTAATAGTCAAACCTCTATACCAGATTCTACAAGATGGAAATCAACAATTAACATGGACTGAAGAGGCTACACAAGCCTTCCATCAGCTTAAGAAGGAACTAATGCAGGCACCTGCACTAGGCCTCCCAGATGTAACTAAACCTTTTTTGCTCTTTTCGCATGAAAGACAGGGAATTGCACTGGGAGTCCTGGCCCAGCAGGTCGGACAATATCGCCGAGCAGTGGCATACTTCTCTAAACAGTTAGATGAAGTGAGTAAAGGATGGCCAGGATGCCTGAGGGCCGTAGCTGCAGTAGTACTGAACATACAAGAAGCCCGAAAGTTCACAATGGGACAGAAAATGACTGTTCTAGTGTCACACGTGGTTTCAACAGTACTCGAACAGAAAGGCGGTCACTGGCTCTCGCCCTCCAGGTTTCTCAAATACCAGGCCACTCTAGTGGAACAAGATGATGTTGAAATCGTCACCACTAATATCGTAAATCCAGCAACATTTTTATCAAGTTCTACAACCACAGGGGAATCGGTGTATCATGATTGTATTGAAACTATTGAAGCAACATATTCCTGCCGACCAGACTTGAAAGATACACCACTGCCCGAGGCAGAAATGTGGTTCACCGATGGAAGCAGCTATATGAAAAATGGAATCCGTAAAGCTGGTTATGCCATAACAACCACAGATCACGTCATTGAAGCACAAGCACTCCCTGCTGGCACCTCTGCACAAAAAGCAGAAATAATAGCCCTTACCAGAGCATTGCAACTAGGAGAAGGAAAAGACATTAATATTTGGACAGACTCAAAGTATGCCTTCGGGGTAGTTCATGCTCATGGAGCAGTGTGGAAAGAAAGAGGGTTACTCACATCACAAGGAAAACAGATAAAGCACGCAGAAGAAATCTTAAAATTACTTGAAGCTGTCCAGTTACCGAAAAAGCTTGCTATTATGCATTGTAGAGGACATCAAAAAGGGAATACAGACCAAGAAAAAGGCAATCGATTGGCAGATCGAGAGGCGAAAAAGGCAGCAGAAAACGGCCAGGTAGAACTTGCCTCCCTAATCCCTGATGGCAAAATTATAGAGGTAAGCCCTAATGTATCATATTCAAAGGAGGACTTAAAATTAATAAAAGATCAGCAAGCTCAACGCAAAGGTAACATGTACTACTTAGAGACAGGACAAATAGTGGTACCTGAAAAGGTACTGTGGAAAGTTGTACAGGCAGAACATAACAAAACTCATTGGGGGGCAGATGCATTACACAAATATCTAAGAAAACAAATTATAGGACGAAATTTATACACTACAATAATCCAGGTTACTAAACAATGCAAAACCTGCCTTCAAAATAATCCTCACACAACCAATAAAATCGAGATAGGGACAATTGGCAAAGGTAATCTCCCAGGACAACACTGGCAGATAGATTTCTCTGAGTTGCCTAGGAAAGGAGGCTACAGATACCTGTTGGTTTTAACAGATACTTTCTCAAATTGGCCAGAGGCTTTCCCGACTCGAAGCAATAAGGCTCGAGAAGTTGTCAAGGTACTACTTAATGAAATTATCCCCAGGTTTGGAGTACCTGACATCATCTCCTCGGACAGAGGACCACATTTTGTAGCTAAAATAATACAAAGAATTAGCAGCATCCTGCAAATCAATTGGCAATTACACACTCCATATCGACCACAAGCAAGTGGTCAGGTGGAGAAAATGAATCATTTGATAAAACAACAATTGGCAAAAATCTGTCAAGAAGTAAACCTACATTGGTATCAAGCATTACCTCTGGCCTTATTGCGAATAAGGGTCAAACCTAAAACTAAAGTAGGGCTGAGCCCTTTTGAAATGTTATATGGAAGACCCTATGGGAATTATTATCAAGGAGAAGATCTCATACAAGTTGGAGAAGGATATATACGAGAATACTTGATCTCATTAAGTAAGCAATTGTCAGAAATCAACAAACAGGTAATGAGTACTCGCTCAAGAGGAATAGACCAGCCTTTACATAACATTTCCCCTGGGGAATGGGTATATGTTAAAACTTTTTCAGGCCAGCCATTAGAGGAGAAATGGAAAGGACCATACCAGGTGCTTCTGACAACCTACACAGCAATCAAAATTAAAGAACAGCCCACCTGGATTCATTATTCACGAGTGAAGAAAGCACCTCGAGGAACATGGACGTCAGAACTTATAGGACCAACCACCCTCAGGTTTACTCGACACTAGCCGCTGGAACTCTGATAAGTATACTAACTCTGGCTCAGGCCATTACCTTAGACTGGCCATGGTCTAAGGCTCACATTGGATATACTGGTATGTCCGGACAAGACATTTCCAATTTAAACCTGGCCACTGTGGTCATGCACAAAAATAGACCATGCTCTGATTGGGAAAAAAGAAATGGGTTTAGTACCCTAACGGGAGTAAGTGGGAAAATACAGATAGGATGTAGAGGAATTAACATACCTGACAATGAGAAACAAATATCCCAAACACAAATCACTGTAAGAGAACCTATAAAAGGAAACCTGGTTGGTAAGTCCATCTGTATGTCCGATCAATGTTGGCACAACTTTACCATAGATACACCAGTTTCTGTAATATGTCTTTGGGCTACTCTGAAAGGAGACAAAGCACTATCAAGAAAATTTATAATAGACACCACAACAACAACATCACAGACTTCTGCTCCTTTACCAGACACGCCCTCAGTATGTACAAAAAGAGATCACAATTTTTCCCTTGTAGGACCTTATGTAATTAGACAATCTAATGAGCAGAAGTTACTCTTAGACCCTACATATTCTCTGAAAAAGGTCCAAGTAAAAATACAGACAAACATATCCTCTATAAAAGAGGATTGCCAACCCTTCATTCTCCAAAGTCTTAAGGGATGGAATGCTTGGTTAAAAACTAGATCTCATCGCGAAAGAGCCCAGAGAGATCTAATGGGGTGGTTTGGATCAGGATTAGGAGTATTAAATTCAATAGATCAAGAAATGTTAATTAATAAACTCAGCACTGTAACCTCTGATTTGGGAAAACTGGAAGTACCACTCAGATCATCATTAATGACTATAGCTGAAACAGAATCTCTTACTACAGATTTGATGATCTTGTTAACTGAACACACATCTAAAGACTTTCAGGTTGTGACTAATGTCTTTGAAAAATTACAAAAAGATGTCTCAGTAGCAATACAGTGTATCCAAACTCAGCAATGGATACAATCTGTATCAGCAGGAATTATAAGAGAAGGAACCTCAGGAATTTTACCTCAAGAGATAAGAGAGATCATATCCAGACAAGACACCACAAGTAAATTTGAAAAAGAACATCAAGCATGGTGGCAGTTAGTGAACTTCACATATAACACAGAGCAGGAACAAATAGAGGCATATGTTCTTACCATCCGTGAGGCAAAAGAACAGACCATATTTCCTGTCTTAGCATTAGGAGCAATACACCGGGACATTGTAGTTAGACCTATAGGGCATAATGTCTGGGCAAGCTATGACAAGGACACGGGGAGGTGGCAAACTGTCAACACGAAGGCCTGTATACCTAGGGAACAACTAGGATACGTGTGTGAAAATGCTGTAATAGAGAAGGAGGATTTATGTTTAGATACAGAAGACAGTGTATGTACATTTGAAATGTTCCCAAATACACAGGCACAGTCCCAAGTGTATTATGTAGGTAAAGGATGTGCCTGCATCAGGACACCTTGCACAAGTGTAATGATTGATAATTGTAAAGAACTAACTAATGGTACTAACTTCTGTGTTTGCAATTTTACCAAAATAATAGGATGTGACTTTAAATACGCTGCTCCTGTGACCACCATGCAATTGATCTCGGATAGATATATGTCATATCATGAAGTGCCTAAACTACAAATAGGCATGGACATTAATATCCTCCAGAAAATGCTCTATCATCCGGATATTGAACAAATGATGGAAAAAGTAAATGCTACTTCACGTCGCATGCTGTGGCAAGTGAAACACGACACCACAGAGATAAAAAACATCATTACAGAAGTGACAAAAACTGGAGAACATCATTGGTGGAGCATGTTTTTGGGATTAACCAATAGACATTCACCTACGGCAGCTCAGCTATTTAACTTCCTGATTCACCCGATCTTGGTTTTGATGCTGGCAGCTCTCCTCCTTACAATCGTCAATCTATGGATGTGGTGGAAAATAAGAACTATAGCACAACAAGTACATGTACTCTGGACTTTACAAAAAGTGATGCAAAAGAATTTGCATTAGTTAAAAGAAAAGGGGGGAATTGAAATAGAGAATGAAATAAAATATTAGATATTTAGCTATGAAGGTGTGACTTTGCAAAATGTAAAACTGCTTAAAAGTCTCTGACCGAACTGTGGGCAATTGAGATAAAATGCTTAGAGAATAGGCAAAAGCTTTTTAGCACGTAGAGAAGGGTGGGGAACCTGTAACTGTTTGAAGTGATAAAATTTTACATAACTACTCTATAATGGTAAGAATAGAAGGTAAAACTAAGTGTTTATTTAGATAAAACAAACTGCAAAGGAGTGTATGCGTATTAACCTGTAACTGTTTGAAGTGATAAAACTTTACGTAACTACTCTGTAATGGTAAGAATAGAAGGTAAAAACTAAGTGTCTATTTAGATAAGAAGGACTGCAAAAGAGTGTGTGTAAAGATAATTTTGAGCTTGCTACTTTCAAACTGTATAAAAGGCTATGTTACTTCTTGGCTCGGCGGAGTGCACTGGGGAGAACACCTGCCCCTTTGCATTCCCCGGCCGTAATAAAAGTGCTTTTCAGATTGGCAGAAGTTTCTTTGAATCATAGTTAGATAGATAATAGGACCTTTCTTGAAATTTATAACTTTGTAGCAAGCAAACATCTGCAGAGTGTCTGATTTGACAATATATTATGGATGCTAGATAATAGGACCTTTCTTGAAATTTATAACTTTGTAGCAAGAAAACATCTGTTGAATGTCTGACTCAACAATGTGTAATGTTTATGCTTATGTATAATGAATATTCATGAAGTAGCTGGAAATAAATGTAGGACAACTATCTTCTTTGGGTGTGACAGGCGTTGGGAGTTGTTGGACCCCTTCCCTGATCACCCAGCGCTGAATTTGCTTTTATCATATAATAAAATTCTGATTGGAAATTGCCCGATTGGGTTTCTATTTCTCACATGTATAAATGAGAGAAGCTGAGTGAACATGTATATGTGTAGACTTGGAGATATTTTGCGCTTCATGTGTGTAGTGGTTTGAATCTTGTTTTCCCCCAGAGGCTAAGAGAAGTGGTAGACCCCAAGGGGTGGAAACCCTTAGAAGTTTTGAAGTTCTACCCAATGGGCGCTCCTGCAGAAATGTAAACATATCACAACCAGACCGGAAGAGAAGAGTTGTAGTTTTTGGTTGTTGTAGAAGTGGTGGCCATGTTGTGAGCCACGAGGTAGGGGCTCTGTGCCCCTTGGGGCCTCTGGCCCCCTCCCAGCCCCCGACTGGGGGGCTGCAGGGACCTGGAACAGCATAAAGCTGGGCTAGGTGCCTGTAGTTATGCTGGGAGAGTGTTTTCTCCATGGGCGCAGAGCAGCAGCAGGCACTGACCAGAGAAACGGTGGCAGAGAGCCAGAGATAAGGACCTGAACTGAAGGAGCAACAGAAACATGCAGCACCGCAGAGAAGACTCCTGGAAGACAGAGCCAGGAGAAAGAGAGCCAGCAGCTGAGAGACAGAGTTTGGGGTAAGACTGATACCAGATTCCCCAAAACTCCCTTGGAGACCCTCTTGGAGAAGAGGGACATGGACTCCTATTTTAGAGGAGCCTTGGAGTATGCAGCACGAGAGAGAGAGGAGCTGAGAAGCTCAGGGCGTCCCGGAGCTGGACCGGGATGGCCAGATGGAATGCGGGGGGAGTTGACCTTGGCTCCCCCCCCCCTTGCACTGCTGCCGCGGTGGCAGCCCGAGAGACAGGGCACAAAGGCCCTGCAAGAAGGAGCTGAGTCTCCTGGAGATACCAGACCTTCACGAAGACCCCCCTGTGTCTTCGTGATATGACGTGGTGATACGACCTTGTCTGGGGTTACGAAGTCCACGGAAGACCCCCTCGGTTGAGGCGATGGGGCCGGGGGAATTTGATATCTCCCTCGTTGAGTGCTGGAAGAAAGCCAGCTATCAGCTGCTGCATGTGGAGAAGACAGACAGAACATGCTGCCTTAGAAGACGCTGCTGCATAAAGATTGGAAGGGATCTGTCCTTCTTTCCCTCCTGGACTTTTATTTGGAGGGGAGAAGAGATCTGATCATTGTAAATACTATATGTCATGGTAGAGATAGTTTGTGATCATGTGTATAATGTGATGTTATATTTATTTGTACAGTCATTGTAATATATTCCCTTTCCCCCACTTTGAGTCTGGTGTGTTTTGTCTGGAAAAGCCCATCTCACATTAGGTTGAGATGTGGGAGGGGGGATGGAACTAGGGAATTGGATTTGGGGACTATCTCAAACCATGACAATGTGCCTTGAGCAAATTACACTTGCATCATTCAACACTTGTTCTCTAAGGGCCCTTTCCTTGAAATGGAGTTGAATTTATGCTTCTACCAGTTACATGTAAGCCCTTGGGGAAGTGGGAGTCGATGTTCTACCCAGTTGTGCTAAAGTCCTCAGATAATAAAGTTGTTTATTCCAAATACACACAAAACCTTAGGTAGAAAGTTCTAAGCGAATTTGCTTATTACAAGTTGTAAAGGTTGCACTGTTTATGGAGTTATAGATCAATAAAGGCCTTATCACGTTAGGCCCTGGTTAAAATAAATTTAAGAAAAAAGGTTAAAAATTGTTCTGTTGCTTGTTGTAATGTTAAAAATTGTTCTATTATATGCACTGTTCTGTACTGCTTCATTAAAATAAAAACGGAGGATATGTAGGGATCAGGTTTCAGGAAGGATGCTGGATGAGGCATCTACGGCGGATTAGGGAGAATGGGGGAGACCTCCAGGCCTTAAGCTGCTAGCCCCATTACCTGAGAGGTGAATGCCCTTCCCCCCCACCCCTGCACGTGGCCCGGTGACCCCGCAAGGAGCACACACAGACCACCAGGGAGGGACGGACAAAAGAGGAAGTTTATTGTGGGGTTGGGGTTTATAAGGCTTTTAGGAGGGTCAAAGGGGGCCAATCACAAGTTCAGGGTCACACAGAAAAAACTATCAGGTAAGGGGTCAACAGCCAATAGGAAGGGGTTAACAAAGGACCAATGAGAAACACCTCAGGACACCTTCCCAGGACACCTTGTGTGAGACAATAGCTTCACAGGGGGTGTCTGGGAGAGGGAGACAGTGACACTGCAGAAAATACAAAAAGGCCATTTTGAAACATGTTTAAACCACAGTAAAAACTTCTGTCTCCATAAGGTTTGAGCTGTTTTCCTCACCAGTCCATCTCTGACAGGACTTTTTCCATCCTGCATATGGCAAATCCATTGCCACATCTCCTCCCTTTTTGTCTTTTAAAGCTGGATATGCTTTTAATGATTGAGAGGTTCTGGCACAACTGAGGAAACATGGAAAGACACACATAAAGAGAAACACTACGGAAAGTCCTAGTACGATAACTACAATAATTTTCTTTATAGTGGAAGAGAGGCCTTTGAAGGGCAGCCAGCTGAAAAAATCATCAAAAGTCAGAGGATCAGCTTGCTTGATTTCATGAACTAAGGACTTAAGCTGATTAATCTGGGAGTGGATAGATTGGGAGTGATCAGAGAAGTTGAGGCAGCAGAGGCATTCAAACTCCTGACACCCATGGCCATTTACTAGAAGGAGAAAATCTATTGCAGCACAGTTTTGTAACAAAGCTTTCTTATTGGTTTGGGTATCTTGTAATAGATCATCAAGGGCGGCACTGGTGGCATTAGCTTCTTTGGCTAGCCAACATCCCATTCTGGTAAGGAGAGTTAAAGCTTTTGTGGAGTTGACAATTGGAAGTATACCACTTAGAATGTTTGCGGTGTCTGACCAAAAATGCATGTTGGAGTTGCATTCTGCTGTGAATTCACTCAAGGACTGCAATTCTGCTGTGGCACTCATGTGTGAGTGGGGTTCATGCCTCAACAACGCTTTATCAGGACTACAGCAGGTTACCAGGAACCAGGAGCAGCAAGCTCTGGGGAACCTGTCCAGAGGTGTCTATCTCCCCAGGATCAAAAAGGAAGAATACAGCGGGCTGGATTACCTCTGCAAAAAGGGACAAAAAAGGAAGAAAAAAGGACCAGAAGAAAGGACAACAGAGCTTCTGCACTCAGAGGTAACCAAAAACTGGCAAAATGGGAGGGTGGATTACCCGTCAGGAAGGAATTTCCTCAGAAATTAAAAAGACAGCTGAAGCTGTAATCCATTTTTTAAAAGAACAGAACAGAAATATAGAAAAAAATAGACTTTGGGACTTACTGTATTGGATTTCCATAAATGAACCAGCTCTACCTTTAACTGGCATTCACCAAGTGTTATCTTGGAGGAAAATAGGAAGCGATTCTATGATCTCACATTCAAATAGATGTAATGTTGCCACATATGTCACATAAAGTGTCAGTGTTTCTCTACTGTGTTGGTTCATGAAAATGCACCATCTGGCAAGCATCTTGGGTAGTATGGGATTCAATGAAGAAAAAAATAGGTTAAAGGTATGATAGCATGACTGGGCAAAAATCTTTAAATGTGGGTAAAACTCCCACACCAACTGACATCCACAATCTGTATGTCAAAAATCAGGAAGAGATTTTAGCAGGGGTTTTTTGTTATGTTTTAAACTTAGCCTTGTTGTAGTATTATGGTTTATCACAGAGTACAAACCTGCTATTATTAGTATTTAACTGGACAATGTTAAAAGTAAAACCAGACTACTATCAAATGCAGTTACATTAGGAAAAAACATGAACTTAAATTAGATGTGAAGTATTACAATATGTTAAAGCATAACAAAAGTGGAAGAACATATAGACCTTATAAATTATAATGTTTATCCAAATGCTCATTAAGTATCTCCAGTTCCCAGCTTGTACGTGTGAATTCCAATGTCATTATTTGTACTGGGTATTTCTATAACATTTTCTGCATGGATAAACAAGGCTGACATCAAAAAACAGCATGCAAAATGACATCAGGCTTACTGGTATTTTAAAGGTGTCTACGGACACCTGGTTCTCCACAGAATCTAGAGAAGGCCGTTGGACGTTACTGGAGGAGTAACTGATGGGGTAGGATTGGGTTGGGCGCCGGAATGTCATTTCTGCAGAGGCAATAGGTGGCTTCGGAGAATTCTTGTGGTAACGATGGATGAAGTAGGAAGAAAGCAGCACAGAAATGATGAAGGACAGCAGCACTGCCCCTGCTATCACAGTCTTGCACACTTCATCACATAGTTGCTCTGTGGACCAAGAAGAGCTTCTTAGAACGTTGCTTGTGATCTCCTACTTCTGATTTGGGAGGGCATGTAACACACACAGGTGTGGCAGAAATAGAGCTCAAAATAATTTAATAACCTAGGGAAAAACTTAATAGCTGTTTCGCAAAGAAATTTGAGAAATTGCAAATATGCCCATTGCACTACTACTTCTTTTATGAAGACAGCTAGGTCATGCAGGAAAAAAATTAGGGAAAGAAAAGTGGAATTTGAAGTCAATTTGGCTAATTCAGTTAGGGATAACAAAAAGTCCTTTTATAAATACATTAATAGCAAAAGGAGAGGCAAGGAAAACCTCAATTCTCTGTTGGACTTGGAGGGAAATATAGTTAACAAAGATGAGGAGAAGGCTGAGGTACTTAACACCTACTTTGCCTCAGTTTTTAGCAGTAAGACAGATGGCCCTCAGGACAACTGGCCTCTAGAGCAGATAGACAGAGACAGAGACCTGAATAGCCCTCCTGTATTCCAGGAGGATGTAGTTAGCGACTTACTGAGCCAGCTGGATCCTAACAAGTCTATGGGACCAGACGGGATCCATCCCAGGGTGATGAGGGAGCTGGCAGAAGAGCTTGCCAAACCGCTCTCCATCATCTTCCAACAGTCCTGGCTCTCTGGGAAGGTCCCAGAAGATTGGAGGTTGGCGAATGTCACCCCAATCCACAAAAAAGGCTGCAAGCAGGACCCTGGCAACTATAGGCCTGTCAGTCTGACCTCGGTGCCTGGCAGGGTTATGGAGCAGATCATCCTGAGTGCAATCACACAGCACCTTCAGGATGGACAAGGGATTAGACCCAGCCAGCATGGGTTTAGGAGGGGCAGGTCCTGTCTGACCAACCTGATCTCTTTTTACAATCAGGTGACCCACCTGGTGGATGAGGGGAAGGCTGTGGATGTGGTCTATCTAGACTTCAGCAAGGCCTTTGACACTGTCTCCCATAATATACTCCTGGAAAAGCTGGTAGCCCATGGCTTGGACAAGTGTACCCTCTCCTGGATTAGGAGCTGGCTGGAGGGTCGGGCCCAGAGAGTGCTGGTGAATGGAGCTGCATCCAGCTGGCAGCCGGTCACTAGTGGTGTTCCCCAGGGGTCTGTGTTGGGTCCAGTCCTGTTTAACATCTTTATTGATGATTTAGATGAGGGGATTGAGTCCATCATCAGCAAATTTGCTGATGACACCAAATTGGGAGGGAGTGTCGACCTGCTGGAAGGCAGGAGGGCTCTGCAGAGGGATCTGGATAGACTTGAGACATGGGCTGATTCCAATGGGATGAAGTTCAATAAAGCCAAGTGCCGGGTCCTGCACTTTGGCCACAACAACCCCATGCAGCGCTACAGGCTGGGCACAGAGTGGCTGGAAAGCAGCCAGGCAGAAAGGGACCTGGGGGTACTAATTGACAGGAAGTTCAACATGAGCCAACAGTGTGCCCAGGTGGCCAAGAAGGCCAATGGGATCTTGTCCTGTATCAAAAATAGCGTGGCCAGCAGGAGCAGGGAAGTGATCCTTCCCCTGTACTCTGCGTTGGTGAGGCCACACCTTGAGTATTGTGTTCAGTTCTGGGCTCCTCAGTTCAGAAAGGATATTGAGGTGCTGGAGCGGGTCCAGAGAAGAGCAACAAGGTTGGTGAAGGGACTGGAGCATAAGTCCTATGGGGAGAGGCTGAGGGAGCTGGGGTTGTTTAGCCTGGAGGAAGAGGAGGCTCAGAGGTGACCTCATCACCGTCTATAACTACCTGAAGGGAAGTTCTAGCCAGGTGGGGGTTGGTCTCTTCTCTCAGGCACTCAGCAATAGGACAAGGGGGCACGGGCTTAAGCTCTGCCAGGGGAAATTTAAGTTGGATATCAGGAGAAAATTCTTTACAGAGAGAGTGATCAGGCATTGGAATGGGCTGCCCAGAGAGGTGGTGGATTCACCATCCCTGGAGATTTTTAAACGCAGATTGGACGTGGCACTGAGTACCATGATCTAGTAAATGGACTGGATTTGGACCAAGGGTTGGACTCGATGATCTCGGAGGTCTTTTCCAACCCAATCGATTCTATGATTCTATGATTCTATAATTTTGCTAAAGGATATTCTTCAACTGGAGGTGGGGGTGCTGCAGCTACAGGGACCTGCACTGCTTTAGGTGGAGAAAGGGTTTTTGGTTGTGATGGATAGAAGTTAAGAGGTGGGTGTAATCCTTGGAATTGCCTGCGCACTCTATGATGTGAGAAGGGTGAGGTTGTTTGGAGGTTACTGTTTCTTTTTGCACGATTTTTGGGAGGCTTTACAGGTAAAGATTTCATAAGGGTAGCTGGATTGTACAGTGTTAATTTTCCAAATGTGCAGGGGCCTCCAGCAGCTAATCTAGGAATCATATTCCAGACTCTAAGTCCACAAATTAAAAAGACTCCTTTTGGAAGAATAACCGAATCAGGGGTAGCATGTATCTGGTAAGGAACCTCTTCCTTGCACCAGAAACTGAAATTGGAATAAAGTCCATAAGAGGTGACATTAATTCAGGAGGGGCAACATATTTGTTGTGAATGAAGTAAAAACAGAGAGGAGAAACAATACTCCCTAAGATTTCTAATTCCTCAGGTCTCTGGCACTGATAGCTAAATGTCTGTCTGTCATGTGAAGTTTTTGCTGGTCTTGTGAGACAGTCCAAGAACGGATTCTTGAACTGATCGTAGTCATCACACCAGGGGATATATTGATTTCTAAAATCACCCCATTCTCTGGGTGTCCAGGGGATTCCTACCAGACAGGTCTTAAAAGGGTGAGAGGGATCTAAGGTAGAGAGACAGATAGAGTCAGTATTTAGTGATTGTGCCAGGTTTAGCCAAACATTTTGGCCAGAGAGCATTACCCAATTTGGAATTGTTGGAGGAGGTGTGGCAAGGGCTCCTGACGTTAAGTCTTTCTGATTTGCTGGTGTTATGCTGCACGCAAAAAACAGGATTATCCCGAAGATGATGCTGATGAGGGATCGCTTCCTGTAGTTGGTGCTGAATCCGTTGGTGCTGGATCTGCTGCTGGTTGAGCTGGGAGGGAAACTTCTTGGTGGATTCTTACTAGTCTGGACGGTATCCATCTTGGACCTGCTCCTGTGGAGACACAAGCATGTCCTTTCCCCCAAACAATTAGAGGGACAGGACCAAGCCATTCTCCTGTCAGGATATCTTTGTATTTTACCTTAGCTTCCCCCGTTTTTAATTTTCCAGCTCCAAAATGATGTCCAACAGGCGAAACATCCTCATGCAGCCTATTTAAAAAATTGAGGACATACAATGCCTTGTTTAAACATTCTGATGGAGAGAGACCTACAGTTGTTTTTTCTTGTTTTTTCAGCATATCTTTTAAGGATTTGTGAGTTCTCTCTACTACCCCTTGGCCCTGTGGAGAGTGTGAGAAGGCCTGGATGACAGTGGGTTTCCGTGTTTGCCAAATAGAGATCGACATTGTACAGCCCAATGTACCCCTTTTTTACATCTGGGGCAAAGGCCTGGACGAATGGTGTTTTGAGAGTTGGGGTTTTTAAATTCTGGGCAGTTAGCTTTTATATGACCTGGACATTTGCAATTATGGCATATTATTTTGGAGGGGTCTAGGGCTGCTGCTAAAACCTGGGTCATTTTTTCTGCCATCTGCTGAGTTGCTTTTGCAATTTGGTTGCCCAATTGTGTATTAGCTTCAACTAATTGGTTTGACATTGATGCCTGAGCTTGGACCAGGCTATTTGCTAATTTGTCATTAGGGCTAATATCTTTACAAGCCTTTACCATATCCGTGGGGATAGGGTCACGAAGGTTTCAAAGTATTTGCTGACACTGAGCATTTGAATTGGAGGTAGCTAGCTTCAAGAACAGGGCATCTTGTGCTTCTTTCACCTTTATTTGTTTTTCTGTAGATTCTTTTAACCGTTCTGCAAAGTCAATAAAAGATTCATCAGGCTTTTGAATTACACTATGGAAAGATGGAGTTATTTCAGAGGCATCAGCTACTGATTGTAGTGCCTGTAATGCCATATTTCTAGTAGCAATTAAGTCTTGTTTTGGAATTTTGGCCTGATCTGTATTTGCAGAATAAGGACCTTCACCAAAAAGCATTTGTATGGTAGTTTCTATAGGTCTACGTGTAGTAGAACTAGTTTCATGAGCACATTTTCTAATTAAAGCTTGCCATTCATCTAAAACCAATGATACTTGTACCTTATTTAGCAAAGATCTCATTATATCTTTTAAATCATTTGGAGCTAGTACAAAGGCAGAGAATAAAGACGATAGGATTCCCATTGCGTAGGCTGAGTTCAAGCCATAAGTTGTTACCGCTTTTTTTGCATCCTTGAGAAGGGGTATGGATAAGGGGTCCCACACCGGGGGTGCACCTGGACTATAAAACACTGGATATGCCTGCAATAAATTTAAATCATTAACAGGTGTAGCAATATCATTTATATCATTACAATTATTGGTCTGGTTGGTTCCTGTGGAAGAAAGAAAAGAGTTAAAAGGAGAAACAGAATTGTTAAAATTATTTGACATATTTGAAAATGGATTATTGGGAGAAAATTGGTTAAATGTTGTTAAGGATTGTGAGCTTGGTGCTGCTGAGTCTGTCACCGCTAGATTCACGCTGTAAGAAGTGGGGGAAATACTGTCCGTTAGCTGGGGGAGTCTTTGATGTTCAGTGGTGAAGGTGTTCTGAAGCTGTGGGATTCCTTGCATGTCACGGCATGATGTAGGAAGAAGCGGAGCAGAGCTGGAGCTGCAGGGTAGAGGTTGTCCCATCCCCGGCGCCGGGCAGAAAGGGGGTCCCGATGACGTCATCCTGTCCTGCTCGGCATCCGTAGGGAAGGCAGGAGGTCCCACTGCTGGTCCGCTGTGGTTGGAAACTAGGAATTCTCCGCCTCCTTTGTTTGACCATGCAGTGATGGCGGTCGGGGGCTGCGGTTGTGGAGGTTTCTGGGGAAACTGCAGTTGGCAATCTCCTGCTGAGAGCTGCTGGGCGGGAGGGAGTGGGGCTGGGGCCACGCAAACGGTTGCTGGATTTTCCTCGGCACAAATCTGTCCCGAAGAGTGCCTGTGGTAGCTATTCCATGTCAGGGGCGGTGGAATAAAGTTTTGCGTCTCTGGGGGTGTGCCTGGAGCGGTGCTGTTAAGTCGGTTGAGGGAAGTCGGGGCTTGGGAGCAGTGGGATGGGTTCGCCTGCTCTCAGAGGGAGAGGGGGTGGGGGGCGGGGAGGGATCCCGCTGGAGCTGGCCGCGGAAGGCTTCTCCTCCCCTCGCTTCACCGGCGGCCGTGGCGGAGGAGCCCGAGACGGGGCAGGGGCTGCCCCGATGCTGAAGCCCGGGCTGGGGGTTGCCGCTCCGGGTCCGATCTGCGCAGGGGGCTGAGGCTGGCCAGTTCCAAAGCCTCCTGCTGTATCAGGGACCAGGTGCGCGGCACCGCCATGCGCTGACCACGATGGGGGGGGCTGAGGAGGGACGCCTGCCCAGGGCTGCTGGTCGGGATCTCCGTTTCCCTCCTCCCCCACTTCCCGTGGCAACTTCGGTCGCCCTCCCTCTCCTAGACCCGGGAGGGAAGCCGCGTTGCTTTCTCGTTGAGGCTCGGAATCTTTTTGTTGCATTTCAAGAATTGCTAAGACATGAGTCCAAGCTATGTTGGCATGTACTGCTGCTTTATCGTTGGAATTTGCAGCCATCCAAATCTGCCTGCCTAGTAAATCCCAATCTTTAGTCGTCAGACAGAAAGGAAGTTTAAAGTCATTTTTAACCATAACTTTGGAAAGGCATTTTAAAGCTGTTTTCTTAGTCGATTTGCCATTACAACTCAATAAATTTTTCAAACACTTATAGTTCTCTTTTTCAGTCTTAGTGAGGGATGCACCCATTTTTTGGTTTTTTTTTGTTTTCTTTTTTTTTGTTTGTTTGTTTGTTTTTTATATAAGGGAATATACCGGGTCTGCTCCTTACCTGAATGTCCTCAGGAAGGTTGAGGTATTCAAAACAGGCTGCTATCTTGTGGTGATGTTGTCTGCTAATACCTTTCCGCTTAGACTCTGGTCCACCGTTGAACACAAACTCACCCCCGTTTGTGCGTTAGGATTGGTGATATCTTCACAGAAGAGTTCAAACAATCTTTGCCTCACCACGTGGCACCAATTACGGCGGATTAGGGAGAATGGGGGGAGACCTCCAGGCCTTAAGCTGCTAGCCCCATTACCTGAGAGGTGAATGCCCTTCCCCCCACCCCTGCACGTGGCCCGGTGACCCCGCAAGGAGCACACACAGACCACCAGGGAGGGATGGACGAAAGAGGAAGTTTATTGTGGGGTTGGGGTTTATAAGGCCTTTAGGAGGGTCAAAGGGGGCCAATCACAAGTTCAGGGTCACACAGAAAAAACCATCAGGTAAGGGGTCAACAGCCAATAGGAAGGGGTTAACAAAGGACCAATGAGAAACACCTCAGGACACCTTCCCAGGACACCTTGTGTGAGACAATAGCTTCACAGGGGGTGTCTGGGAGAGGGAGACAGTGACACTTCAGAAAATACAAAAAGGCCATTTTGAAACATGTTTAAACCACAGTAAAAACTTCTGTCTCCATAAGGTTTGAGCTGTTTTCCTCACCAGTCCATCTCTGACAGGACTTTTTCCATCCTGCATATGGCAAATCCATTGCCACAGGCATCCTGGTGTCGTAGGAGAGAAATTGTGTGAACAGTTTCTGTTGCATTTCTGTGATTTCTCCCCTGGCATGGCTGGGTGCAGATAGTAAAAAATGCTGCGCCACTAATATGGCTGCAGGCCTTGTGCCAAGATGCCAAGGAGGAGTTTTTGGCAGGTGAATAAATTTTTCTCATCTCCTATGACCACCTGTTGTGGTCCAATTAGCAGTGGACAGCAGAGCATGTTTTCCTTATGTAACCAATGTTGTGTGAACAAGAACCTGAGCGTCATGAGCACTATATAATGTCTTTCTCCTAATAAATCCGACATTTGCCTGATCATATTGATCCTGGAGCAATCTGTCCATACCCTTCCATCGAAATCCTGGGAAATGAAGTCCCGAAGTACGCTATCACATAGACAGTGAGATACCCATGGCGATTGGTTGTTAAGGTCACATGGTGTGATGTGTTAACCCATATATAAGGTGTTGTCTCATCTGAATAAAGAGGATTTGACTCTGAACCCCCAAGCTAGCTGGGTCTGTATAATTTATTTACTTAATATATTAATAAAACTATAGTATCCCTCCCTGGATGGTAACTCAGCAAAATCTATTTGCCAATAATCTCTGGGAAGATCCCCAGCCTTTGTCACCCCTAGCACCACTGTCTTAGTTGTCTCAGGATTGTTTTGCCTGCATATTTCACATTTACTTACAATGGATTGCACGACTTTGGTCATACCTGTCCCTATTACTACCTTCTTCAGGTGTTTTAGAAGGTTTTCTGTTCCCCAGTAAGTAGCCTCATGGTCCCACAGAGCTATCTCCCTAGGGAGTGGGGGTGTGACCACAACCTGTTCTGTAGGTGTAACAGCCCATTCACTTTCTTTGATTTCAGCATTAAGGGACTTAATTAACTGGTGGTCTTTCTCATCATATTTTGGAGTGAACCGTGTCAGATCGATTTCCTTTTGTGGTATTACTGCTAGGATACCTTTTTCTGCAGCCCCTTTTGCCACCTGGTCAGCAAAATGATTTCCCAATTCGGGAGTTGTTTTCCCCTTTTGATGAGCTCTGCAATGCATGATAGACACTTCTTCTGGCTTCCAAATACTCTGCAGGACTGCATGGATTTGGTCAGCATGTTTGATCCCACTGCTTTGGGCAGTTACTAGCCCTCTCTCTTTCCAGATGGCTCCATGGGTATGTGCAACACTGAATGCATATTTAGAATCAGTCCAGATATTTACATTCTTTCCTTTGCTCAGTTCTAGAGCTCTTGTCAGTGCAATTAGTTCCGCTTTTTGGGATGACACATCCGCTGGCAAGGCCTTCGCCTCAATTACTTCATCCTTGTGATGCCTTAAGACCCTTTTAGTTTCTTATTTTTCTAATTTTGTAAGCTTTAAAAGTTTTATAAGAAGTAGAAGTAGCAGCCCTTGTTCCCTCACCCTGTAGCACAAGTAGTTTACATATTCCTCAACCCTCTTACCCCATTCCATGCTCCCTATATCAATCCTACCCGTGAATTCAGTAGAAGTGTTTAGTCTTTTGTCAAGGCAAGGCCTATGCTGTTTAGAGAACACTCATATCTTGACCTGAACAACAGAACACAGTCAAGAACTAGGTGACCGTGTACCCTTTGTGCTCTGAAGATGGTGACGGTGATGAAGAGGTGGTCCCAAAAGCCCCCAGACCCAATTCCCAGGGGGTGGGCCAGGGGGTGGACCAGAGCAAAGGCAATGGGATGGACAAAACTTGGATTGGTCAAGCAGTATTATAAAATGTAACATCTCAGGCACGACCGGCGCGCGTCCTGTAACATCTATGCCTTGGCACAAATTAAACCCTTTTCTTATCTCACCCTCAATTAACTGCTCCTGAGTTTTTTTTCTTTAGTGTCAGCTACAGGCATCAGCTGGTGGCCCATACGGGGAAATCAGAGACCTGAGGCTACTCCGGATTGGAAACTTTCATCCTGCAGGAATTCTTCATCAGCCGGCATTTTTGGAGAATTCCCGCAGTGATCTAGGGAAGCCCCAGCTCCACAGAACACCACAAGGAGCACAGAGGTGAGTTAAGAAAAGGGTGAATAAGAGAAAAAGGTACCTTGTTTGGTTAGCAACTGCAGAAGAGTTTTTGTGTTTCCAGGAGATAGGGAACACAGGAAGACTGGAAAGGGATCTTAAGACTTGGGCCCATATAGTTGCGAGAGTCACTTTCCAGTCAGCGAAAGGGTTTTTCGCCGATCCAGGTCAGAGCAGGTTTCAGCCTAGGGCTAGTTTTTGTTTCAGTCAGAAGGGGACGCCCTTCTAGTGTGCTCTGATTCTGTGAGGAGCCGGGTGGGCTCTGGAGCCGGGTAGGCTCAGTAGTTAAGAGGTTACAGGAACAGTTTTGTAATCCTAAGGTAATGAGTTCAAATCCTAGTGTGTGATTTTTTCGTGTTTTGCAATCATGAGTTGTGTGGATTCAAAACTTAAGATTCCTAAGGAATCTCCCCGAAGTTTAGTTTTGAAACATTGGAAGACTTTAACCGGTCCTGAAACAATTTTAAAAAAGGAAGAACTTTGTAAGCTATCTGTAAGTGCATGGCCTTTGTTTGGACAAATGAGAGGAGTGACTTGGCCGGAATTTGGTTCTTTTGAGCTAGACACAGTATTAAAATTAATTTCACTCCTTAATGCAGAACAGAAATGGGAAGAAATCTGTTATGCAGAGTTGTTTATGTTTTTATTAGCACGCCCTGGATTGAGAGATGGAGAAAAGAAAAACGAAAGCTCAGAAAAGGTAGAAAAATCAGAAATGGTTTTAGAAAAAGAGAAGAAAGGTCAAGTTAAGACTACTCCTGTTCCACAAATTTTATTTAAAAACACAGGGAATGATGATTTGAATATGTTAATGTTGCCTGATGGGAGAGAAAACAGCCTGGGGGCCCCACAGATAGGACTTCCCGCTACCGCGGTGGTGGGGGAAGCTGAAGCTGTAGGAGTGGCAGCCGCTGGACCAGCTCCTGTTGCACAGGCGGGGGCTGGGCAGGCAGGAGCCGCTGGAAAGCTTCCTGGTGCAGGTGCAGCTACACCGGGGAGAATTGGGCAAATTGGGGCCTCCGGAGGAGTTGGCGAGTCCTGCCTGTGTAGATGATAGAACAGAGACTGTCAATTTGCCCGGAGTAGGCACAGTGGTGCAGATAAGGTCGACTTTTGTTGAAACTGCTTTTGACACGGCAGAGCTGAGCGGGAGTTATACAGACGCTGTGGGGCTAGCTAGCTCAAAGATAATATCTAGTTTGGTCACAACAGGGGTAACAGCAGGAGATGCTCCTGGCCCCACAGGGGCAATGGAAGCAGGATCTCCCCCACCTGTTCCAGTGAGCGTAGAGGGAGCAGCCCATAGCCTTGCAGCTGCCGGCAGCTTTGCCGGAGCAGACAAAGTTGTCATGGTAACAGCAGAGGTGAGCGCGGGCATAGCAGAACAAGTGAGAGCTGAAGTTGATAGTTCTACTAGTGACAAGAACTGTAAAATCTGAAAAGTCAGCTTTTACTAGAGTTGCTTTTGGTGTGATAACACCAGAGAAAGTTATTAGCGATGCGGCATCTGTTGTAGAAGCAAAGGACACTTTGGAAATCGCGGCAAAAGCGCTGCCGGAACCGGCCAGTGTAGTGACGGCGGCAGGCGTAAGAGTCGCTGGCTCTGACGGTGGCAATGAAGTGAAGGTGTCGGCCCCAGAAGTGGCAGGAACCCCAGGTGTAGGTGTGTTTGTGGAACCAAGCAGCCCAGCACCACAGACAGGTGCTGAGGCCATTGATTCTATCGGTAGCGATAGCGATGCGAGAGCTGTAAAAAAGGAGCTGTATGCCCCGAGTTCAGGAGAGACGCCAGAACTGACTGCTGCGAACTCAGCACACTGTACTACTGTAGTGGTAAATACAAAGGAAATAAACTGGTCTAAAATGTATGAGGTTAGACAAGAAACGAGTGAGTCACCCACAGATTTTTTGATTAGACTGAAAGATGTCATCAGGAAATATACTGATATTGATATAGAATCAGAGGTAGGGATAAAACACCTAGTGTATTTGTTTGTGGGACAGTCCACAAATGATATAAAGAGAAAACTACAAAAGGCAGGTGGTAATGAAAAGAATATTGATGAATTATTAGATATAGCTTGGACGGTGTATCGCAATAGAGAACAGAAAGCGAGTATGGTGGGCGGTGGAGCAATCATAAGAACAGCCATTCCCGCGGCAATGGAACTCCCAGCTCAGAGCGCAGGGGAGATTTCTGGAACCCTTTTCTTATCTCACCCTCAATTAACTGCTCCTGAGTTTTTTTTCTTTAGTATCAGCTACAGGCATCACTTGGTTGTCACTGCATACCGTCATTCACTTACCATCCCGCATGAAGCTGCTTCCGTCCGTGTACAGTTCCCAGTCGGGGTTTTCCAGAGGCATGTCCTTCAGGTCTGGTCTGCAAACAGTCATGCTCAGGCACACTGTTAGTCAATGTTGAGGACAGAAACATAGCAGGATTTACAATAGATATTGTTTTCAGGGTAACATCATCCTGCTTCAACAACATAGCTTGGTATTTAAGCATTCTGCTAGGGGACAGCCAGTGGCCTCCCTTTTGCTCAAGCACAGCTTGGACTGCGTGGGGTACATACAGGACTATACTGCCCAAGGGTGAGTTTTCGGGCCTCCTGGATCAGGACAACAGTTGCTGCTACAGCTCTCAGACACTCTGGTCACCCTTGGCTAACACTGTCTAGCTGTTTGGAGAAGTAGGCCACAGCCCTTCACTGGTTTCCCAGGGTCTGTGACAATACCTCCAGAGCAACACTTAGTTGCTCATATGTGAACAGTTCAAAAGGCTTAGTTAGGTCTGGTAGTCCCAATGCTGGAGCTGACATTAAAGATTGTTTCAGCTGTTTAAACATGGTTCTGGTCTCATCTGTCCATGTTACGACTCCTTCCTTGGCCACTTTTAGTGCTCCATATAGGGGTTTGACTAGTAAC
Organism: Pseudopipra pipra; assembly: GCF_036250125.1. Classification (NCBI taxonomy): domain Eukaryota; kingdom Metazoa; phylum Chordata; class Aves; order Passeriformes; family Pipridae; genus Pseudopipra; species Pseudopipra pipra. The sequence goes on along the minus strand of NC_087580.1, from coordinate 62,457,382 downwards.
CCATAGTTAACTATCCACAGGCGATACCATCCTACCATTCCTAGGAAAACCTATATTTCTCATATGGTGTGGAGCTCTGGGAGATGACAGATGGCTTCTTTCTGGTCTGTGCTGAGCCGTCGATGTCCACGATAGATCTCAAGCTCCAGCGGCGCAGGGCCGGTGGTCAGGCCTCACCAGGATGAAAGAACCAGAAAAAAAAAACTGGCTCCCAGGCTTTTCCTCCAGAAAATGCCTGGATACAGTCCCTGTCTCCATCCCGGAGAGAGAACTCCGCGGTCTGCCCCTCACCCCTCAGAACAGAGCCAGCCCCTCCTCTCTCCCCAGCCTCTCTGATGGTCCATCTGCGAGGAATGCAGTCTGGCAAGCTAACTCCTTTGTAAGGTTAATTACCTCCCCTCCCCCTTCCCTTTTCGAAACTCTGTTTCTCTTACAGGGAAGCAGGGAAAGGAAAAATTCCTCTCTCAGATTTATAACCTATAACATTATCCACCCCTAATTTTTCTTTCCCGTGCTTTCATACTTTATCAGATTAAGTCTTTGAACTTCATACGTACATGCATTATTCTAACTATGTACACATCCACTAATAGGTAGATACAAATACAGGTACTGAAACAGAGTTACATCCAGATGCAAATTACAGTTACAGTCAGTTCACCCGAGAATAAGGTCTCCTTGAAGTATACACCGGGTTTCTCCATCTTCCTGCATCATCCACCAGGTGCAACCGGGTCCTTGGGCAAAAACAATCCCACGAATGGGTTTGCTTTTGCTTGAGGCAGGGCTAATCCAAACCTTTTTACCTAACATACCTCTCACGTGAATCACTGGGACCTTATCTCCATCCACAGTGTGAAGGGACTCTGATTGGGCAGGGCCGGCTTGGTTGATGGAGCCTCTGGTGTTGACTAACCATGTAGCCTCTGCTAGATGCTGATCCCAGTGCTTGTATGTCCTCCCACCCAAAGCCTTCAGGGTAGTTTTCAGCAGTCCATTATGCCGTTCAACTTTCCCCGCAGATTGCTGCATGGTATGGGATATGGTACACCCACTTGATGCCATGCTCCTCCACCCAGGTGGCAACTAAGTTGTTCCTGAAATGAGTCCCATTATCTTACTCGATGCTCTCGGGGGTGCCATGTCGCCACAGGACTTGCTTTTCAAGGCCCAAGATGGTATTTCGGGCAGTGGCGTGGGGCACCAGATGCATCTCCAGCCATCCAGTGGTGGCTTCCACCATGGTGAGCACATAGCACTTACCTTAGCGGGTTTGTGGCAGTGTGATGTAATCAACTTGCCAGGCCTCCCCATATCTATACTTACTCCAACATCCATCATACCATAGGGGCTTCAGTCTCTTAGCCTGTGTAATGGCAGCGCAGGTCTCACAGTCATGGATAATCTGGGAAATAGTGTCCATGGTTAAGTCCACCCCTCGGTCTTGTGCCCATCTATGGGTGGCATCTCTGCCCTGATGGCCTGAGGCATCATGGGCCCACCGTGCTAGGAACAACTCTCCTTTGTGCTGCCAGTCCAGATCCACCTGTGACACCTTGACTTGTGCAGCTCGGTCTGCCTGTTCATTGTTGCGATGCTCCTCATTTGCACACATGGGCATCTACGCGGCGGACTCTCACAGTCAGCTTCTCTGTCTGGGTAGCAATGTCTTGCCACCTATCAGTGGCCCAGATGGGTTTTCCCCTGGGTTTCCAATTGGCCTTCTTCCATCTGTCCAACCATCCCCACAGAGCGCTGGCTGCCATCCACGAGTCAGTGTAGATGTAAAGCTTTGGCCACTTCTCCCATTCAGCCATGTCCAATGCCAACTGGACAGCTTTGAACTCTGCGAATTGGCTCGATTCTCCTTCCCCTTCAGTAGCTTCTGAAACTTGTCGGGCGGGGCTCCATAAAGCTGCTTTCCATTTATGTTTCATTCCTACAAGGCAACAGGAACCCTCAGTGAAGAGGGCGTAGAGTGTTTCCTCTTTTGGTAGTTTATCGAATTCTGGGGCTTCCTCAGCCTGTACCACCTGGTCTTCTTCTTCATCTGCTAGACCAAAACTCTCACCTTCTGGCCAGTTTGTGATGACTTCTAGGATCCCAGGGTGATTCAGATTTCCAATACGGGTGCGCTGCGTGAGCAGAGCGATCCACTTACTCCACGTAGCATCAGTGGCATGATGTGTAGAGGACGCCTTTCCCTTAAACATCCAGTTCAGCACTGGTAGTCGAGGTGCCAGGAGCAGCTGTTCTTCTGTGCCAATCACCTCTGAGGCAGCTTGTACTCCTTCATAAGCTGCTAGGATCTCCTTCTCTGTTGGGGTGTAGTTGGCTTCAGATCCTCTGTAGATTCGGCTCCAGAACCCAAGTAGGCGGTTTCGGGTCTCGCCAGGCACCTTTTGCCAGAGGCTCCAGGAGAGACCTTTATTCCCAGCTGCAGAATAGAGTACATTTTTCACATCTGTCCCCGTCCTGACTGGCCCAAGGGCTACAGTGTGTGCAATCTCTTGTTTAATCTGTTCGAATGCTTGTTGCTGTTCAGGACCCCACTGGAAATCATTCTTTTTGCAGGTTACCAGATAGAGAGGACTTACGATTTGACTGTACTCAGGGATATGCATCCTCCAGAAACCTATGGCACCCAGAAAAGCTTGCGTTTCCTTCTTGTTGGTCAGTGGGGCCATTGCTGTGATCTTATCGATGACTTCTGTTGGGATCTGACGACGCCCATCTTGCCATTTCACCCCCAGGAACTGGATCTCTTGGGCAGGTCCCTTAACCTTACTCTTCTTTGTGGCAAACCCGGCTCCCAGGAGGATCTGGATGATTTTCTTTCCTTTATCGGAAACCTCTGCTGTGCCCCCCCATATGATGATGTCATCAATGTACTGCAGGTATTCTGGAGCCTCACCCTTCTCTAGTGTGACCTGGATCAGTCTGTGGCAGATGGTGGGACTGTGTTTCCACCCCTGAGGCAGTCGGTTCCAAGTGTACTGAACGCCCCTCCAGGTGAAAGCGAACTGTGACCTACACTCTGCTGCTAAGGGAATGGAGAAGAATGCGTTTGTGATGTCAATAGTGGCATACCACTTCGCTGTCTTGGACTCCAGCTCATACTGGAGCTCTAGCATGTCTGGAACAGCATTACTCAGCAGTGGGGTGGCTTCATTCAGGCCACAATAGTCCACAGTCAGTCTCCATTCTCCGTTAGACTTACGCATGGGCCAGATGGGACTGTTGAAGGGTGAATGGGTCTTGCTGATCACCCCTTGGCTCTCCAGTTCACGGATCATCTTATGGATGGGATCACAGGGTCTCAGTTTGTCCGGTACTGCCGGCAATGCACTATTGTGGTGGCAATTGGCACTTGCTGTTCCTCGACTTTCAGCAACCCCACGGTCGAAGGGTTCTCCGAGAGACCAGGCAACGAGTTCAACTGTTTAGCTGCCTTTATCTCCACAGCAGCTATTCCAAAAGCCCATCTATGTCCCTTGGGGTCCTTGAAGTACCCGTTCTTGAGATAGTCAATGCCCAGGATACATGGGGCATCTGGACCAGTCACAATGGGGTGTTTCTGCCAGTCTTTCCCGGTCAAGCTCACCTCAGCTTCCACCATGGTCAACTCTTGAGACCCTCCAGTCATCCCAGAAATGGAAATAGTCTCTGGTCCCACATGTCCTGAGGGCATTAACGTACACTGAGCGCCAGTATCAATCAAAGCCTGGTATTTTTGTGGGTCTGACGTGCCAGGCCAACTGATCCACACAGTCCAATAGACACGGTTGTCCTGTGCTTCTACCTGGCTAGAGGCAGGGCCCCTCTAACATTGGTCTTCATCCTGCCAGTCACCATTTTCCTCTTGTGAATACCAACAGGAGGTACCCTCTAGCGGGTCAGATCCCTGCCCGCAGGATACTGGTATGGCACTCACTTTCACCGACTTCCCTTTTCTTTCTCTTTCGACTCTTGTACTCGGGCTGCTAGGGCCCGGGTAGGTTTCCTGTCCCACCGACTCATGTCTTCTCCATGGTCAGTTAGGAAGTACCACAACTCAGTTCGTGAGGTCTGTCCGCTCTCTCTAACTGGGGGGGTGTCTGATTCTCACTGGGGCCATATGGAAATTGTTTCCCTCAATCCTCTCTTTCAACCCTGTAGTTAATTCTTTGAGCTCATTAATCATTGTCTCTACAGAGGAGATGCGGGCCTGTAGTGGTCCTTCGATCATACTGTCGTACAAACGAAGTTTATTTATTACAGACATCACTGGCTCCCGCTTCTCCCCAGCCTGCAATGATGTCAGGTAACCTTTATGTGTGGACGGCCCCATATGTGTGAAGCTCCACCACATCTGTGGTGTACACTTAACCTTGTCAGGATCGTTGGTGGGTTGCCCATACCCTCCAAACAATTCTTCCAGCAATGCCATTTCCCTCAGCCGTAGGATTCCTTCTTCTATGGTCTTCCAGCCCATGGTATAATGATCTGCCTGCAAGGAATCTCTGTAAATGAGCCTCTCCCTCACACCGTCCAAAAGCCTTGCCCAGAGAGACAGGGACTTCGATTCCCTCACAAACGCCTCCTCAATACCCACATCCTGGGCAATAGACCTCAAGAACCTCACTTCACCGCCATCAAGGTTTACGGCATCACCTGTAGAGTCCCAAACTTGGATCATCCAGGCTGGAACGGGCTCGTTCGGACAACGAGCAACGTCTCTCCATAAGTTCCGGAGGTTGTTATATGATAAAGACTCAGTGATGATTTCTGGCTCTGGAGTAGCCGCCTGTGAGGGTCCTGCCTCCCCATCATCGTCAACTGGGTGAACTGATTTGGCTTTATATTTCTTCTTTTGGATAGGGGCAACCTCCATTGTCTTGGTCTGCCCCTTTGATTTGGCCTTATCCTGAGTCACCTTGGTATTAGACATTTTGTTTTCATCTTTTCCTTTCCCCTGAAGTGCTGCACCATACCAAGCAACTTCCGGTAGGCAGTGGCCAAAACCCCACATGCAGCTGCCAACTGCCTCTCCATTGATCCATCACGATCTCTCTCCCTCACGGCTTTCATTATTTTTGTAGGGTTCAAGAGTTGTTCAAGGGCGAGCTTCCATGTTATGGGAGCTGAGCAACTTTCTAAGAATTTACCCATGTCCTCCATAATCCATGCCACTCAAGGTTTTCTATCCCTGGGGCAGGCTCCTGGACGCCTTCTCAGTAATTCTTGGCCTTGGCTTCGTATATTAGGTATACTATAATGGCACAAACTAGGATGAAAAGCCCAACAATTGAAATGTCTCTGACATCTAAAGAGGATTTAAACTTCCCAGAGGCCATTGTATTGTGTCCAAAAGGAAACTGAATAAAAGGTTGGGCGAATACATTCCCCTGTGTTTCTCCATTGGAATGGGTGCTATTATCCTTAAAACCCCAGAGGAAACAGCTTAGGCTAGAACAGTAGTGCATTCTTGAGGACATATTCCAGATGAAAATCACAGGGGCTGAGTTTGCCATATCATAAACCCAATGCACAAACTCAAAGGTACTTATCACAATGAGAGTACTAGCATCTGAACTGAAACACATTGACAGGTGGGACAGACATCTTGGCGTGGTTATATGCCAAAGGAAAGCAACAACCCCTAACATCATGGTGCCTACAGGTTACTGGCGTGACAGACAGGATTCCCTTAAGCAAAACTTTATTCCAAAACCTGATAATTGCTAATTTTTATGATCGATCATTCTGTGATAAGACAATCAGAGTAAGGTACCTTCTTTTCTCTTCCTTTCTTTTTTTGACTTTATGACTGTGTGACTTAAGGACTTTTGACTTTACAAGTTATTTTTCAGGTTTTTTAGTTTTGGTTTGGTTTGGTTTTGAAGTTAATGGGCACATTGTAACTTAGTGCTTTCTGGGGACAAAGGGGTGAAATTTTGGAAATTAACTTTTACGAGGGGCCCCCCAGATAAGCTCACCCCAGTTTTGGTTGTAACGTAACTTTTTTAAGAGGTAACTTTCCAGAGGAAGGAGCAAGACTTTGGGAAATTTGCTGTAACTTTTAAGAGGGGCTCTCTGGAGAAGATTGCTCCGAATTTGTAAGGTAACTTTTTCAGAGGGGCCTTTCCAGGAGTGAAGAACTTTGGAAATTTGCTGTAACTTTTAAGAGGAACCCCCTGGGGATGTATTCACTCCGAATTTGTAGGAACATGGAACATAATGTGCAAGTGCTTACTAATCTATTAGATGAATTTGGTGCCAGGCCATCTCCTCCGGGAATGGAATGGGCACAAGATAATTGGTGTAATATTCAAGCAATTGTTGATCGAATCTCTACCCTGCGGGCAGGGGTGAGAAAAGGTAAAGGAAAACCTATCCTTTGTTCAATATTAGGTGCAGCTGTAATAACTGCAATTAGAAACAAAGAACAGCAGCAAAAAGCTCACATGAAAGTGGTTAACTCACTGCAAGACTTAGTTAAGTCTTTGCAGATGCAGTTGGAGGAACAAGCGGCTACTGCCACTGTCCTCCAGGAAGAGATAAGGAATGAAAGGGCTACAGCCCGTGTGCTCCGAGAGGAGCTGTATGCAAGATTAATGAGAGAAGGAAGAAGGGAGTCAGAGCTGGAGTCATCTAAAGAAATATACCCCCTCTCTGACTTAAAACCTTTGCGTGATCAAGTGGAAAAGTTGTCGGTGTCTCTCCATCCCCTAATTAAAACAGAATACACATATGAGGGCTAGGATGACAATACACCTCAAATAACTACAAAAGAAGTCCCTTATACAGCAACCGAATTTGCTAAGTTAAAAAAAGAATATAGTAGAACCCCTAAAGAATCTGAGACTGAGTATGTTTGGAGAGTCTCTCTTACTGGGGGTGATCAAATTTTGTTATCAGAAAAAGAGGTTGAAGGATTTTGGGGAGCCAGAGTTTTCCTGACCACAGGAGATAACCATGCGCCCTGGTCCCTTACTCAAAGAGCAACCTATTGGGCTGGAGGACTCAACCCCTTAGAAGGGGGAGATCCTCTGGCTATAGTGGGAAATGTTAATCAAATTGTAGAAAGTGTTCAAAAAGCTGCTTGTTTACAAATGATGTATGATAGGGAATTAACACCAAGACGTGAATCCCCTATGATGCTGCCTGTAGACCCTAAAAGAATGATTCCCCTTATCAGGGGGACTCCCTGAGGCTATGAAGCCCATTGGCATTCAGCTAAAAGGACAAATAGAAAGCCTCACCTAAGGGGAAAGAACTGCAGCCACTTTAGAAGCAGCTTTAACCCCCAGTCGTTACTGTAGAGAAAATAAGATGTGGACCTGGGGAGAAGTGGCACAGGAATTAATTAATTATGGAAGAAAATATGGTCCAGTAGCCTCAATTACTACTGATACTAAATCAATTCGGCACACAGAATGCAAAAGTACTCCAGCAACACTCGGAAAAGTAACATTCTCCTCTGGACAAGGAGGACCCACTAACACTGGGGGATACAGGGAAAAAAGGAATGCCCTGTGGATTGTGGGCTTGCAAAAAGGAATCCCAAAATCCCTAATGGATGGCCAACCCATGGATAAATTAGAGATATTAATTCAAGAATGACCAGTAAAGGAGGAATCCCTGAAAGCTGTCCCTGCTACAGCCCCTGCCCTGGAGGGGTCACAGAAAGAGGAGGGATCACAGCAAGGGGAGGTGACGGGAAACTCCTCTCTTCGTCCTCAGTAGGTAAGCCGGGGGATGAAGGTTGGTTTTACATTAGACGGCTTACCAACAATTCCAAAGGAGATTTGTTAATAACCTTTCCTATTGGTCCCTGCAGAACTCCTGTAACTTTTTTGATAGACACTGGTGCTCAGGTATCTGCCCTGAAAATTGAAGATGCATCTGCATGTGGAATCACTCACTCACGTAAAGGCATATTTGTTGTGGATGCTTTCGGGAACATACAACCCCAGATAACAGCAAAGGTAAGATGCTGGTTACCAGGGGAGGAGAAAGCAGTTGAAACCCTAATGATTTTGGGTAAACTTCCTACCAATTTCCTGGGACTAGACCTCCTGAAGGGAAGGTCTTGGACTGATGAGGAAGGAAACATATGGGCTTTTGGAAAAGAAATTCCACATCTGTGTTTACTAAGTCCTGCCCCTGCTCTTCCTCCCTCCCTAGTAACCAATGTCAGACCTTACCCCTTACCCTTGGGAGCAAGGGAAGGAATCACTCCAGTTATTGGATATTTAAAAGAAAAAGGAATAGTGATTGCAACACATTCTCCTTACAATTCTCCTCTGTAGCCTAGCCGTAAACCAAATGGTAATTGGAAGCTAACGGTAGACTACTACCGTCTTAATGCAAATACGGGACCCCTTACTGTAGTAGTCCCAAATATAGCTGAGTTAATAGCAACCATCCAAGAACAAGCCCATCAAATCATGGCCACTATTGACATCAAAGACATGTTTTTTATGGTTCCCCTGCAGGAACAGGATCAAGAACGCTTTGCTTTCACATGGGAGGGCCAGCAATACACTTTTACCCGTCTCCCACAAGGATTTAAACACTCACCCACTCTAGCACATCATGCACTGGCACAGGAACTGTTACTCATTCCTCCGGCACCAGGAGTAAAAGTGTACCAATATATTGATGACATTTTAGTAGCAGGAAATGAGATCGCACCTGTGCAAACAACCCAAACAGACATTATCAGGCATCTTGAGTCCCTGGACTTACATATCTCTCCTGAAAACGTACAACCTCCTTCACAAGAAGTAAAATTCCTGGGAATTTGGTGGAAGGGAGGAATGGTTTGTATTCCCCCAGACACACTTACCTGCCTAGACCAACTTAAAACACCAGAGAATAAAAAAGATTTGCAGCATGCTTTAGGCCTGCTGATTTTTTGGAGAAAACACATCCCGGATTTTTCAATAATTGCACGGCCCTTACATGATTTGTTGCGGAAAAAAGCAAAGTGGGATTGGACCCCCCTTCACGATGAAGCCCTACAACTCCTGATTTTTGAGGCCAACACATACCACTCATTAGGCCCCATACACCCTACTGATCCAGTACAAATTGAGCGGGGATTTGCAAGCTCCGGACTGTCCATACACTTATGGCAGAAAGGACCTGATGGTCCCACCAGGCCTATAGGGTTTTATTCACGCAGTTTCAAAGATGCTGAAAAACTATATTCTATCTGGGAAAAAGGCTTATTTGGGGTGAGTATTGCTTTTTGTGAAACAGAAAAAATTGTCCGTCAGCAACCTCTAATTTTAAGGGGACCCTTTAAGGTCATCAAGCCTGTTTTGACAGGAACCCCACCCCCTGACGGGGTGGCCCAGTGAGCTACTGTTCAGAAATGGTATGCTCAAATTGAACATTATTGCACCATTTTTCAGGTAACAGAGGGAGCTCGCAAAAATCTTCCCTTACAAGATGAGTTAACTTTAAATGGCACAGCTGATTCTCCACCTTCTGTGATTGAAGCAACACCCCCATACTCAGAACAATTGCAGAATGTGTGGTTTACTGATGCCTCAGCTAAATGGGAAGGTAAAGTTTGGAAATATCGTGCTGTAGCTTTACAAGTTGTCATGGTTTGAGATAGCCCCAAAATCTAATTCCCTAGTCCTAGCCCCCTTCCACATCTCAACCTAATGTGAGATGGGTTTTCCAGACAAAACACACCAGACTTCAAATGGGGGAAAGGGAATATATTACAATGACTGTACAAATAAATATTATAACACATTATACACACGATCACAACTATCTCTACCATGACATATAGTATTTACAATGGATCAGATCACTTCTCCCCTCCAAATAAAAGTCCAGGAGGGAAAGAAGGACAGATCCCTTCCAGTCTCAAAACAGGAGAATCTTCCAAGGCAGCAGGTTCTCCTCATCTCATGCACGCAGCAGTTGCAACTGGGCTGTTGTAGCTGGATCTCTTTTCAATACACACAAGGGGGTCTCCAAGCCCCTCGGCTCTCCTTCGGTCCAAGCAAAGGCCTCACCTGTGGACTGCCAGCAGGGACAAGACTCACGTCACCACAGGTATATCACAAAATGCAGGGGCATCTTCGTGAAAGTCCCTTCCTCAGGGGTTCACTCCTGAGTCAGAACATCTTGGGCAGCATTCAGTTGCAAGCCTTTGCCTCAAGAGTTCTACCAGAGCTCCTGTGCTCTGTTCCAGGCTGCCAGGCTTGTCAGCAGCAGGGGGGGGGCCAAGGTCAACTCCCCCCACATTCCATCTGGCCGTCCCGGTCCAGCTCCGGGGCGTCTTTTGAGCTTCTTAGCTCCTCTCTCTCTCTCCGGTGCTGCATGTCTAAAACTCTTCTCCAAAATAGGAGTCCATGTCCCTCTTTTCCAAGAGGGGTCTCAAAGGAGTTTGGGGGGGTCTGGTACAGTTCTTACCCCCAGAACTCTGTAGCTCTGCTGCTGACTCTCTCTCTCTCTCTCTCTCTCTCTCTCTCTCTTTCCAAGAGTCCTTTCTGCGATACATGCTGTTACTGCTGCTTCTCCGGTTCAGTTCTTATCTGTCCTGGCTCTTAGCCAGTCTCTGGACGCTGCGTCTCTGCTTTCTGCTCTGTCTCCGCTGCCCAGGGTGGAGAGAAACATCTCCCAGCCTAACCACAAACGCTTAGCCCAGTCTAACACTGTTCCAAGTCTTTGCGGTCCCCCCCCAGTCAGGGGCTGGGAGGCCCCAGAGGCCCCGAGGGGCTCAGAGCCCCTTCCTCGTGGCTCTACAACATGGCCACCTCTCCACAACAACCAAACTACAACTCATCTCTTCCGGTGAGCTTGTGGAATGTTTACATTTTGCAGGAGCGCCCATTGGACAGAAATTCAAAACTTCCAGGGGTTTCCACCCCTTGAGGTCTACCACTTCTCTTAGCCTCTGGGGGAAAACAAGATTCAAACCACTACACAAGTACATACAGGAGACAAAATAATAACTGAAGGAGAAGGCAGTGCACAGGTAGGAGAACTAGTAGCAGTTTGGAGTGTATTTAATCATGAAGCCGAGACCTCTGACTCTGTATATGTCTACACATTCTTTTGCTGTGTTCAAAGGGTGTACTGAGTGGCTCCCCTTCTGGGAGAACAATGACTGGGAAGTGAATAGAGTCCCTGTTTGGCAAAAAGAGAAATGGCAAGAAATTCTTGCTATAGCAAAGAAAGGGAATTTTTTAGTAGGATGGGTAGCCTCTCATCAAGAAAATGAAACTCCCGCTAGCCGCTGGAACAACAAAGTAGCTGAACTGGCCAGATTAGCCCCTCTAAGTGTAAAAACTCCCTCAGAGAACTGGGACAGATTGTTAGAGTGGTTACATTTAAAGAGACAGCACACAGGAGCACAAGACCTATACAGAGAAACAGGAAGCAGGGGATGGCCAGTAACTTGAGAAATGTGCCGCACCTGCATATCCTCATGTGAACAGTGCAGAACCCGACTCGAGCGTCACCCTTTAGAACAACCCCCGTTACATATCAGAGACAGAAAAGGGCTGTGGGACATATGGCAGATAGACTATATTGGACCCTTTCGAAAGTCTGAGGGAAAACAGTATGTGTTAGTGGGAGTGGAAGTCAGGTCAGGATTAGTGCAAGCAGAAGCTTTCCCTTGGGCAACCAGTACAAACACTCTAGAAGCTCTTAAAATGTGGTTCAGTTTTTTCCCAAAACCTGTATCTATCCAATCAGATAATGGATCACACTTCACAGCTGCCATCGTCCAGGAATGGGCCAAGGAAGAAGGAATCCAGTGGATATTTCACACACCATATTACCCACAAGCAAATGGCATAGTGGAAAGAACAAATGGCCTGCTTAAACGATTTCTAAAACCTCAGAAATCCAACTGGACTGAGCGACTATGGGATGCTGTAAAAATGGTGAATGACAGATGGGGAGTAAATGGTTGTCCCAGACTCACAGCTTTTTATCCACAGCCTCCCTCTCTGATACCAGCAACATCAAAACCTGAGAGTAATCAGAAATCCTCTCACCTTCCTGGACAACCTGTATTAGCGGAAGTACCTTCTGTAGGAGCTGTACCAATGGTACTCACCACTCCCTTGAACATATACACCTGGAAAGCAAAAGATGCTTATGGCAAAGAACACAAAATAAGCTCTCGGTGGATTGTTCCTACATTTTAATATTGGGCCCTAAAAGGGGCCAGACAGACCTTTTTCTTTTCTTTTACAGGTAACTGCCCAATGGAGAAAAGTATTCAGAACTGTGAATGAATAATCTCATGTAGCAGCGGGGCCCTTGTATAACAAGGAATAAATTATGCTCCTCGTGTGGTGGTGTGGACAAAGAGGATTTATTTCAAACTCACGCTCCCTTTTATCCTTATATACCATGTGACTTCTTCAGCCAATAGAGTTATATGTGACCGCGCATGTCCTCTTGGGCCCATTGCCCTGGCACATCCCTCGTGCCTTCAGACACGCCTCCCACATATCCCCTCTCCTAATTATATTAAGAAGTCACAAAAACAGTATGAACAAAAATGCAAACAACAATGCAAACAACAATTTTAACAATCAGAACATTATAAAACTACTAGGCTTCGCAGCGACCCAGCACATTGCTTTGCTCGGTTTCTTAACTCTAATGTAAACCTTTTTAAAACCTTCTTATATTCCTATAGGGTAGTGCAACTTGGATAATTACTTTACTAACTTGAGGCCTATCTTAACTGTGTATAAACTTATAACTTTTATTAATCTGAGGGTTTTTATAACTGGGGAATTCAACTTTATTTAAGAAACAGGGTAAGCTTAGCAAACTAAAATTTCTTAAAAGCGACCTGTGGCTGAGGTAATGTCATTTGTGAGGTGTTTTGTTTTCCATTATTTGACTAGTCAAACAACTATTTTCATTCATTCACTCATACATACGTCGATGGCCACCGTACACTGAACACACTCACGAACACACACACACACGCACATTCCAGAGATTGCTTTTCACCACGTTGGTCATTTCCTAATGTAAACTTGAAACATAACATAACTCTTTTCAAACTTCTGCGTTGCTCTGGTTCCTGCTGCTGTGGTCACATATTGAATAGGATTTTACACCTGGAAGAAACCTGCTTGAGTTCTTTCTTATAACTTTTAGGCATAGCTTTCTCTCCATGTCATAAATCTAGGAATCTCATCCATCGTCCTGAAATCAAATCTTACTATGATTAGTAACTTGGGAGAAACAAACGCCTGAGGTGTGTGCTGCTTTTCAGACTTGCTTCTTTCAGCACTGCCACAACTCAAAATTTGATAACATACATAGCTTTTTACAGATGTTCTTGCAGGTTACACCGGTTCTCCCCCCTTTTGTTTAAATCTGCATGTGTTTCAATATGTGCTTTTACTGTGTTATGGATTAGTGTGAAATGCTTGACGTGAGAATTTTCCTATTTGATAGGAAGCAGCTGCTTATTATTAATGTTAATCTATTTTAGAGTACCAAAGGGTTGCTAAGCAATTAACTCATGTGTTTTACACTTTTGTGTTTCGTCTAGTGGATGTAGTAGCAGTTATGTTTTGGGGATGTTTATCTATTTGCATGTACATTTTCAATATGTCTAATTCAAAGATGTATATATCTATTTGTCAGATCTCACTTGCCATTAACTCTCTAGGGTTACTGCTTTCTTGAGATGGCATGGGTGCAAATTCCTGACAGTGTGGGCATACCTTGATGATGTAGTTTTTATTGTTATTTTGAATGGTCTCTTTAGAGAACCTGTATTCTGATGGAAAATGAATGAGACAATTGTTTGCCTTAAAACTCTGGGTATAGTGTTAAACATTGCTGCTTTAGCAGCTTCTTAGTTTCTGTCCGTTATTGGCTGTGGCATGTCAGGATGTGATTTGTGTACATTTGTATAGAAGTCATACCTTCTGTAACTCACAGGAACCAAACAGAACGCATTTCAAACAGCAGGTAAGGGTTAACAATATCTCAAGGAAATTAACTTTCAAGACAGGTTATCAGCCTTATAGCATAATATACATAGTCACAACATCAGAGTATTGTTTAAAAATTTTCCCAAGGTAATATGAATGACAATCAGTTCCAGAACTATACAGAAGCTTAGTTCATGGCTGTAGTTTTCCTACTGTTCCGTGGCAGGATTTATTCAAGTCTATTGCAGCATATTATGTTTTCCTAGATGCATGTGTGAAGGCCCTGAGGCCTTTCACTGGTTCAGTTTCACATCTGGTATGGCCTTTAAAGGTAAACTGCCGATTTCTGCCACAATCTGTGCTTAAGCAGATGAATTAAAATATTACCACTAAAACTTGCCAGGGCATCTTGAAATCCGGCGTCCTCAGCTGTCATCCTATCCAAATTGTCTTTCAAAGCTGGAATGTTGGTAAAGGCAGGATTTCTTCCGTCCAGTTCCTCAGTCGTGCTCTGCCTCAAATGACAAGCTTGCAAACACTTCAATAGCAATTACACAGATTTAGGTGGTGGGGTATGACAGAAAAGGCTGTTTTGGAACCAACAGCGGGCTTCTCTCAGTTTGATCCCACTGAAACAAAACTGCAATGGTTCATACCTGCTGGAAACAAAAACTAGGCAGATTTGCCTTTCAGGATCTCTCCTGTTTTGTCTGCCCTTTATTACCTTGGTATCATTTTCTAAAATTTGGTTTGCCTCTGCAGCTAGCAATTTGTCAGACTTTAAGTTGGAGTTCTCCCCTAGCAACACAAAGAGAGGGCATAGGTCTCTTATGGTTATGGTTAAAACAGGTTTTAAGCAACTGGTAGCTCTCTGAGGTTTTTGCAACTCGTGTAAATATAAATGTTTTTTTACCTTGAGCTGTATCAGCTGTGGAGAACTTTTTTGCTATGTTTTCCTGTCCAAGGCAAGTCCAGAGCTGTGGTTGCTGGATTCTTCCTGGAACAACCTGAAGATCTGCACCTTGGGCAGTTTTGGTTAAAACAGCAGAAACAATTAGCAGTTCATTTCTTGTGGCACTGGTTATTAATGTGTCCTCTGCATAATGATGTATTATGGCTGTTTGATACTTCATTGAGGTATTTTGCATCCCCTGAGGAAGGACAGCCCAGCAGTGACTCTGCATAGATTGTGCACTGTTTAAAACCATGATGGGAAAGAAGGGTTTCTGGGCATCCTCAGGGTGACGGAGAATGGTAAAGGAATGGTTTTTTGAATCAGTTACCACTCGTGACCAATTTGCTAGAAGCCTTATAGGTAGAGGCAGTCCAGTCTGCAAGGCTTCTGCATGTTTTTTGACTGCGTGTTCTGCTGTTAACATCTGTAATGTTTTCCAGTTGTCACCTTTCTTTGGGGTACAGAGTACATAGTTATTTTGGGGGCTGGTTATTGGTATATTGTGGCTTGCCTGAAGTAGTTTTCTCTTTTGCACATGAAAAGTAGTACCACAAAGGATTACAGCAAGCAGGGTTGCTACAAACAGTATAATGCTTGTAGCACATCTTTTGCTTTGCTTATGGCACCCTTGGTACAACTCAGTCATTCCTCTGCTTCTAGGGTGTCTATGGAATGTTGCTACTAGGGGCTTCCAAGGGCAATCTTCCTGAGAGTGACCTATTTCTCCACAACTAAAACAGCTAGCTGTGTGTCTGACTTCCTTCTGTATTCTTATCTGGGCATCTAAAGCTGCAGCTAGGGAGGCAGGTAGCTGCTTCTCAGAGCTAGCCTTTTGATAGGGTTGTACCAGCTCAATAAAGTCACAGTTCTCCCTTGCAGGAGGGCTCTGCAAAGCTCTTGCATTTTCTCTTTCAAAAGCCAAATGCTTGTACAGCGTCTCTCTGGCTTCATTGTATTCAATTTGCTTGTTTAAAGCCGACTGCAGCTGGTCCAAGCATCTTAAATTTAACTCAGTATAACCTTGTAACTCTTTAATGGGGGATAAGTAATCATCTTGGTTTGGGCATGCCTGATTAACATTCAGGCTTTCCATACAAATTGCCTTGTCTAGACATTGTTCCCACATGTTAGCTGACTTCTCCCCCTGTGCCCTTTTGATCCCTCCCGTTGGAACCATGTTTTGTTCTTTGTCCCCCTCTTTCTCCCCCTCCCCCCATTCCTCCCAATTCTCCCCCCTTGTAGTCCCGGCAAAACCGGTTCCCTGTGGGGGGATGGTGGCCGGTACAGGCGGCGAGTACAGGGCAGGGCTGGTCCCCTCCCCGTGTCTGTGGGTGGGGCGGGGCTGCACCTGGGCCAAAAAAGAAAGGTTGGAGTTTGGTCCGTGTGTGGGGGAAAATGGCTGCGGCCATGGCTGCCCATGTGGTCACTGTTCATTTGCAGCGAAAGGGGATGAATACACCCCATCGCTGTAACAGGATTGCCTTGTGTAGTCCCGGGGGTCGGGAGCTTGCATGGCAATGTCTGTCCCTTCCCAGGGACTCGCGTTTCTCGGTTCTCATGTCTCCCGGTATGTTCCCTGAGTTTGTATTACCATGTTGTGCTGTGCTGTTATCAGCAGCGTGTGCGGGGGGTGGGGTGTGAGCTTTTTCGTTTTTCCCTGTGTGCCTTGTGCAGGCAGAGTTTATCACAGAGTAAACTGCTTTATGTTGCAAAAGTTAGCGAAACGCCTGAGTCTATGTTTCGCTTCAATGTATCAGGAGGTTTCTATGGAAACAGGGTGTCTTATGTTACCTTAACTCCAAGCGGCTGGGAGCACACGTTCTGAGTCCTTTTTGTAGCAGTTTGGCTATCTGGCAGTCTTTTCTCTGTGTTTTTTTTTCTTTCGGCGTGCCTGTGGGGGTCCGGGCTAATTCGGCTGCGGCGCGGGGGGGCGCAGCGCCGCTCCAACGGCGTGGGCGGTTTTGCACGCGGTTGGGGGCAGCTGCGGCGTGGGGCAGCTTCCGGCGCGGGGGCAGGCTTGGCAGATGCTGGTTTGGTGATGGCGGGTGGCTGCAAGTGATCGGCGTGTGCGCAGGCTGCTGAGCGGCAAACGGCAGCGGCAGTGCTGGCAGCGGCGTCTCAGTCACGCGGTGGCGGCTCCGGCGGGGGTGCGGGTCCGTCTCTGGCGAGCACGGCATCCGCGGCGGCGGCTCAGCGCGGCAGCGGCGGCTCCGGGGCTCCCGCAGTTTGTTGGGCAGTGCGGGGGTCGGGGCGCGCTATATCAGGAGGGCGCGGTGCAGTTCTGCTTTTCCACGCAGCTTTGAGCGTAGCGCGGTTGCGGCAGGGGCAGTGGGCGGTGTTAAAGCAGTGCTGGGCTCCGTTAAACGGCACTCCTGGCGTGGGCCCCTGCCACGGCGTGGGGGGGCGGCCAGCACACGTGCGTGGCTTGGCCGCTTCCCTCGCAGTTGTAGACTGCGGTTCACGTGGGGGAAGGGCGGTAGGGTCGCAGCGGTGCCTTTAATCTCGGCGCAGAGCTGGTCGGAGGCAGCAAGTAGGCGGGGAGCCCCGGCAGTTCCTGCTGGACAGAAAAACTGGGACTGGGCTCCGCGGGGGTCCGCGGTGGCTGAGGGTGTTAAGAGGCTGCAGCGGCAGAACCGCTTCTCGCACGTGGTCCGACTGGAGCTGCCGGCAGCGGTAGATCGCTTTTACCAGATGACCAACAGGCTTTTCCCTGACGATCCTAAGGTGCTCCGCGGCCCGGGTCTCCGAGCTGCAGGCATGCTGCCGTTCAGGGAGCAGTCTTAGGCGTGCAGGATGCCTCTCAGACTCACTGCTTTTGATGTTATGTGGACCCTCTCCGTTCTATCCGGTGGCTGCTTTGACCTCTCGGTTTCTTCTTCAACTTCTTTCTTCTCTTCTTTCGTGCACTATCCTAATATTTTTGAGCTAGCTAAACTAACTGTCTGTTTCTTAGATGCCACTAAGACCACGGAATTATTGATGTCAAAGTTTTTTGCGGTAAAGACTCCTGTCTCCGAGAATTGAGACGATGCCGGAGCCACCGGCTGATTTTCTGATTCAGGATAAATATCTGGCTTAATATAAGCTAAAAGGTCCCTGTTCGGGCGCCATATGTAGCGGCGGGGCCCTTGTATAACAAGGAATAAATTATGCGCCTCGTGTGGTGGTGTGGACAAAGAGGATTTATTTCAAACTCACGCTCCCTTTTGTCCTTATATACTATGTGACTTCTTCAGCCAATAGAGTTATATGTGACCGCGCATGTCCTCTTGGGCCCATTGCCCTGGCACATCCCTCGTGCCTTCAGACACGCCTCCCACAATCTCAGATTTGGACTATGGTTCAGTTTACTGGTAACTGTAGTTATAATTTGTTAGTTATGTTTGTATGGTTACTTATCTTGTACATGTGCTCAGCAGAACAAACTGTTAAAAATGAAAATCAAAGGAACCTTTTTTGGGAACTAGTCAAAGGGTTTGCAAAAATATAGAATCATACTGATCAGGGTATATGTGTAACTTTACCCAAGTCTGCTGAACAAGGATTGCGATTTTTTATGATACCTTTGAATTTATCTTTTGTTTTTAACATGGCTAGTGTGACAGCCCCATTGCCCCTGCCTGAAAAGTGGACCAGCAAGACCAACGGAACCCAACTACTCTGGAAAGGTATCCCTATAGTGCATGGCCTTTACCAAACTTACACCCCACCTCCTAATATGACTCAAGACTGGATGTCACGCACCAAATATTGTAAAACAATACATCCAAAGGTAAATATAACCATCTTATCTCAAATTGAATCCCCTCACCCATCTATTACATCAAGTAAAGGTGAATTTAAACCTGGAATGATAACCTTTGAGGAATATAATGCTAGACAACCCTGCCTTATTTACACATGGGATCCACTCTTTGACCCATTATACTCACTAGATGTATAAAAAAGTAAATATGACACAGTTTTTAGTCCTTCCTGGTGTGTACAACTTCCTAATGTAACAAATATAACTCCAATTGACCGAAAAAACTTAATGTGGGCATGGTCTGTACAAGCATTTTTTGAATCCAAATTTACAGAACCCAAATTTACCATGCCTCAGGTAGAAGAAAGTCCTTTATTCAATTGCTCAAAAGTTATAACATGCAAAGAAGGACCAGGAAATCCTCCAGAAACATGGTTTTCACTCAGAATTAGAACTTTGATAAGAGATATGTGTACTTGTTGGAGATACCCTTCTAAAGGCTGGAGTAATCAGGATGAATCCTGTAACTCGACCTACAAATATCTTCTTAATCACTGTGGAGTTCCCTACACCCACTACCCAATCCATGGTACTCCAATAAATACTAAACCAAAAATCACCATCCTTGATCATGCAGACAATACTGACTGTAAAACTGCAAAATATATAGCCCCTCTGGGAATGGCTTGGGGATGCTCTGATGGAAAGTTTTATTCACGATTGTCATTAGAGCAGCATGCTGGACTTAGGTGTAGTCCTGGAATTCCCTCTCTTTGCCCCAGACGTGTCTTTACTTTTACTAAAGGGTCTAAAGAATGTCATTATCGCAGTGTTATTCCCACTTCAAAATCAAGACAAAGGCCAGAATGAGCAATTAAAGGAGCTGATTTTCCAAATTATTACATCACTGGGCAAAAAGCATCCCTTTTTCTTGAGAATTTCTTTACCCCCATGTCACCTTAAAAAGACACCAATTTGTATTAGAAGATATTACCCGGCAATTAAGTGTTTTAAGCAATTGGACACAACATGCATTTGGAGAATTAAACACTCAAGTCCAGCAAACTACTAAGATGACATTGCAAAACAGATTAGCATTAGATATATTACTGTTAAAAGAACAAGGTGTATGTGGAATGTTAAATTTATCAGAAACCGAATGCTGTGTAACAATTTATAATGCTTCAACCTCCATTGAGGAGACACGAACAACAATGAAAGAAATAAGTAACCACACTAGAAATTTGTTTTATGCAATGCAACCCCCAGAAGTGTTAGATGGAACATGGGTTACCAACATCCTAGAGTCTTTTGGACTCACTGGATGGGGGAAATGGATAGCACAAATTGCAATAGCAATTCTCATTGGAATTTTGTTCCTAATTATTGGCATTGGCCTAGTTAAATGCATTATAGACGGATTGCTTGTTTCTTTCTCCCCCTCTGTTCGCTATATTAGTATTACCACCACTGAAGAAAACTACCTCGATGTGCCGAGAAACAATGTCGAACCACGGGGTGGCGTGTAACAAACAGATAACATACAAATGCCAAAAATTATGTTTTGCCATTGTTTCTGCCTGTCAAAAACTTCCTACCAAAAATTCTGTGTCAGTTTTCCACCAGAAGTTCTCACCAGAATTTTCCCACTGGAGTTTTCCTGCCAAAAGATCCTGTTATTGTTCATGGTTATCATATCTCTGCGAACATCTGAATAGGGTTACGTGCCAAGAAACCACACACAACCTCCTTTGAACACTATAAAAGATGAGGAAAAATTTGGGAAAAGCAGGGAAAGAGGAGTGGGAGAGAGAATTGGCTATAGCAGCTAAGGATCTCCCCTCCGCCTCGCCCTCACCTTTTCTTCTGCCACCGTAAGCTGCCTGCCATCACCAGAGACTGGACTTCTGCCGTCTTGAAGTGGACTGAGACCCACCGTGCCACCCGCGTGAGTTTTTTCATCCTGACCATATTTCTGAGGGCTGAGAGGTGCAGATTGAGATCTCTGCACGGCCTGGGACACAGCCCGGTGAGAGCGGTGAAGAGGCCTACAGCCTGGCTGCTTTCCAGAGAACTAAGACCCCCCTGCAGCTAAAGAGATAACATCAAAGGCGGCAGAGACCAGAGAAAAAAAAGGCAAAAAACTGCTTCTCTCTCTCTCCTCCCCCACCCTACAGACCCGCTTGGATGAAAAGGTAGTTTTGGTGGTATCTTTTTCTCTGCTTCTAAAAAGTAATCTTAGCATTTTCCAACCTTTTCTTATTTTTTCCTCTTTCTCTTTGCATCTCTTAGCAATTAATAAAAACAGTTTTGGTATCAACAGATAACTTGTATGAGTTTTAATTTTGCTCAAGGGGATATTCGAATCTAAAAGTTCTTTCTGCAATATTTAAGCAGATCGTAACACAGGTTCAAAACACGTGTCAATCACACAAGGGTTTAAAACATGCGTAACTCACACAAAAGGGTAGTTATTCTTTTTCCACCTTTCCTTTTTCCAGGCCCTGACGTTGGGCGCCAAGAATGTCCCAGTCTGAGGAGACTGGAATGTTTGCTAAAGAGGATGAGTTGTAAGACAGACCAAACTCCTCTCTCTCAGCAATTGTAAATTCAAAATTAAGGGGGCTTTAATCGAGGAAGTGTGGAAAAAAACAGAAGAAATAACAACCTTTTATTAAAAGATATATGTATGTCGGCAAAAACAGTAACAGAACACAAAAAAACCTAGACAGTAATCCTAAAAAAAAAAAAAGAGTCTGAATGAATACTTCTCTGTCCTTTAGCGCAGTACTAATCGTGGCCTGCAGGGGGCATTGTTGGGTCACTGAAGGTGCAGGGCCTGCAGTTCTCTGTCGTGGTCGGCAGGGGGCGCTGTTGGGCTCTGGCGGTCACCATGCGGGGAGAGGGGTCTGGGGGGTTGGTCTCGGGTGGCAGGAGGAGCCGAAAAGAAGGTGGGGGACCCTTCCCTCAATAGAAGGAAGGGGAAAGGAAAGGCAGTTCACCCCCCAACAGGACTCACTGTTCCCAGATGACGGTGTTCCAAGGCTCTCCCCTCTTCTCCCAGCAAGCACAGACCTCTCCGATGAAAAGAAGAAAAAAAACCAGTAGGTCCCGGCGGGAGTCACGAGACAGTGGCGGCGCAGGGCTGGTGGTCAGGCCTCACCAGGACGAAAGAACCAGAAAAAAAAAACTGGCTCCCAGGCTTTTCCTCCAGAAAATGCCTGGATACAGTCCCTGTCTCCGTCCCAGCCAGAGAACTCCGCGGTCTGCCCCTCTCCCCTCAGAACAGAGCCAGCCCCTCCTCTCTCCCCAGCCTCTCTGATGGTCCATCTGCGAGGAATGCAGTCTGGCGAGCTAACTCCTTTGTAAGGTTAATTACCTCCCCTCCCCCTTCCCTTTTCGAAACTCTGTTTCTCTTACAGGGAAGCAGGGAAAGGAAAAATTCCTCTCTCAGATTTATAATCTATAACAGGCATATACAGGAATTGATGAGTTACCCAGTGCTTACCTAATTTAAACCTCAAAGGTTTAAAGAAAGGCCTGGTTTCACTTACCCCTGTAGCACCAACCACAGTTATAGTATCATGACTCAATTTCCCTTCTAAGGTGTTTAACACAGAATATGATGCGCCTGTATCAACCAAGAATTCCACTTCTTCTCCCCCCAGCTTAGCTACAACCAGAGGTTCTCCTGGGGAAGAATCCTCCAGTTCCCTTCAGACATCCTGGTCCACAGTCAGTTGAGGGACTGGATTTCCACTTCTCTTCAAGTCCTGACAATCCCTTCTCCAGTGCCCTTTCTTTCTACAGAAAGAACACCGATCATCTGCCCTATCATGTTGGCAATTGCATTTACAGCACTTGTGGTGGACACTGTGTTTGCGGCGTTCCTGGCAGTTATTGCTTTTGTGGAGTACATGGCAGTCATCTTCCTCCAGCTCCAGTACCCTTGCCCTGCCTTTCTGATCTCTATTCCAATACACCGACCAAGCCATATCCAATAACTCACCAATATCTTTCTTGTCACCTGCCTTTTGCAACTTTTTCCTTATATCATCTGCAGACTGGCCTATGAACAAATAGACCAAGTGCTTTTTCCCAAGATCTGAATCCATGTCTATATCTGTATACTTTCGTATAACTGCTTTCAGCCTATTCAAAAAAGTCTGTCGGGGATTCATTCTTGTCTTGCTTCACCTCATACATCTTTGACCAGTTTACTGCTTTTGGAATTCCATGCCTGAAACCATACACCACCCAGTCCTGATAGCATTTCAATGCTTCCCTTTTATCTGGTAAATTGGGATCCCATTTTGGATCCTCTGGGGGGAATTGATAAGGGGTGATCAAAACACAGAATTGTGATAAAAGACTGTGGCCTTAGGTACTTACTAGAGGTTATTTTAGATATAATACTGTTAAATTAGAATAGGCCTTGTTTGCTTGTGTTAACTCACAGACAGGATATAGTTAACTTTATAATGAGAACTCTAGCAGGAGCAGAAAACCTTGGGGTTTTGATAAGGGGCTTTAAGGCTTAAGAAGAGGGACCTTGAAGGCTGATAAAAAAAGGTTCCTAGAGATGATACTGGTTTTGAGGTAATTGGACAGTGCCAGTTCAGCAATTCTTAGCAAAGTTGAAAAGTTCAAGCTGATGAAGACTGCTTACTTCATCCAAAAGACCCCAAATGAAGACCCCCAAGGGGCGTTCTGAGGCGGAGTTGGAGGTGTGGTATATGTTAATGATTTCTCCTCCCAATTTTCAGGAATTTGCTGACACAGCTAATGCATATGTAACACAATTAATGTATATGTAATACAACTAATGCATATGTAACATTGTATCACATAAAAAGGGCCAAACAAAGGGAGTAGGTGTGCATACTGGGCGGAGTGCATACTGCACTCGGTGCCTGAATAAACATTCCCGCTTCAACACTCTGCGAGTTTTGGGGTTTGTTTCCGCAAGTCAGAATATATCCTTAAGTTCCCCTGTGAGTTTTCCAGCTGCTATTAGCAGCTCAATTCCAGATCAGGCAGCTCACTTAACCATTTCCTTCTCCGTGTCATCAAGTAATGTATCCATCATAACTTCCAAGTCATACCAATCTGGATTTTGTGTTCTTATCGCTCTTTCCACATAATTAGCCACCTTGTCTGGGTTATCCCTATATGCTCTGACCAAAGCCTTCCACTGTTGTAACTCAACCAGAGAAAAAGGAACCTTTATTAAAACTGGGCCTTGGTTGTTCATAGCCTGTCTCAAGGAAGCCTCTACGACAGCCTTTTCCTTTCTTGTCCTCGTTCTCCTAGCCACTGGGCTTGGATCTACCAGGGTCTCACGTACCCTCTTCCCCCTTTTCCTGGGAGTTGCCGTGGAAACCTTCGCCTCTGCCTTTGGTTCTACTACAGGAGGTTTCTCCTCCTCCGGGTTACTACTTGACTCATTACCAGAAGCCTCCATGTCTGTTTCTGTGAGATCAGTCTCTAGTTTTGAGTTTCATGCTTGAGGGGTCAAAGCGAGGAAGACCCCGCCCCGAGAATGATCTACTTTTCCTTGGCATGCCTAGTTCCTGATGGTATGGGGCGAAAGCTGGGAACATCCCCGGATCCCGCCTTCCCCCTTCCGCAGTGGGAAATACTGCATACCATGGGGATGCAGTCGGAATGACTGCGCCCCCTGTGGTGGGAGGGTATGGACCATAAAGGACGGGGGGGTGCCAGAAGGGAAGGGGCGGCTCCGGCTCCGCCATTATGGGAGGGTCCCCTGTCGGTTGGGGCGGGGATTCCGGCTGCAGTTCAGATGTCTGCGCCTGCGCATCCCATCGCCATAAGTACCGCGCCGGCCGCAGTGGGCAGTGCCGGCCCCGCAGACCCCCTTCCGGACCCGCGCTGGCTGGCCCCGGCGAGGACGGACCCGCCCGCGACTGCGCCAGCGCCGGCGGCGCCCGGAGCGGCTCCAGCCAGAGCCGATCCCAAAGGCCCTGGGGGGGCCGCCCCTCCCATGCTAGCAGCCGCGCCGTCTCTGGCAGGGCCAGCGGCCCCGGCTGAGGCCGGCGCTCCCGCCCCGACCGCTCCCGGAGCCCCGACAGCGCCTGCGCCGGCAGTAGCTCCCGTTGCCGTGGTGACCGCACCGGCCCCAGCGGCTGGCGCCGCCCCCGGCTGCCCGGTAGCCCTCTCCGCGCCTGCGCCCGCGGCTCCTGCCGGCGCGGCGCCGACAGGGGCCGAAACTATAGCTGCGGCGGGAACGCCTCCCCCCGCGCCAATTGGAACAGCCGGGACGGGCCCCGCCCGTCCCGGCGCGACCGCTGTGACAACCCCGCTGCCCCCGGAGCCTCCGACACGCCCGGAGCTGGCGCCCCTGCTCCAGCCGGCAGGACCGGCTCCAGGGGCGGCCCCGACTCCCACCGCGACCGCTCCAGGGGCGGCGGCGGGAGGAACCGCTGCTCCGACGGGACCCGCGCCCAATGCGCCTGCGCCCGGACCCAGAGAAGCTCCCGGGCTGGCCC
This sequence comes from Pseudopipra pipra, assembly GCF_036250125.1. Taxonomy (NCBI): domain Eukaryota; kingdom Metazoa; phylum Chordata; class Aves; order Passeriformes; family Pipridae; genus Pseudopipra; species Pseudopipra pipra. Next base: position 62,432,239 of record NC_087580.1, on the reverse strand, counting down.
CTCGCAAATCAGGGGCCATTAGAAGGTCTAAGTCCTCATCTCCCGGGCTTTTAACATGAATTTGGCTGATGGCATCACGCTTACCTCGACTTTTCTTCTTTCCTTTCTCTAAAGCCATTTCTGAGACCTCCACCTCTACCAAGGCTTTATCTTTCTTATACTCTCCCCTCCATTCCGGACGGGTTAAAAAAACCAAAACCAATTCAGCATACACTAATTCGTTCCATCGTTCCTGCTTATGAAGGATCGAAATAAGCTGTAACACTGTATTTATTTCAAAAGAGACAAACCTCGGCCAAGCCTCCTCTCTGAGTAGCCCATGCAAAGGCCACATATTTATAGACAGCCTACACAACTCCTGCCTTTTTAAAGATGTTTCAGGGCCTGTTAAATGCCTCCGGTGCTGCAAAACCAAAGCTAAAGGAGACCCTTTAGGAATTTCCTCCTCCCTGGATTCCATACAACCCATGATGACAAGTAACAGGCAGGGAAAAAAACTTTCTGGCAGTAGGACTCAAACTCACGAATTCCATGCAAGCTCCTTCTCCAAGCACCACCAACAGCTTTAGGTAGGAACAGCTTATTTTAACACACACAGGGGCATCCCTCCCCCCGGCCGTGTCTGGTCAACACGAAACCCCTGAGTTACCACCTTCTGCCTGCCTTTACCGAAGCCACAAGGAACAGTCAAACTGCCCGTCCCAGCAAAACCCTTTTCGCCCACAAATCGGGAAAACACCGACTCTTGCAACAACTGGGCCCAAGTCTAGGCTAACCTCCCAGCCCCACTGTATTCCCAATTTCTGGGGGAAAACCCCCTTTTACAGCTGCTAACAAAATTACCCAAAGCACTTGCTCTCTTATATTACCTCTGTGTGTGGTTCTGAGGACCGATGCGAAGAAGTCTCAGGTCCGGCTTTTTCCACCTTTTGGAGTGCCAAACTGTTGCCTAAAACACTGAGGAGAAAAAAGACTTCAGGCCAATTTAGTATAGGAGATGATAAGGGGAGCAGAGCTTTAATGAGCCTCTAGGCCCCAGGAATACAAACTACCGCAGGTTCTACGATTTTATAATGATGTCCATCCAATCCCCATTCAACCAGCCCCCGGTTCTGCCCCATTCCGCCCTTCGGCACACCCCCTTGGGATTTGAGTCTGGGGGAGTTTGGGACCCCTCTTTCATCATCTTCATCCTCCTCTCATCACACTGAGTCCTTGGAGGCCCTCCAAAGTTCCAGGCTTGAAGGTCGTTGTGCCTATGTTTACATCTCCTGGTGCAGATATTAAGGTGTTTTCTGCAATTCCACGTTGAAAAGAAGACTAAACAGCTAACGAAATATTGAGGGATTGATATGGGACGGGGTTTGGTATGTGCAACCATTAAGCTACTGCCGTTACTTTTACTGGAAAATACCGATAAAAGATATAATACCGTGGGACAGTAAAAGAATGCATGTTAATTATGCTGGTAGAGACTTCAGTGTGAAAATGATACCTGAGTTATGTGCTGCTGTAGTTACTTCTACTAGAAATACTGATACATTAAAATCTACATCCACTACATAACTACTTCTAAAGTCTATAAAAACTAAAAAATCAAAAAATCAAAAAACTCTAAGGCATCAATTCAGTGCTCCATTCACCGGCCACTTTTCTTGGTCATCCAGAGCATACATAGGCCACCAGTGGTTATAATATTCAATCATTTTTCATTTCAACAAATCATCCCCGATTTTTGACCAATGTTTCAACAAGCATACTAATAGGGAAGTTTTTAGAATCTGTTCATCAGAAGTTAAATCACCAACACTCTTACTTTTAAACACTCCCCTAATACCCTCACCAAGCTTTTAAGCCATTTTTACACACAAAAGACAAACAATACACAATATACACTCCAGCAAACAATGCACAAAACACCAACAGAGACTTATAAACATATAAGCTTTTGATTCACCAGTTTCAGTTGTCTCACCCTGCAATAGCTTTCACTTATGACTTACAGGCAGACAGCCTAGGCTCACTGGGGTACCCTATAAAATCCAACCTTGCACAGCTTTCACCACATCATACAGCCAGACCGGGGACTTTAACCCCTTATTTATAAAGGACTCGAACCCCTGGGAGGGACTCCAACCCCTCCTAAACCAGAGTATCAAAAGAAGTGTCTTTCTTGCCAATTCCGGAGGACATTGCCAAGAATGTGATGGATAGCGGATCGATGGGTGTCCTGATGCCTATGGATATTTTGGATTTTTAGCTTTTGTAGATTTTAGAAGAAGCTGTAGTTAGTTCACCCTTTAGCACAGTAGTTTACACATTTACCCAACCCTATTCCCCATTTCATATCTAACTTTCTAAATTCCCTTAGCTTGTTTAGACTTCCCTCAAGGTAGGCCTTCTTTCTGCTTAAGAACATTTGCACCCTGGCTTGAACAACAAGATAAATCATAGTCAAAGCATCCTTCAAAACCCAGAACTTTGGAGGAGCTCCAAGGACTGGACGTGATGTGAAGAAGAGGAAGATGAGGAAGAGGGAGTCTTTGAGCCCCCTGACTCAATTTCCAGAGGGACGTGCCAGGGGATAGATCTGGGATTGGATGGACAATACCTTAAATTTTGGAACCCCCTGGATGCGTGGCACATGCATGTGTCTCTCTGTACCCCTGTGGTTGAAGGCTTTCTATTAAAACTGCTCTCTACCTTATCTCTACTAACGATTGCCTGGTGAGTAATTTTTTGGCCCTCCCGTGATTCTCTAAGGCATCAGTTTTGTCGTCCAAAAGGTGGAAGTCTGAGACCTGTGACTCCTCTGCATCAGGAAATTTCATCCTGCGAGAAATTCTTCTTCTGCCAGCATATTTTGGACAATTCCCTGCACACTGATCCTGAGAAGCCCAGCTCCTCAGAACCACCCACAGAGGTAAGCTAAAGAGCAGTTCTTTTTGGTTAATTTTGCTAGCAAATGGAAAGTAGTTTTTTCCGGAAATTGGGGGTACTTGGTTAGGACTGGGGGGTGACTTTCTTGTTGGGATCCCTGGGTGTTGTGATAGTCAGTTGTTTTTCCCCAGTCCATGGGCGAAAGCTTGACTCTGAAGCAGCTTGGCGAGCCAGCATGGGGGTCTGTACCGTGGAGTTTTTCTTCACTTGGCATTTCACCTGGGCAGGTGCAGGTCGGCTGGCCCGTCTTCAGAAAAGGGGGGGCTGTGGATGCTCCCCCGCAACTTCTGTAAGGCGAGGGAGGTGCAGCAGTGGGCTGCATCACCCCCTGGATTTGCTAGGGGTTTTTGGATTGGCTTGGTATGGCCGAAAGAGAAAAAGGATGCTCTCTCTCTAAGACCTCTCCTGTAGAGGAAGCCCTTGCTTGAAGTCGTGGTGGCGCAAGGTATTGCGTCTTGGTTTAGTAACCTGGGTTCAAAGACCAGTCCTGCTAAACTTTTTCTCTGCTGATTTTTTCCTGCCTAATAGTTGTTATCATGGGCTGTGTTGAATCCATAGAAGAGGTCCCGACGGGACCTTCTGCGTTTTTATTACGGCATTGGTATCATCACCAAGAACAGAAAAAGGCTCGTAAAGTAATAGAATCGTCAGTCATACGGGTGCTGGCCACACCCCCGCTCGTCGCAGCAGAAGCGGCGGCGGCGTTCGGAGGGGCAGCGGGGGCTCCGCTTGCAACGGCCACGCGATTGGTCCCGGCCCCCGCCGGTCCCATGGCCGCAGCAGCGCCTGGAGCCCTCCCCCCTCGCATATTCAGAGGAACCAGCCGGTCCCCATCCTTGCCGCCCGAGCCTCCGACATAGATCTGACTAGTGGGACACGTTTAGTGATGTTTTATTTCCCCGCCCCTGCCCCCAGTCCCAGGCTAGCCCCGCGGCCCGTGGCACCGCCCTGCCTACTCAAGTTCCCGGCTCGCAACAGTTGCCATAGCAACGGAGTGCAGAGAGAGCCGAAAACAGGGAAAGATACATTTTGTATCTGTGAGAAATAGAAACCCAATCGGGCAATTTCCAATCAGAATTTTATTATATGATAAAAGCAAATTCAGCGCTGGGTGATCAGGGAAGGGGTTCAACAACTCCCAACGCCTGTCACACCCAAAGAAGACATTTGTTCTACATTTATTTCCAGCTACTACATGAATATTCATTATACATAAGTATAAACATTACACATTGTTAGGTACATGAGTATAAACATTACACATTGTTAGGTCAGACATTCCACAGAGATTTCTTAACAAGCATTCATAATATATTGTTAAATCAGACTTTCAGCAGATGTTCGCTTGTTATCTATACAAAGTTATAAATTTTAAGAAAGATGCTATTATCTAGCTAACTAAACAAAATTCTCTCACTATAAATCTTACACAAGGTAAAAGGGAGGTAACTTGTTTTATCTCTTTATAGGGGCCCAATTAAGTTTTACGACTTGTTTTTCTTTTCTCTCCAGGTCATATTGACCTTACACTGTTTTCTCTTAATTAGCTCGAATCATTTTCTCAGTTTATCACATATCAGAGAAGAGGAGGGGAACTCCGAAGGGAAGCTCGCCTGGGATGAGCCATCACCCCGCCCCTGTGGTGAACTGCAGGGAGGTGCGGGAGACCGGGCGCTGTGGCCCCTCCTCCCCTCTCCCGATGGACTGGCTAAAACGGAAAGGGGGGAGGGGGAGAGAAGAACCATCTGTAATGGCCCGTGTGTGTTCTGGATCTGTTCCAGGCTTACAGCCTGTGATGAATATTCCTGCCCTCTGTGCCCTGATTCAGCTCGGGAGCTGTGGCAGAACCAAAAGGCGGGCCACTGTTTTGTTCTCAGTGTGAACTAACAATGTATCAGAAGTTGACTGTTTGCAGAAAGCCTTTCCAGCAGACAGACCTGAAAGCTGTGCCACCAGAAAACCCAGGTTGGCAGTAAAACGGATGGAAACTGTGAGAAATATCTCTAAAATTTCAGAGATGGCCAAATAAAGTGAAACAAATAACTTTTTTAACAGTGCACTGGGTGCACCGAACTTGTGATCAGGTTCGAGCACCCCCCAAATGGGAGGGAGGGACGAGCCCTTTTAAGACCCTTCAATTTGCATAATCACTCCCTCTCTCCTCCCATGCCAGGCCTTGCTCTTTTCTTCCTTAAAAGGCAATCTTTGCTTTCTGGCGCAGTCCATTGGTTGTCTTCATCCACCTATCAGGTTGTTTCCCTGCCCCCGGTCACATGGTCCCTTGGCAGTGAGCCCAGGCTGGTCTCACCACCTTACATTCTTCCCGGCTTGCCTTCACACTGTAGCAATAAGTAAGAACTGTAAGTAGCAGTAGGCAACAATAAGCAGCAATAGGCAACCCCAAGCAGAACTGTATGTAGCAGCAGGTAGACAGAGCTGTAAGCAGCAGCAATAAGTAACTTTAAGCAGAACCACAAGCAGCCCACTAATCCTTGACCACAAAATGGCTCCTCAACTTTCCAAACAAAATGGCCCCCAGGTGTCTAGGCACGAGGCAGCCATGGAAACCCCTGCTTGTAATAAAACCATCTTATTTATTTCCCACAGAAACCACTTCCTGAAGAAATAATCAAATAGTAGAACACACCTTAACAACTGCAAGCGAGATACACCAAGACAAAAGTTTTGGACGTGTGGGGGGGGAAAAAGTTTCCCCCTGTGAGAAATAGAAACCCAATCGGGCAATTTCCAATCAGAATTTTATTATATGATAAAAGCAAATTCAGCGCTGGGTGATCAGGGAAGGGGTCCAACAACTCCCAACGCCTGTCACACCCAAAGAAGACATTTGTTCTACATTTATTTCCAGCTACTACATGAATATTCATTATACATAAGTATAAACATTGTTAGGTACATGAGTGTAAACATTACACATTGTTAGGTTAGATATTTCTTAACAAGAATGTTATCTATAAGCTTTCATAATATATTGTTAAATCAGACTTTCAGCAGATGTTCGCTTGTTATCTATACAAAGTTATAAATTTTAAGAAAGGTGCTATTATCTAGCTAACTAAACAAAATTCTCTCATTATAAATCTTACACAAGGTAAAAGGGAGGTAACTTGTTTTATCTCTTTATAGGGGCCCAATTAAGTTTTACGACTTGTTTTTCTTTTCTCTCCAGGTCATATTGAACTTACACTGTTTCCTCTTAATCAGCTCGAATTATTTTCTCAATTTATCACAATCCCTCCTCTCTTTCTATAAAATTATTAATTCGAGTTTTTTGCTCTAATCTGGACAATATTAATTTGACATTTTCTTCATCCCGGGAAGGTGGAGTTCTGGTGACTAACAGTACCTTGGCACTTTGAGCCATCTTTGGATCTATCGACATTGTTGATATTTGCATTTCTTGTACTACAGAAACTATCAACCTAATGAAACCAAGGATTAAACATGGTAAAAAAAAATATTATACTGGCCAACACGCATCCACTACAAATCTAGCACTTAGGTAAATTTAAGGTTTGAATAATATGTTCCATTAAATCAATATATAGGTTAGTTCCATAACTCGGGAGTTGCCAATCTTCTCCTAGTTTGTTTTTCAATTTCTGGTATAAGTCACCTGTGTTGGAAGGCTTTCCTTGTGTGGTTTCTTTTAATGTAGTTTGCACTCTCTATTTTATGATTTCCTCCCTTTTCAAGTCCTGCATTCTACCACCATCAGAAATGTCTCAATGGCTTTCTTGAGTGAAACAAATCTATTCCTCTCCCTTAGGACAACTAAGTCCCAGCCTAGTTCTCCCTTTTCCTAAATTTTGCTACCCATAGTTGCTGAGAACCCGTGTTGTAAGTGTTCAGTTGTCTAGAGCCATAGCAGACTTTGTTGACAAATGAGTGGTAACTTAAGCTTTGAATCATACGGCCTTTGTATCGTGTAATTTGGTAGCATTTTGTACACTCGTCAGACAGGACGTGAGCTTAAAAGCAGCAGAGTATCCAAAAGGGTCCAGCATAACTTAAGCCTCCACGGCCCATGCCCAAACGGGGTTGCATCCCGTGGCTGGCTGTCAGTGGCAGGTTCAGAGGTTAACCTGGTCTTGCCCCTTTTAGATTTTCTAAGTTAATTAAGGCCCAGTTTTCCTTTTCCAAGTTAAGGTTCGCTTTATCTCACAACAACGGATTCTGTCAACAAAATTATTCCCACTAATTAGTCAATATATAAATTGTTAGCCATTGTGACATTCTTTACATGGGGTCTATAAAGTTAAAGTCATCCAGCGGGCAGTCAATTTGGGCTGTTTCTTCAGAGAATTTCTTCGCACTGTATCTTAATGCTGCATACCAGTCAGTTTCAAATATTTCCCAATTTACTGGTAATAACAGTTCCCACCCACAGAACAGCTTATTTATCTGTACTGACTCCAATTGGGGTTGACCTCCTTGTGTGTCACGACACACAGGGCAATGTATATGTCGGTTAAAGGCCACACAGGACCATTTACGGTGACAGTGCCTACACTGACACTCTACCCAACCATCATGCTGAGCCCACGGATGTTTTATACAGCGTATGCGATCTGGTGGTGGTGGTCCAGGAGTTAGGGATCTTCTTTTTCAAGGTCACAAGCTAACACCAGGATTAGGTTAACTAAACGATTAGTAAAATATGCACCTGCCCCTCCACTCTGCCAGGGGATGGCTCCTTCTTTCCAGGAAACAAAACGCTGTCTCCTAAGAATTTGTCCTGGGACTAATTGAAACCAAGATCTCAGGCTAGGTTTTATACAGAAACTTTCAGGAAATACTTCTCGGGTCTTTAAGTCTTTTTGTTCTGGGGATAACTCATTCCAGCTTTCGATATGTTTTCTCCATTCAGGTGATGGATTCATAAAGGTCCTTTTTGGAGTTTAAGTCGTAGGTCCCCAGGCGCTGACGACACAGTCCACTCTTTCAGAGGTGATGGAGCAACAAGTCCCTTCACTCTGGTCGCGTGTTTGCATTTGCAGTTGAGACACGTGTCTACTCCTGCATAAAAGTTGTTCTCTTGGCTTCTCAGTTTGAATTTTAGTGGTACAGCTTCCAGGGTTGTTTGCTGGAACAAACTGCCTGTGAACATTTAACTCCTGGCACATTATTAGTTTACATTTAAGACAAAACCCCTTTCCGAGTTAGGGTAGGAAATATTCTTTCACAAGTTATGAGCCTGCGGCAGTTTTAAAAGACAGGGGATGCAAGGGTTAGTAAATAGTTTCTTTTCTCTTAGATAGTTCTCACAGTTTTCAAAGCATCACCTTATTACCTTATGATATATATATTGCACCGGTGGGTTTTAGTTTTTGTGTTCGCCGGGAATTTACACCGCTTTTGTCTTCCCTCCCCTTTCGGTCTGATGGGGGAGCGGAGGGTCCCGAGTTAGACTGGACTGGGACTCTAGCTACTGACACTGCTCTTTTGTTCTCTTGCAGCCTCTGCACCCCAGCCGATCTCTTGCTCGCAGCCGCTAAGGTGTTATGAGTTGCTCCGCTCGCTCGTGTTGGCCACAGCCAGGAAATAATTTGCCTTTGCCCCTGCTACGGCCCCCGCTGTGTCTGCGAAGGTGGCAGCAGCTCCTGTACTAAACTTAGATTTTGCCTGTCCCACAGTTGGATTTATCCTTTCTGTGCGCGTGGTTAACGCTGTCCCGGCACTCGCATCTGCTGTCTCTGCCTGGACCACAATAGCAGGAACTAAAACTTCTTCACTAGTCAGAGCAACAACTAGGACTAGCTTTTCCTGTCTTCGCTTTATTGTGCTCGCCACAGTTTTAAACTTCGGGATTGCTTTCTGCTCTAATTTCGCTCTCTCTGTCCCCAGATCTTTTCCTGTCACACGCATTCCCACTGTATCACACACAGGTAACACTTTTTTCTTCACGGCGCCAGCCAGTTCTGTCGCCATGGTAACGGCCATTCCGGAAGCCTCCCCTGCTCTCTGAGCCGGGAGTTCTGTTGCCGCAGTAACGGCTGTTCTTATAATCGCCTCACCGCCCACCGTACTAACTTTCTGCTTTCTGTTCTGATATACTGCCCAAGCTATCTCTAATAATTTCTTCTTTATATCGTTTGTGGACTGCCCCACAAACAGGTATACCAGCTGTTTCTTTCCCAAGTCTGATTCTAAATCAATATCAATATATTTTCTAACAGCATCTTTCAATCTGCTTAAAAAGTCTGTGGGCTTTTGCTTTTTGCCTGGCTTCATACATTTTGACCCAACTTATTTCTCTTGTCGTTTCCTCTACAATAGTACAGCCCGCAGCAAACTTTGGGGTCTCTCTTGCACTCTCTTACACTCTCTTGCACTTTCTTACACTCTCTTGCACTCTCTTACACTCTCTTGCACTTTCTTACAGCTCTCATATCAGTAGCGTCACCGACAGAATCAACTGCCTGAGCACCCATCAGTGGTGCTGGGCTACTCGTTCTCAGAAACACCTCTACATTTGGGGCCGTCGCCCCCCCTGGGGCCGATGCCTTCTCTTCACTGCTACTGATACAACTATCAACCTTAGCTGTTACTAGTTTCTCTACTTTTGAGCTCACTTCTGCCGTTGTTATGGCAACTTTATCTACCTCGGCAAAGCTGCCAGCTGCTGCAGAGCTACAGACTGTTTCCCTGCTCGGTGGAACAGACAGGGCAGACCTGGAAGTCATTGCCCCTGTGGGGCCGGGAGTTTCTCTTGCTGTTACTCCCGTTGCAATCAAACTAGATGTTATTTCTGGGCTAGCCAGCCCCGCAGCGTCCGCGTAAGCCTCCCTCTGCTCTGCCGCGCTGAAAGCGGCTTCAACAAAAGTTGATTTCACCTGCACCTCTGTGCGTACTCCAACTAAACCGACAGGACTCACTCCCGCTGGACCCGAGCTAACTTCTCCAGAGGCTTTAATTTGCCTAATCCCTCCCGGTGCAGCCAGATCCGCACCAGGGGGTCCTTCAATGGCTCCTTCCTGCTCAGCCAGAGCCGGTCCAGGAGGAGCAACCACCACCCCGGCAGCTCCAACTCCCCCCACCGCTGCTGCAGCAGGGAGTCCGATTTGTGGAACTCCCGGGCTACTCTCTCTCCTGTCAGGTGATATCAACATATCTAAATCATCCTCTCTGGTGTTCTTAAATAGGATTTGTGGGATAGGAGCAGCTTTGACTCGATCTTTCTTTTTCCCTCTTTTTCTAACTCTATTTCCGATTTTTCTGCCCTTTCTGAGCTTCCATTTCTCTTACCTTCCACCCCCAATCCAGGGCGTGTTAATAGGAACAAAAACAACTCTGCGTATCGAATTTCCCGCCACCTCTGTTCTACATGTAAAAGCGAGATTAATTGGAACACTGTGTTCAGTTCAGACGGACCAAATTCCGACCGTGCTACTTCTCTCATTTGTCCAAACAACGGCCAAGCATTTAGAGACAGCCTACACAGCTCTTCCTTCTTTAAAGATGTCTCAGAACCAGCTAACGTCTTCCAATGTTTTAAAACCAAACTCAGGGGGGATTCTTTAGGGATCTTAAATTTTGAATCCACACCACCCATGCTTGCAAAACAAAAGCAAACCACAGTCACACACTGGGTTTCGAACTTGCTACCTTTAGGTTACAAGGCTGTTTCGCAACCTCTCGGCTATTTACCGAATCACACCGACCCCAGAGCCCCACTGGCTCTCCCACAGCGTCAGAGCACCGGAGGGTGTCCCCTCCAAACCACACAGCCCTAGGCTGACCCGCTCTGATCTGGGTAACTGGCGAACCCCCATTCACCTCCTCTGAAAATTGACCCTCTAGACTGTTCCGAGGGCCCAAGTCAAAATTTTCAGGAATCCGTGCCCCCTATCCTGGGACACAAAACTTTCCCGCAGCTGCTAACTAACCAGATAGGTACCGTTTCCTTATTTTTCTTTAGTCCACTCAATCATGCAGTACTGAATCATTTTTGGTTTTTCTTTATTTTTAGTACTCTCCCTTTTTTCCCAGTTTAAAATCCTTACCCCTAGAGGACTGTCTAAGGGTATATCCGGCAATGCCTGCCTGCTCCTTTCCTTCCTGGGGCAACTTAATTTACTAATTCCCTGCCCCATACTCCTGAGGTCCCTTCTAAAGTTTTCCTACCTTTCCACCGATCCTCTGGGATCCCCTCTAGGATTTTTCACCGACTCAGTGGTCCTTTCTGAAAAACTGCCACCGACCCCAGAGGTCCACTCATCAATTCAACCGCTTCGTCCCTTCACCTGCCGCATTCCTCGCGGAAAAATGGAAACGAGGTTAGAAGGACTCCACTCTCGTGTCACAGCTACGCTGCGTCTCATTCACCATTCACTCCGACCTCTTTATCCGCCCCCCGAAGTGATACTCACAGTCCGTTGTTCTCACTCGGGTCTTCGTGCACAAGAATTATGGGCTTTTTGCTGCAGCACTCCAGGAGCTTTTAATTCCTTGCTTTTATCATATACATGTGTTACCCTTGGTCCTTGTTGAAATATTAGGCCTGTGAATAGGCCGCTGAAAAGCAGCGGGCGCGCTCCTATCTCAGGCGCTAAGTATCTCCCAGAACACAAAGGGTATCACGTCGGGCGAAGTCACCAAGTTTGTGAGAAATAGAAACCCAATCGGGCAATTTCCAATCAGAATTTTATTATATGATAAAAGCAAATTCAGCGCTGGGTGATCAGGGAAGGGGTCCAACAACTCCCAACGCCTGTCACACCCAAAGAAGACATTTGTTCTACATTTATTTCCAGCTACTACATGAATATTCATTATACATAAGTATAAACATTGTTAGGTACATGAGTGTAAACATTACACATTGTTAGGTTAGATATTTCTTAACAAGAATGTTATCTATAAGCTTTCATAATATATTGTTAAATCAGACTTTCAGCAGATGTTCGCTTGTTATCTATACAAAGTTATAAATTTTAAGAAAGGTGCTATTATCTAGCTAACTAAACAAAATTCTCTCATTATAAATCTTACACAAGGTAAAAGGGAGGTAACTTGTTTTATCTCTTTATAGGGGCCCAATTAAGTTTTACGACTTGTTTTTCTTTTCTCTCCAGGTCATATTGAACTTACACTGTTTCCTCTTAATCAGCTCGAATTATTTTCTCAATTTATCACACCCCCAAAAGTTATAAAATGGTAAACCCCCGGGGGTGGCTACCCTTGGGGTTGAGCCAATGAGCACTTCTGCAAAATATAAACATATCACCCAGACCGGAAAGGAAGAGTAGTTGTTGTAGTTGTTGTTGGAGGAGAAGTGGCCATGTTGTAAAAGCCACGAGCTGCGTCAAATGCTCTTAAAGCAGTTAGCGAAAGATAATGCAAAGGAGGACTGCCAGAGAGTCATAGAAACACTGCCAGGAGACCCATCGGTCACTGATATGGTCTCGGCGTGTTCAAAGGTAGGTAGCGTAGCGCATAAAATGTCTGCTCTTGCAGCGGTGCTGCGCCCTACCCCTCGCTGTTTCACTTGCAAACAAGAAGGACATGTTAAAGCTAATTGCCCTCTTAGAGGTAATGAGGGCAAAAGGTTTCACCTAATCCCCCGGGCATTCATTGTAATCGCTGCGGAAAGCCCGGCCACTTTGCAAAACACTGCCACTGCCGATCCAAACTTCATGCTAATGGCCAGCCCCTGCAGGAAAATGGGAAGATGAGCGCGGCAAGGCGCACTCAGACACAGATACCTTCCCTAGCTCAGCACAATCCGTATGCAGCTCCTCTGGAGTTCCCCTCTGCGACCAGCTCACCGGGAGGACTAGCAAAGCAGCTGGTATGGATGTACCCACCGCCAGCACAGTAATAATTTCTACCACAGATGTTGTCAATGTTCCCCTAGATGCCAAAGGACCTATTGGTCGGGGACTCAGTGCCTTATTAATCGGGCGTTCAAGCAGCACTATTGCTGGGATAATCGTTCATGTTGTAGTTGTTGATGCAGACTACACGGGACAAATTTGTGCAATGGTTTCTACCCCCTACCCTCCTGTGACCATTCCAAAAGGAACATGTATCGCTCAACTTGTGCCTTTTATGAGCTGTGTTCCCAGGACAGAAAACCGAGAGAGACACACTGGAGGATTTGGATCAACAGGACCTCTGCAAGTCTTTTGGTCACAGACTGTGTCCCACAAACGCCCACAGATGATCTGTGAACTGCACTACGAAAAAACTTCACCTTCTACTGTAAGGTGATGGGGTTGCTTGATACAGGGACCAATGTCACTATCATTTCCCTGTATCATTGGCTGAATTCCTGGCCCTTGGTATCTTCTGACCTGGGTGTTGTGGGACTGGGGGGAGCTGCCCAAAGTCACATTGCAGCCCATTTTATCCTAATCTGCAATCCTGAAGGGCAAGTTGCAACCGTGAGGCCATACATCACCCCTGCTCCCCTAACTCTGTGGGGAAGAGACTGCCTGGCTCATTGGGGAGTTAAAATCATGACGGATTTTTGACGGGGGCCACTGCGATGCAGGGCATCAAGCAGCCCACACTGGCATTAACATGGTTAACAGATACCCCGGTGTGGATTGGACAGTGGCCCCTATCCTCCGAGAAGTTACAAGCCCTGCAGGAACTTGTACAAGAACAGCTGGCTGCTGGTCATATAGAACCATCACATAACCCCTGGAACACTCCCGTGTTTGTAATCAAAAAGAAATCTGGGAAGTAGAGACTTTTGCATGATTTACGACAGGTGTCATGGCAACAATGGGAGCTCTGCAACCTGGACTTCCATCGCCTACAATGATACCTTTCAATTGGCCTATCATAGTAATTGATCTAAAGGATTGCTTTTTCACCATTCCCTTAGCTGTCAATGACAAAGAAAAATTTGCCTTTACAGTACCTTCTGTAAATCATGCAGAGCCCTCCAAACGATACTAATGGAAGGTTTTACCTCAGGGGATGAAAAATTCTCCAACCATTTGTCAGTGGTTTGTAGCACAAGCTTTGTCTCCTGTTAGAAGCCAGTTCCCAAATTGTTTCTACTATCATTTAATGGATGATAATCTCTTTTCGGCAGTGCACAAAGATGAATTGACAGCAGTGGCTGATGCAGCAAAACAGTCCTTAGAGTCATTCGGCCTTATCATTGCTCCAGAAAAGGTACAACACGCAGAACCCTGGAAATATCTGGGTTTCCTAGTTACTGCTCAAACAGTGACATCTCAGCCTATTCAATTAGACATATCTATTCGTACCATAACTGATGTCCAAAAATTAGTTGGTTCATTGAATTGGGTATGCCCTTATTTGAGGTTAACTAACTCACAACTGCAGCCTCTTTTTGCACTGCTCAAAAATTCTACTGATCCACTGGAGCAACGATCTTTGACTCGAGAAGCAATTCAAACCATCCATCAGGTAGAAGCATTGTTAACAGAACGCTTCACTTATCGTATTGATCTGTCACAAATCATTCAGCTTTTTGTCCTCATAGATCAAGTTTCCCCCTGTGGGATCCTTGTTCAATGGAATGAGACTTGGGAAGATCCTCTACACATCCTTGAATGGTTGTTTTTACCTTCCAGATCTCATAAAACAGCTCCCGGATTGTTTGAATTGCTCTCCAAAATCATCATGTTAGCACGAAAACGGTGCATTGAACTAACTGGTAGGGATCCTGGTAGAATTGTTTTGCCTGTACAATCCTACTATTTTGAGTGTTTAGCTCATAAATATGAGCTACAGGCTGCTATGGCAGATTTTCAAGAGCAAATTGCTTATCATTTGCCTTCACACCCTTTGCTGAAATTTTTTAATGAAATACCTGTTGGGCAGAAATTGTTATCATCCATGGAACCCATGGAGGGGCTTACTGTGTTCACTGATGGCTCTGGTAAGACAGGGAAAGCTGCTGTGGTTTGGTATACACCTACAGGATGGCAACATGAGCTGGTTAAACAGTCTGGGTCTCTACAGGTCGTGGAGCTACGTGCTGCAACTTTAGCATTTCAACTTTTCTCTCAGCCTTTTAATCTTATTACAGATTCGGCTTATGTAGCAGGACTGGTTCAGCGACTGGATCAAGTAGTTCTTTCTGCTTGTGATGATCGCCTCCTTTTTCAGGTTTTGCTCACCCTGTGGCGTGCTATTCAGTCTTGAACAAACCCTTATTTTGTTTTTCACATTTGTAGTCACACCTCATTGCCTGGATTTTTTACTGAGGGTAATGCTCGGGCGGACAATCTTGTAGCCCCCGCACAGATTGGTCCTGTCCCAGATAAACAGCAACAAGCTCTCCTTTCACATCGCTTTTTTCATCAAGGCAGCACTGCCCTCAAACGCCAATTTGTGATTCTACAATCCCTCGCTCGATCTATTGTGTCTGCCTGCCCAGATTGTCAGGGTCAGAATGTCCCTGTGTTTTATGGAACCAATCCTAGGGGATTACAGGCTTTGCAGGTGTGGCAAATGGATGTTACCCATATTCCAGAATTTGGCAGACTTAAGTATGTACATGTTTCTGTTGACACCTCTTCCCATGCTGTCTGTGCTACTGCTCATACAGGTGAACATACCCTAGATGTGATCCATCACTTCCAATGGGCCTTCGCTACTCTCGGCATTCCATCACAAGTGAAAACTGATAACGCCCCAGCTTATAGCTCTCAGAGATTTCAAACCTTTCTGAATGATTGGGAGGTGTCCCATGTCACTGGCATCCCTCACTCTGCTATTGGGCAAGCTATCGTGGAACGCATGCATGGCTCTCTGAAGCGCCTGCTTCAAAAACCAAAAGGGGGAATGCAGGGTGCTTCTGCCCAGGCCCGTCTAGACAAGGCTATCTATGTTTTGAATTTCTTGACTTTTCCTCAGGATTCCCACTTTCCTGCTCTGTTTTTACATTTTTCCTCTCTGATATCATCTCAACCTGTAACCACTCCTGCTCCTGTCCAAGTGCGAGACTTGGTGTCTGGACAATGGTCAGGGCCCACATCAACTAATAACCTGGGGAAAGGGGTATGCTTGTGTTTCTACAGCTGCTGGACCACAGTGGGTTCCTGCTTGGTGCGTGCGTCCTATTCTGTCTCAAAGGAACCAGCAGTGATGACTCCTATAGAAAACATCTTGAACGACTCAGCCCATGGAACAGCCACAATGTCTGGGTGACCCTGATGAATGCTGTAAACCAAACCACCTTCTGTGCTTCCTTCAAACAACCTGAACTGCCTTTCCACACGTACCTTATTGGGGCACCTGTAAATAACTCTGATTCTGTGAAACTCGTTTCTAATGTTACGCAACCACAATATTGGGCTAGAAAGGCTTGCAATGCTTCAGCACTGAACTGCATTACAGATGTATCCTCTTGGCTAACTAAACTACCAGTAGGCATCGCACCACAAGAACTAGATATTATGGGTACTCTAACTGCTACTGCTTGCTTTTACTTTAATTACACTAAGGGATATGATTTCTTTCATGGTGCATGGACTGCTTTACAAGATGTATCTCCAGATATGCCCTTTTATCGAAATGCATCTGCCTGGTGCTTGTATAGACATGCTCAGCCCTCATATGGTGTGGCAGTTGCTCGCCGGCTCCCGAAGGGATACTTTTTGATCTGTGGCAATTGGGCATGGCCAGGTATTCCAGCGATGCCCGTAGGGGGACCCTGCACCTTTGGTAGATTAGGTTTGCTTACACCCACGGAGAAGCTTTTATTAAATCACTCACATATTTACAGTCATGTCCTAACTAAATGATCACTGACAGTTCCTGTAGCAGGGGTCCTTGTATAACAAGGAATGAAGACGCTCCTCGTGCGGTGGTATGGTCAAAGAGCGCTTTTATTCAAACTTCCCACTCTTAAATCCCTGTGTACCATGTGACTTCTTCAGCCAATAGAGTTATATGTGACTGCGCATGTCCCCTCGGGCCCTTCGCCCTGGCACATCCCCTGTGCATCCTGACATGCCTCCCACACATCCCCTCTCTCAAATATTTAAAGAAGTCACAAAAACAGTGTAAAAAAAACAGTGCAAACAACCAGAACATTGTAAACTACCAAGCTTCACAGCGACCCAGCGCATTGCTTCGCTTAGCTTCTTAACTCTAACATAAACCTTTTAAAACCTTATATTCCTATAGGGTAGTGCAACTTGGATAACTATTTTATTAACTTGGGGTCTTTAGCCCAACTGTGTGTAAACTATAACTTTTATTAATCTGAGGGTTTTTTAATAACTGGGGATTTCAAACTTTATTCAAAAAACAGGGTAAGCATATCAAAACTCAATTCTTTCAAAGTGACCTTGTGGTGTAGGTAATGTGGTTTTGTGAGGTATTCTGTGTTTTTATGTTTTCCAGTCACACAATTCTCTTATTCATTCACTCAACTCACACACGACGGCCGTCATCATTCACGCACAAACATACACACACCAATATTTGCAGTTTGCTTGTCACCACATTGGTCATTAACATAAACTGAAACATAACATAACTGTTTTTAAACTCCTGAGTTATCTGGTTCCTGCAGCTGTGATTGTGTATCCAAATAGGGCTTTACACACCTGGAGGGAATCCACTTCAGTTCTTTTCCTGTTGCCACACAAGCGTAACCTCTCCCCCAAGTCATAAGATCTAAAGGTCCTGTCCACTGTCCCGAAATCAAATCTTTTACCATGACTAGCGGCCTGGGAGAGGCAAACGCCTGAGATTTGTGCTGCTTCTCATATCTGCTTCTTTCAGCACTGTCACAATTTAGAAAATTGATAACATATGTGGCTTTCCACAAACGTTCTTGCGGACTACATAACTTCTCCCCCCCTCTTTGTTTTATTAGCATCTCTTTCAGTGTGCGGTGTGCTCTTTCTACAATTGCTTGTCCCGTAGGTGAGTGAGGAATTCCTGTAATATGTGAAATTCCCCATTCTGATAGGAAGTTCCTTACCTTTTCAGAGACGTATGCTGGTCCATTATCACTTTTAATTTGTTTTGGAGTGCCAAGGGTAGCAAAACAGCTTAGCCAGTGTCTTATTACATCCTTGGCTTTCTCACCTGTGTGTGCTGTAGCAGTGATGTACTGTGAATGTGTGTCTACAGTTACATGTACATATTTCAAGGGGCCAAATTCTGGGATGTGTGTAATATCTGATTGCCATATCTCATTGGATACTAACCCTCTGGGGTTAACACCTTCCTGAGATGGCATAGGGGTGATTTTTTGACAGTCTGGACAAGACAATATGATATCTCGGGCCTGATTGATAGTAATTTTAAATTGTCTCTTTAGAGAGCGTGCATTCTGGTGAAAAAATGAATGGGACAATTTTGCTTGCTCAAGGGTCCTAGGTACTGTGTTGAACATTGCTGCTTTGTCAGATTCCCGGTTCCCTTCAGCTATTGGCCCTGGCATGTCAGTATGAGACCTGATGTGCATTATATAGAAATCAAACTTTCTGTGATTGACAAGGAACCAAATAGAACGCATTTCAAACAACAATTGAGGGTTAGAAACATCTCGAAGAAATGAACATTCTAGACGTGAAACTAACCCTGCAGCATAACAAGAATCAGTGACAATATTAACAGGTTGTTCAGAAAACTTTTCCAAGGCAATACGAATAGCAGCCAGTTCCAGAACCTGCACAGAGCATTGGTTCATGATCTGTATTTTTTGTTCCCATTGTCCTGTATCAGGATTCACCCAAGTCACTGCAGCTTTTTGTGATCGTCCAGATGCATCTGTAAAAACTGTGAGGCCTTTTATTGGCTCACTTCTGCATCTAGTCGTGGTTCTTAAAGGTAAATTACCGATTTCTGCCCAAAGTTTGTGCTTAGGGAGATTAACTGAAATGTTACCATCAAAACCTGCTAAGGCAGCTTGGAACTCAGTGTCCTCAGCCAGCATCCAAGCTAAATTGTCCTTCGTGGCTGGAATGTAGATGACCGCTGGATCCCTTCCATCCAGTTCCTGTAGTCAAGCTCTGCCTTTAATAACAAGCTTAGCAAACATTTCATTAATTGTCCATACAGTTTTAGGTGGGGTGTGGGGCAGAAATAGCCATTCTAGAACCAGCAGTGGGTCCTTTTCAGTCTGGTCCCACTGAAACAAGACTGCAAATGGCTGGTACCTGCTGGGAACTAAGGCTAGGCAGATTTGCAGTTCAGGATCTCTCCTTCTGCTCTGCCTAGATTCTATTGCCTTGGCACAAATGTTTAACGCCTGTTTTGCCTCTGCTGTCAGAGACCTGTTAGACGTTAGATCAGAGTCCCCCTTTAGTAACACAAAGAGAGGGTGTAGCTCCTCTGTGGTTAAGCCTAGAATAGGCCTTAACCAATTAATAGCTCCCAGGAGTTTTTGCAATTCATTTAAGGTTAAAGTGTCCTTTACCTTGAGTTGCAGTGGCTGTGGGGAAATCTGTTGCTGCGTGATTCTCCATCCAAGATAGGTCCAGGGCTGCGATCGCTGGATTTTCTCTGCTGCAACCTGCAAGCCTGCTTCTTGGACAGCATCAGTCAAGGCAGTAACAACAATTTGCAGTTCATTTTCTGTGGCCATGCTTATTAAAATATCATCCATGAACTGATATATTATTGCAGAGGGGAAACGCTTTCTAATGGGTTGAATAGCTTTTGCAACTACTGTTTGGCATATGGTTGGACTGTTCTTCATCCCTTGAGGGAGAACAACCCAGTGATACCTTTGCATAGGCTGTGAGTTGTTTAATGCTGGAATGGAAAATGCAAACCTTGGGGCATCTTCGGGGTGCAGGAATATGGTAAAAAAGCAATCCTTTAAATCAATTATTGTCAGAGGCCAGTTCGCTGGGAGCATAGCAGGTGAGGGTAATCCTGGTTGCAATGCCCCCATAGATTCAATGACTGCATTTACTGCTCTGAGATCCTGAATCATCCTCCATTTGCCAGATTTTTTGGGAATGCAAAATACAGGAGTGTTCCAGGGACTATTTGTTGGCACAATGTGTCCTGCTTCTAATTGTTCCTCTACAAGCATTTTTAAATGTTCAAGCCTTTCTTTTTTCATGGGCCACTGGTCTACCCAGACCGGCTGGTCACTTTTCCAGACCAGCTTAATCGGTGCTTGGGACGGCTGACCAATGGCCCCTATTGAAAAACCTGGCTGCTTGCAGGAGGTATTTGCATGACTGTGCCAAACTGTGAAAGTATATCACGTCCCCACAGAGAGCAAGGGATTGGAGCTATGAATGGAGCTACCTTTGCTAATTGTCCCTCCGGCCCCAAGACAGTGAGTATTTGAGCACTCTGTCTGGGTCTTTGTGTACCTCCCACCCCTTGAATGGTTGCAGCTGGGCAAACAGTGGGCCAGTCAAGTGGCCACTCCGAGTCCCTTATGATGGAGACATCGGCACCCGAATCTAAAAGGCCTGTAAATCGGTGCCCATTAACTTGGCACGTCATGAGCGGCTGTGTGGCTGTGATGGCTGTTGCCCAGTAAACTTGTGGTTGTCCCGTGCTGCCAAAGGCCCCTGAACCCCGCTCCCTCCCCCCCTCCCCTGCAGGCGACGCACTGTAGAAGGGGATTAACTGAGCAAGCTTCTGTCCTTTCGGGATGAAGCAGGGGGGTGAAGGGGTCCAAGCCATTATTAGAATCTCACTATGAGAATCTGAATCTATTACACCTGGCAGCACAAACAAACCCATTCTGGTGGTGGAGGACCTTCCAATCAGCAGTGCATGTACCCCTGGATTAAGGGGACCCCAACACCCAGTCGGGATTAGCACTACTTCAGTGGAAGTTATGAGGACTGTGTCCCTGTTGGATAAATCCAGCCCAGTGCTGGCTGCGGTGGAGGAGCGCAGATTGCTGGCTGGGGTATAGGGGCACAGAGCGCTGGCTGAGTTGGGGGGGCGCAAATCGCCAGCCTGTTCCCTTGTGTCGCATGTGATTGCTGTACCGGGGCGTGCGACAGCGCCCCTCGCCTCCAGTTTTTTGGCATCCTCCTTGCTTTGGGTTGCTTTCGAGGTACCAATGCTAGAGGTTTCTGAGGGCAGTCCCTTTGGAAATGGTCGGGGGCCCCACAAATGAAGCAACCTTCTCTGGGTCTGGCCCCCTGCTGTGTCCTTAACTGAGTACTCAGTGCTACTGCTAGCAAATCTGATTGATGTGTTAAAGAACCTACCTCCTGGCAGGCACGAACTAATTCTGAGATACTGCAAGTTTCCCTCTTAGGAAGGGTTTGCAGAACTCTCTTGCAATCCACATTAGCATTTTCGAAAGCCAGTCTTCTGCTAAGGATTTCTCTGGCTTCCTCATTTTCAATCTGCCTATCCAGAGCAGATTGCAGCCGATCTAAGAATTTTGTATAAGGTTCTGTTGGGCCCTGTACTATTTTTGTAAATGACAAGTTTGCGTCTCTGTCTGATGAGGGTAATTTCCGTATTGCCCGCATGGCATGCTTTGCAATGACTTCGTATACCTCTCTATTGTATCCGGTTTGAGCATCTATGGAACGATAGTTACCATCCCCTGTGAGTTGGTGTGCTGATACCCCTGCTTGTGGGTCATTAGCATAGGCAGAACAGATTTCTCTAAAATCGTTCAGCCATACATTGTACTGTGTGTTAGAAAGGCTTATTTGTAACAGGGTTCTCCAGTCATGAGGCATGAAGATATATGTGGAACTTAGTGATTCTAAAAATGCAAGCGTGTTAGGGGATGATACACCCGTTTCTCTTATTAACTGTCTCAGTTCTTTGGTTAGTTCATGTGGTAATGGTTGGAATCTGCGGCTTTGACGTGGGCCGATAATTACTGGACATGCTTGTATAACTTGTAAGTCCCCAGTACGCAATGCCTCTTCTCTACATAAAGCCCATCTATCAATTGTGCCTTCTCGGTATATCGCTTCATCCCTTGCCGGCGGAGCTATCCCGAAATCCCCCTCCTCCTCCCCCCATTCCTCCCAATCCCCCCCCCCTGCAGCTCCGGCGAAAGCGGCTGCCTGTGGGTGGGTGGTGGTGGTGGTTGGGGAAGACGGCGCAGGGGCGGGGAAGGATGGGTCAGCGTCCGTATCGCGTGGCGGGCGAGATGGTGGTGCCCGCCCCTGGGCGCGTACTCGGCGTTCATGCGCGGGATGGGTTGGCAAGTGAGCTGGACTAGCCCCCCCACCCCCGTCACGGGACCCCCTGCTGCTGTCCCACGGACTGGAACCTCGCATCTGAGGTCCCGCTCCCTCCCGCCGGTCCGTGTCCCTCGGGTTTCCTGTTCCCTTCCCCGGAGTTGAATTGTGAACGGCTCCACCCCCTCCCCCCGCCGCGGTTTGTGTGTTTGAATTGCGGCGCGTAAAAGTGGGGCTGCTGGTTGCAGCGTGAGTGGGGGTGTATGAGTTCGTCGTTCTTTTATGGGATCTGCTTAATGCAGTCATTATAGCTTGCCAGGCTGGATAAGCATTGTTTGCTTGGGAATCCCCTCCCTGAGCCTTGAGTTTGATAAGACTGCCTATTTTGTCCCATATGTGAATGTTGAGGGCTTCAACTAGAGGCAGTTCTGGTACGGCTGCTTTAATGAGCTGCACCAACTCTGAGAGTTCAGCCCTTGTAACCTGAACATAGTAAGGATTCAGCAGAGCAGCCAGTGCTTCTGTGTCTCGTGATAGTTCGGTAGGGAAAAAGTTTCCCATGTTACCTTTGAGCCTCGGCGCTGCTGGGGTGCGCTGCTGAAGAGGGTCTGTCGGTTTGTTGATTTGTGTTGGCTCACTGTCGGCTGGGCTGTGGCGTCCCGTCGGCGGCGGCTGATGTCCCGGTGCAGGCGGCAGGCGGCAAGCGGCGGCGGCAGGCACGGGCAGCTGTAGCGACGGACGCGGGGGCTGGCTGTAGAGGCGGTGACCTGGGGTTGTGACGATCGGCGTGCGCGGGCTGCAAAGCGGCGAACGAAGCGGCGGCGCTGGCGGCGGCCTCTCAGTCACGTGGCGGCGGCTCGGCGTGGTCCCGGCTCCGTCTCCGGTGAGCGCGGCGTTCGCAGCGGTGGCAGCGGCGGCTCCGGGGGCTCCCGCGGTTCACTGGGCGGCGCGGGGGTCGGAGTGCACTGTATTGGAAGGCGCGGCTCGGCGCCTTGGTAAAGCCCGCGCGGTCTGAACACGGCGCAAGGGCTTTTTGCTGGCAGTGCTTTTTAAGCACGCCGCAGGGTCAGTCAGCAGCAACGAGCAGGCGGGGAGCCGCGGCCAGTTTCTGCTGGACAGAAAACTGGAACGGGGGCTCCGCGGGGGTCAGCGGTGGCTGGGGTTGCTAGGACGCGGCAGCGGCAAGCCGCTTTTTGCATGTGGTCCACACAGTCGGTAGCGAAGGGTCGCTTTATCAAAATGACCGACACTTAGGGAACAAACAGGCCTTTCCCTGACGATCTTAAGGTGCTCCGCGGCTCGTTCTCCGAGCTGCAGGCACGCTTGCGTCCAGGGATCAGTCTTAGACGTGCGGGGAGCGTTCCAGACAGACTCACCGTCTTTGATGTTGCTTTGACCTTCTCTGCTCTCTCGGTGGCTGTTTTGACCTCTCGGTTTCTTCTTCAACTTCTTTCTTCTCTTCTTCTGTGCACTATCTTACTATTTTTGAGCTCGCTAAACTAAACTGTCCGTCTCTTAGATGCCACTAAGACCACGGATTATTGACGTCAAGGTTTTTTGCGGTAAAGGCTCCCGTCTCCGAAAAATCGAGACGATCCCGGAGTCACCGGCTAATCTCCTGATCCAGGATATTTATCTCACTTAATATAAGCTAAAAATGTCCCTGTCGGATCGCCATTTGTAGCAGGGGTCCTTGTATAACAAGGAATGAAGACGCTCCTCGTGCGGTGGTATGGTCAAAGAGCGCTTTTATTCAAACTTCCCACTCTTAAATCCCTGTGTACCATGTGACTTCTTCAGCCAATAGAGTTATATGTGACTGCGCATGTCCCCTCGGGCCCTTCGCCCTGGCACATCCCCTGTGCATCCTGACATGCCTCCCACAAGTTCCAAATGTAGTGATACACTAACTTTGTGGAGTCAAGCAGCTATTATATCTGCCTCCTTGTTTTTGCCACAAGTCGCCTCAGCAAAGGCGTTAAAACAAATTAATAGTTTGGCATGCTGGATTACTAAGCAGGCAAATTTAACCTCAGACACACTTTACAAACTTGTCACTGATGTAGATAGCGTATGACACGCTAAACTACAGAACCATGCTGCAATTGACTTTTTACTGCTAGCACATGGACATGGATGTCAGGAATTTGAAGGCATGTGTTGCTTAAATATCTCAGATCATTCTGCATCCATTTACAAACAAATTGCTGCTCTATAAGAACAAACAGAAAAGATCAGGCAAGAAACTGGATTCTTTGGCTTAGAAAGATGGTTGTCTGGTTGGGGTCTTTAGGGTTGGTTAATGTCCCTACTCAAGACGGGGGTCTTAGTTTTGGT
The DNA here is from genome assembly GCF_036250125.1 of Pseudopipra pipra. NCBI lineage: Eukaryota > Metazoa > Chordata > Aves > Passeriformes > Pipridae > Pseudopipra > Pseudopipra pipra. The sequence goes on along the minus strand of NC_087580.1, from coordinate 62,407,862 downwards.
AATAGTTGTAGTTGTGCTTGCAATATTGCCATGTTTTGTGTCGTGTCTGGAAAGGGCCCTCCAGAAAACGTCACAGGCAGTCTTTCTCGTGCAACTACAAAGAGAGGGAATTGTCAGGGCTGACAGCGGGTCTGTTAGCTCCTTGGGAGAAGATTTTGACTTGGGAAAGTTACGGGTGTATCCTTGAGATAGGAGAGGTATGTGCGCAGCCCTGGCGGAAAGAAAACAGCTGTGGAGTGCTTAGGTTTGATCCTGTGAGAACTCCAGTTTTGGCCTTGAGCTTTGCCAACAGTATTACTAACAAAGAATAGCTAATTAAAAAATACAACCACCTGCCTGCCTTCTGCTGCTTGCTAACATGGGATATAAAAAGACTCATGAGAAGTTTATTACTACACTGGTACTTTACTCGGTACTGGATTGTTCGTGTTTTTTCTTTACTTTTGACTGCTGCAACAATAACGTGTGCCGATTCTTTTGATTAAGTTTTTATGATTGCTGTTCATTAGGAACAATTTTCAAGGTCTCTTTGAGACCTGCAGTGAACTTCAGTAGAAGTCTGAGAAGATCTGCTCAGATTTTCTGTAGAAGATGTAGAAACTATGGAATCCCTTAGAGAACTACTCATTCATTTCATTAAAACAGGGGGTATCATCAGGCTTCTGAGGGAGTCTGTCTGCCTGACTTGAAGTCTAGGTGGAAGTTCTAACCTGCTCACTGGCCCCATAGACACTCTTCTTCTTTATGTAACCAGAACTGCTTCTTCCTCATGAGAGCAATAAGGTCATGCTTTCTGAGCATCATCCTTAGACAGAGCTATGAATGAGAAACCAGTCATAAAAGATGACAAGATCACAATACATGTCATCTGAAGAAAATTAAATGAAGGTTAAAAAGGATCCAATATGAATCTCTGATATTTTCTAAGCATAAAAGCTGCAGAGCTATACAACATGGATATTTTCTTCCATTGCATCAACTCTTTCTTTCAGAGGGTGAACTTGACAGAATAATTCGAGCCTTCGTTACCATCAGATTGGGTTATTCTCATGCGTTCTCAATGAACCCACATTTACGTTGCATTTACATTGATCACTATACCCATCACAGGAAAACACTGACAAATAAAAACCATGATGAGATTTCTATGTCCTGTGGTATCAATATCTATCTGTAAAAGTTACCTGGGTTCCTGTAGGGGCGGGCCAAAGGTGGCACAGAGGATGTGCCAGGTACAGAGCCCAAGGAGCATGCCCCAGAGTTAGTAAACTGGTTGGTTAAGAAAGTCACATGATCTGTAAGGATAAAAGGGCGCGCGAGTTTGATTAAACTCTCTTTGTCTCACCACCGCACGAGGAGCATCACTTATTCCTTGTTATACAAGGGTCCCATGCTACATATGGCGATCCGAAAGGGACAATTTTAGCTTATATTAAGCGAGATATTTCATCCTGAATCAGGAGATTAGCCGGTGACTCCGGGATCGTCTCGATTTTTCGGAGATGGGAGTCTTTACCGCAAAAAACCTTGACGTCAGTAAACCCCGTGGTCTTAGTGGCATCTAAGAGACGGATAGTTAGTTAGCGAGCTCAAAAAAGATTAGGTAGTGCACGGAAGAAGAGAAGAAAGAGTTAAGGAAGAAGCCGAGAGGTCAGAGCAGGCAGCCGGAGAGTGCGGAGAGGGTCCATGCAACATCAAAAGCGGTGAGTCTGTCTGGAGCGAACCCGCACGTCTAAGACTGATCCCTGGGCGAGACGTGGCTGCAGCTCGGAGCCCCGAGCTGCGGAGCACCTTAAGATCGTCAGGGAAAAGCCTGTTGATTCCCTAAGTGTCGGTCGTTTGGTAAAAGCGGTATTCCGCTACCGACTACTGCTGGATCACGTGCGAGAAGCTTTCGCTGCCGCCCATACCATCCCAGCCCCACCGCGCGACCCCCGCACTGCCTTTCTGCCTAGCGGAAAGCGCAGAGCTCCGTACCCGCTGCACCGCCGGCCAGCACCTAGTGCCTGTTGCCTAGCAACTACTAAACCCGTAGTTTGAAAGTACCCAAGAAGCGGCCGAGCCAAGCAGTGTGCTGGCTGCCCCTGCGCGTCTTGCGCACCGGAGGAGACTTGGCCAACTCCTACCGACCCCTGCCTGTTAGTGACGATAGTGTAGACCCTTCAAGTTGAGGAAAACCCTTTCAGAAACCGCGGAAACCCCAAAAGAACTTTCCGCCGCTTTTCGCCGCTTTTCGCGGCCCCGGCCGGCGCTAGGACCGCGCGGCCCCGAGCACGCCGCCGGAGCCGCCCGCGCGGGTCCTGGCCCCCCCGCCGCCGCCGCCGCCGCCGCTGTCCCGAGCCCGCAGTTTGCAGCCTGCGCCGGGACACCAGCCACCAGCGCCGGAACCCCACGGCCTGCCATCGCCGAACCAGCATCTGCCGAGCCTGCCCCCGCGCCGGGACCTGCCCCGAGCTGCAGCCGCCTCCAGCCGTGTGCAGAACCGCCCACGCCGCCGGAACAGCACCGCGCACCCCCTCGCCGCAGCCGACACAGCCCGGACCTCCCAAAGCAGCAGCAAAAAAGGACTGCAGTTAGCCCAATCTGCTACAAAAGGACTCAAAACGTGTGCTCCCAGCCGCTCGAAATAAGGTAACATAAGACACCTGTTTCCATAGAAACCTCTGATACATTGAAACAAAACTCAGACTCTAGGGTTTTGCTAAACTTTGCAACATAAAGCAGCTTTACTCTGATAAACTCTGCCTGCACAAGGCACACAGGGAAGAACAAAACAGCCACACTACACCCCCCCCGCACACACTGCTGAAAGCAAGCACAGCACAACATGATAACACAAACTCAGAGATCATACCGGGAGACACGAGAGCCACGTAAAACAAGTCGCTGGAAAGAGACAGACACTGCCATGCGAACTTCTGACCCCCGGGTCCACACAAGGCAGTCCTGTTACAGTGATGGGGAGAGTAATTTAAAGTATTCATCCCCTTTCGCTGCAAATGATCAGCGACCTCGTGCACAGCCATGGCCGCAGCCATTTTCCTCCCCCACACAAACTGAACTCCAACCTTTCTTTTCCGGCCGAGAGCCCAGCCCCGCCCCCCACTCGCCACCTGCACTGACCACCATCCCCCCACAAGGAACCGGTTTTGCCGAAACCAAAAGGGGGGAGGGATGGGAGGAATGGGACGAATGGAGGGAGGGAGAGAAGGAAGGGGAGAAGGAGGGGGAGAAAGAGCTAAACATAGTTCCAACGGGAGGGATCAATAGGGCACAGGAGAAAATTTCAGCTAACATGTGGGAACAATGTCTGGACGAGGCAATACGAAAGGAAAACCTGAATATTATTCAGGCTTGCCCAGGCGATATGAGCCTAAGCCAGCCCCCTCAGAGTCAAGCCTTGTATGAGGCCGCAGAAATCCTGAGGCAATTGATAAGTGGTTCTGGTCTGTCCTTAACCAATATTTTTAAATATTTGGAGGCATTGAGTTACACCTACCCACTCACTACATCTGACTGGAAAGAACTGATAAAACTAGTTCTCAGTGACACCCAATATACAGTCTGGTTAGCTGATTTCCAGAAAAATTGTTCTATTCATAGGAAATACCTACAGGCAGACACCACGGCACACCAGTCAAGCGGGAAAGCAAATTATAATTCAGATTCACAATCAAAATACCATAAAGAGATAGCCAGGCAAGCCCTAAAAACTATGAAAAACATTATCACTGCAGATCAAAATGATTATCTATCCAACAGTGAAGGGTTACAAAGTTATACTGAGTTGAATTTAAGATGTTTGGACCAGCTACAGTCGACTTTAAACAAGCAAATTGAATACAATGAAGCCAGAGAGATGCTGTACAAGCATTTGGCTTTTGAAAGAGAAAATGCAAGAGCCTTGCAGAGCTCTCCTGCAAGGGAGAACTGTGACTTTACTGAGCTAGTGCAACCCTATCAAAAGGCTAGCTCTGAGAAGCAGCTACCTGCCTCTCTAGCTGCAGCTTTAGATGCCCAGGTAAGAATACACAAGGAAGTCAGACACACAACTAGTTGTTTTAGTTGTGGAGAAGTGAATCACTATCAGGAGAATTGTCCCTGGAAACCCCTAATTGCAACATTCCATAAACACCCTAGCAGCAGAGAAATGACTCAGTTGTACCAAGGGTGCCATACGCAAAACAAAAGATATGCTACAAGTATTGTATTGCTTGTAATAGCATTGCTAGCTGTACTCTTTTTTAGCACTACTGTTCATGTGCAAAAAAGAAAACTACTTAAGGCAAGCCACACACCAATAACCAGTTCCCAAAATAACCATGTACCCTGTACCCCAAAGAAAGGTGACAGGTGGAAAACATTACAGATGCTAACAGCAGAACACGCAGTCAAAACACATGCAGAAGCCTTGCAGATTGGACTGCCTCTATTTAAAGGGTTTCTAGCAAATTTGTCACAAGTGGTAACTGATTCAAAAAACAATTCCTTTACCATTCTCTGTCACCCTGAGGATGCCCAGAAACCCCTCTTTCCCATCATGGTTTTAAGCAGTGCACAAACTGTTCAAACTCACTGCTAGGCTGTACCTCCTCAAGAGATGCAAAATACCTCGATGAAGTATCAGACAACCATAATACATCATTATGCAGAGGACACATTAATAACCAGTGCCACAAGAAATGAACTGCTAATTGTTCCTGCTGTTTTAACCGAAACTGCCCAAGGTGCAGATCTTCAGTTTGTTTCAGGAAGGATCCAACGACCAAAATTCTGGACTTGCCATGGAAAAGATAACACAGCAAAAAAGCTCTACACAGGTAACACAGCTCGAGGTAAAAAACATTTGTATTTACACGAGTTGCAGAAACCTCAGAAGGCTACCAGTTGCTTAAAACCAGTTTTAGCCATAAACAGAGAGAACCTACAACCTCTCTTTGTGTTGCTAGGGGAGAACTCCAACTTAAAGTCTGACAAATTGTTGATTACAGAGGCGAACCAAATGTTAGAGAATTATACCGAGGTAATGAAAAGCAAACAAAACAGGGGAGATCCTGAAAGGCAAATCTGCCTAGTTTTTGTTTCCAGCAGGTATGAAGCATTGCAGCTTTGTTTCAGTGGGATCAAACTGAGAGAAGCCGCTGTTAGTTCTAAAACAGCTCTTTCAGTCATACCCCACCACCTAAATCTGTGTAAGTTGCTATTGAGTTTGTAAGCTTGTCATTTAGGGCAGAGCACGACGAAGGATCTGGACGGAAGAAATCCTGCCTTTACCAACATTCCAGCCTTGAAAGGACAATTTGGATAGGATGACAGCTGAGGACGCTGGATTTCAAGATGCCCTGGCAAGTTTTGGTGATAATATTTTAATTCATCTCCTTAAGCACAGATTGTGGCAGAATTCAACAGTTTACCTTTAAAGGCCACACCAGATGCAAAACTGAACCAATGAAAGGCCTCAGGGCCTTCACACATGCATCTATGGAAACACATATGCTGCAATAGACTTAAATAAATCCTGCCACGGAACAGTGAGAAAACTACAAGCCATGAACTAAGCTTCTGTATAGTTCTGGACTGATTGTCATTACCTTGGAAAATTTTAAAACAATCCTTTGATGTTATAATTGTGCTTATTATGCTATGAGGTTGATAATCTGTTTTGAAAGTTAATTTCCTTGAGATATTGTTAACCCTTACCTGTTTTTTGAAATGCGTTCTGGTTGGTTCCTGTGAGTTACAAAAGGTATGATTTGTACACAAATGCACACAAAATCACATCCTGACCTGCCACAGCCAATGACTGACAGAAACTAGAAAGCTGCAAAGCAGCAATGTTTAACACTATACCCAGAGTTTTAAAGCAAACAATTGCTTCATTCATTCTCCATCAGAATACAGGTTCTCTAAGAGACCATTCAAAATAACAATCAATAAAGCTACATCATCAAAGTATGCCACACTGTCAGGAAACCACCCTAGAGAGTTAAATGCAAATGAGGCTTGGCGATCAGAGATATACATTTTGAATTGGACATATTGAAATTGTACATGCAAATAGATATACATTCACAAAACATAACTGCCACTACATTCACTAGACAAAACACAAAAGTGTAAAACACATGAGTTAGTTGCTTAGCAAACCTTTGGTACTCTAAAATGGATTAACATTTATAATAAGCTGTTATATTCCTATGAAATAGGAAAATTCTCACGTCAAGTATTTCACACTAATCCATAAAACAGTAAAAACACATATTGAAAAACGTGCTAAGTTTAAACAAAAAGGGGGAGAACTGGTGTAACCTGTAAGAACATCTGTAAAAAGCTATGTATGTTATAAATTTTTGAGTTGTGACAGTGCTGAAAGAAGCAGGTCTGAAAAGCAGCACGCACCTCAGGCGTTTGTTTCTCCAAAGTTGCTAATCATAGTAAGATTTGATTTCAGGACGATGGATGGGATACCTAGGTTTGTGACATGGAGAGAAAGCTATGCCTAAAAGTTATAGAAAAGAACTCAAGTAAGTTTCTTCCAGGTGTGTAAAACCCTATTCAAATATGTGACCACAGCAACAGGAACCAGAGCAACGCAGAAGTTTGGAAAAGAGTTATGTTATGTTTTCAAGTTTACATTAGGAAATGACCAACGTGGTGAAAAGCAGTCTCTGGAATGTGTGTGTGTGTGTGTTCATGTGTGTGTTCAGTACGGTGGCCACCGATGTATGATATGAGTGTGTGAATGAAAATGGTTGTGTGATTGGTCAAATAATAAAAGACAAACACCTCACAAATAACATTGCCTCAGCCACAGGTCGCTTTTGAGAAATTGTAGTTTGCTAAGATTACCCTGTTCTTAAATAAAGTTTGAAATCCCCAGTTATAAAAACCCTCAGATTAAAAAGTTATAAGTTTATACACAGTTAAGATAAGCCCCCAGTTAATAAAGTAATTATCCAAGTTGCACTACCCTATAGGAATATAAGAAGGTTTTAAAAAGGTTTACATTAGAATTAAGAAGCTGAGCAAAGCAATGTGCCGGATCACTGCGAAGCTTGGTAGTTTTATAATGTTTTGATTGTTAAAATTGTTGTTTGCATTGTTGTTTGCATTTTTGTTCATACTGTTTTTGTGACTTCTTAATATAATTAGGAGAGGGGATGTGTAGGGGCGGGCCAAAGGTGGCACAGAGGATGTGCCAGGTACAGAGCCCAAGGAGCATGCCCCAGAGTTAGTAAACTGGTTGGTTAAGAAAGTCACATGATCTGTAAGGATAAAAGGGCGCGCGAGTTTGATTAAACTCTCTTTGTCTCACCACCGCACGAGGAGCATCACTTATTCCTTGTTATACAAGGGTCACATGCTACAGGTTCCCACTACAGGGGCAAATTCCTCTGGCCACATTTAGGCATAATTTCTCATGAGATGAATCACGCCCTCAATTTCATATTGTGCCCAGATAGTGACTAGATAATAGGAATCTAGAAACCTAACTCAGACACACATGCAACATAGACACCTTAAGGCAAGTGAGAGAAACTCCAACCCTGGTCTCCAAACACAGTCTCAGCTCCTGGATAAACATGAGATTGATGGAAGAGCAGAATGTTCAAGCTTTCATTCCATGAAGATGTGACACAGGAAGGGGTAAGCAGAGAGATACTGAGATTCATCTCCTCCTGTCACCATGATGCACAGCATTTAATCAGCCCAGTAACAAGCAAGTCACTTGCAATCTCAAGCATTAAAAATATGCCAAAGTGAAATGACCATTCACATGGTGGATTTAATGTGTGACTAAATACAGACAGATATAGACTGAAGGGCCAAGAACTCCCTTTAAAGAAACCCCGATTTCCTGAAGTTGGCTATGGAAAGTTTTATTTAAACCACCAGCCAACAGTACTAATAGTTTAAAGTATTTGGACATATATGAGTATTTATAGGATTCTTGCGACAAGTGTAAGCTATTAGGTGATTTATATAACAAATGGAAGCAGTTAGATGTATATCTCCTCTGTTTATCCAATTTACTCACTGTTCCTTGAAATTTGTTAATGATAAAATCCTATTCCTTTCTCTCTTCCCATGTGTCCCATTACTAAAAAATAATGAGATTTTAATACTTTAATTAATAACTCCTGCTAAGTCATTTATCATAACATTAATTGCATAAAGACAGGCTGTTTAGGACACCAATCTGATGTATGTATTCAGTATTGCAGGCACCTCTGTACTTTGGGAGTCATCTACTGGGAACGATTAATAATCACACCTTTGGCCTTTTCTCCTCAGAAAGACAACTTACATGGAAGATACCTTCCTACATCTTTCTTCCTTCCTTCTTTCCTTCCTTCTTTTCCAGGCCGATTACAGTAGCATTTGAGAATTTTTAAGATTTTGAATATCCTTTGAATACCCTTGAACCCAACCTGGTCCTTTTGCTAGGAGCCAATGTGTTGCTGCATATGGTTCAGGTCTTGTTTAAGGTCTGACAATTAAGAACATTGCTCAGAGATCTGCCCAAAGGCTGGATAGTTCTGAGTAGTGGGGTGTGTGGAACAGTATGGGCAAGTACCTAGGGCAGTGGGCACCTCCAATGTGTTGGAATCTCACCCCTGAACAAGTGTAGAATCCAGAAAAACTTGTGAAATATTTGAAAAAGGTATCCTGTCAGCCTGGCAATCCCAGAGAGACACGAATCTCTGCAACGTGCTGGGGCCTGGTCCAGGCCTAGTGAGCCCTGTTCAACACTACTCAGTACCCTCAAGGGGAAAAGAAGGTCTCTGAATCTGACAATAAGATGACAGGCCCTGTGGCTGCTCCTACACCAGTGACCAGACACTGCCACTGAACCAGAGAACCAACACATGCTGGTGTCAGTTGCCCCTGTATAGAAACAGAAGAAATGCACACGAAAGTCACCTTGTAAAAGAGTTTTAGTAAAGTAGGACAAGAAGTCAAAGAGGGGGGAGAGGATGAAAAGGGTGAAGAGGATGAAGCAGCAGGGCCATCGCAAGAGCCATATTCAGTGCCATTGCAAAGGCCATCACGAGGGCCATCACAGGAACAGCAAGAAGAGATATGAGGTAACCACCACTCGATCTCTATCCCTGAGTGAGCTGCAGAAGATACAAAAAGATTTTAGCTGTCATGCAGGTGAGCATATTACTACCTGGTTGCTTCGATGCTGGGACAACAGGGCTAGCAGTTTGGAATTAGAGGGTGAGGAAGCCAAGCAGCTGGGATGACTTGCTGAGGAAGTGGGCATTGACGAAGCAATAGGGAAAAAAGACACAAGTCCTTAGACTCTGGAGGTAGCTCCTGTCAAGCATGAGGGAAAGGTAAATATACACAGGTATCTTCCCCAAGAATGCCAAGGCAGCGGAAAGGATTTAAAAAAGGTTTATTTCAGAGGCAAAGACATTAAAACTTACAAACCTCACAGCACTGCAGGGCAGCACCGGGCCTCAGAGGAAAGGGTAAATTCCCACGCTCTTCCAAGGCTTTTTATCTGCTGTCTGCCCTCCCCTGCCCTCTCCCGGCCGAGGGGGCCCTGTACATGTCTTCGAGTGTTATCTCTCCTGCATACCAGGGAGAGAGATAGCTTACTCACAGCTCTCCCTGCAACTTTCTCTGAAATGCAGAAGGGAAAAGGAAAAAAGGTTTCCTAAGCAAAAAACAAGTTCTAGCTTCCTGTTACAAATTTTTCCCAAAGCATATCTATTCCTACAGTATCCCTATAAGAAAGCTATTCCATGTCACCCAGGCAAATGGACTGCAATAGAGAAAGGTATCCAATACCTGAGGGAATTAGCTGTGCAAGAAATGATATATTATGACCCACACAATGCTCAGTTTCCCACAGATCCAAAGTCCAATGCCTATGACCCATGTGGTGGAAGTTTATACAGAGCGCACCAACGGCTCATGCCAACCCCTTGGCAACATTAATTTGGAAAGATGATGCACCACCAACAGTGGATGAAGCGGTTTGTCAACTCCAGGTATATTCCCTCGTCTTGGCTACTGAGAAACTCAGATAAACTGACTAATGAGTTCCAGCAATTTAGAGAGGATATGTGCTACTCCCCACCTGTATGGGCCCATATCTCAGAAATTGACAGCAGGCATCCTGTTGCTCAAGAGAGAGGATACAGCAGGTACATACTGTGTGGTACCCTGTGGTTTTACCTTTGGGATCACCAAGAGGACATGAGGAAGTGAGATGGAAAACCTACCTTGACCCTAGAGGCACATGTGCTGGAATTGCAGGGAAAAACAATCACAAATGGGGGTTCTTCTAGGAAAGTTGCTGCTCCACTCTCCAGTGGAAAGTTTCCCAGGCAGAATGGGAAGGGCTGATGTCTTGGTTTTAAGACAATGTTGCCAGGGAAATGGGACCTTAGATGGAATAGAGAACCCTCTTTTACCAGACTTAAAGCAAATTTAAAAATATATATTGAGACTCACAAGGAATGAAGTAGAAACAAAGTAATGTTTATGTAAAACCAAAAGGCAAAAAAACCCAAATAAACTACAAATACACAATAACAGAGAGAATATCACCCAGAAAAGTCTCTTTGTCCACTGCTGTGTTGCTGAACTGGTAACTGCCTTTTCCTTCAGTGCAGTTACAGCCACGGCCAGAAGGTGGCGGTGGGGAGGTGTATCAGGGGTTAATTACGCTGATACTTTTGGTCTGTGTTTGGCCCAGCCGCCTGTAAAAGTTTTGTTCTTTCCCTGCCAAGTAATGAGAAACAAACACTGATAAACGGAAACTTCATCCTTGAAAGGGAGAATCTTGTATAAATATATTTAATTGGTGTTCTATGATTGGCTAATCGCCTTTCAAGGTCACTTGAAGGAGAGATTGAGGAGGAAGAGGATGAAGTAAACCCACTGACTCAATTAAGAAAGACCCCCCCGGGCGCAGTACGCAGGCGTAGGGAAAGTCACGCGTGTGCAGAAGAGATATTACTTGCATAACGGGGTGATGCCTTAAGGTCCATCTGTTTTTTTGATTTTTCTAATTTTTATAAAGTTTTATAAGTAGTTATATAGTAGAAGTAGATTTAGAAGCAGCAGCATTTCATTCCCTTACCCTTAGCACAGAAACTACACTCATTCCCCAACCCTATTACCCCATATCAATTCTACCTGTGAATTCCAGTAGAAATGTTTAGTCTCTCTTTAAGATAGGCCTGTTCTGTTTGGAGAATGCTTATATCTTAGCCTAAACCACAGAACACGGTCAGAAACTGGGTGACCATGTACCCTTTTTGCTCTGAAGAAGATGAAGATTGATGAAGAGAAAGTCTTAAAGACCCCAGCCCCAATTCCCAAGGGGCATGATTGAGGGTGGTCCAGGGCAAAAGCCATGGGGTAGACAAAACCTGGGATTGGACAGAAAATATTATAAATTGTAACATCTGAGACATGGGGGCACGCGCGTCTTGTAATCTTATGCCTAGGCGCAGATTAAAACCCTTTCCTTATCTCACCTTCAAAACTAATTTGCCTCGGAGTTTTTTTCTCCCTGAATTTTCTTTTTGGCATCGGGGGGTGGGACTGAGGGCCTCTGGCTGGGTGGTGCTGGCCATACCTGCCTAGGTTGAGGTCACTCAGTTATTTGTATAAAAGCAGATAGCTCTTTCTTGGAGGGTAGCAAGCTTCACATCAAGGACAATGTTGCCTTTTGGGTGGGGATGCCCGCCAATTTGTGAGCCTACTGACGCTCCGGGAATGCCGCTTCTGCTATGGGTAATTATGGGCATTCTGGGTCAGTAAGATAACTTTATAAGCAACAGCTGGGTGGCTGGGGAAGTCGTACTGAGGGCTTATTTCTTGCCTCCTTCCTCTCTTTTGAGTTTGTTCGTTTTGTTGGCCACCTCTTGGTAATAAATATTAGTTTTGTTGAGCTTTTAATGGTGTCATGGTTTCAGCTTCAGTATGCTACGAACTCTCCCTAATACAGGGGGGCTTTCTCGGTGTCGGCAGGCCCCCTGGCTGCTGCAGCAGTAATGGCGGCCACCATGCGATAGTGACAACAAAATGGCTGCTGCGGCCCCAAGCAGTGGCGGTGGGTGCAGGCAGGGGGCTCCCCTGCAGGGACTGGTGACCCGTGGAGTGGGACTGCTATGGGACAAGCCCTCCACCCGGAATAGATGGCAGGGACGGGAAGGTTCTGGTGGCACGGCAGAGGACAGATGCCAGGAGTGGGGAGGCAGCAGCTCCCTATCCAGAGCCGAGCAGAGAACAAAGAGAGGGTCCATATGATGCTAGTGGTTTTTATACCCCCTAAACTCTCGCTCCACCTCAAGTGATAATCCCCCCCGGGGGGGGGAAGTACTGGATGCTTTGTGCTTTTTTTGTTGTCAATGAGTGCCTTCGCATGGTGGCAATGGGAAAATTCAAGCGGGGACTTTAAACCTATAACAGCTGATCATACTACTGACTTTATGCAGAGAAGTTCTAGTCCATTTCTATAAGAAGTAAGTGGGGAATATTGTGATCAGTATTAGACGGGCCCTGCCTCCAGCCAGGTGGAGGAGAGGGATAACCAAGTTTACTGGACTGTGTGGATTCAATGGCCTGGCACATCAGCCCCACAGGAGTACAAGACTCTAGTAGACACTGGTGCACAGTGTACCCTAATGCCATCAAGCCATGCAGAGGCAGAATCCATTTGTATTTCTGGAGTGATGGGGGGATCCCAACAGCTGACTGAATTGGAGGCTGAGATTAGCCTGACTGGGCATGAGTGGCAAAAGCACCCCATTGTGCCTGGCCCAGAGGCTCTGTGTATCCTTGGCATAGACTGTCTCAGGAGAGGGTATTTCAAGGACCCAAAAGGGTGTCGGCAGGCTTTCGATATAGCTTCCCTGGAGACAGAGAAAATTAAACCTTGCCTGGTCTCTAAGATAACCCTTCTGTTGTGAGGTTGTTGAAGGCTGAAGAACAGCAAGTGCCAATCGCTACAACAGTGCACCAGCAGCAATATTGCACCAACCGAGACTCCGTGATTCCTACCCATAAACTAATTCATCAACTGGAGAGCCAAGGAATGATCAGCAGGACCCGCTCACCCTTTAACAGCCCCCTATGGCCAGTGTGAAAGTCTAAAGGAGAATGGAGGCTAACAATAGGCTATTGTGGCCCGAATGAAGTCACACTGCCTCCAAGTATTGCTGTACCAGACATGCTGGAATTTCAATACAAACTGGAGTCAAAGGCAGCCCAGTGGTGTCACAACTGATATCGCTAATGTGTTTTTCTCAATCCCTTTGGCAGCAGAGTGCAGGCCACAGTTTGCTTTAACTTGAAGGGGCATCCACTATACCTGGAATCGACTGCCCCAGGGGTGAAAACACAGCCTGACCATCTGCCATGGACTGATCCATGCACTGGAACAGGGGGAAGCTCTGGAACACCTGCAGTATATTAATATCACTGTGTGAGGCAACATAGCAGAAGGCATTTTTGAGAAAGGGAAGAAAATAGTCCAAAAGCTGGTTTTGCCATAAAACAAAATAAAGGGATCTGCACAGGAGATCCAGTTTTTAGGAATAAAATGGCAAGATGCATGTCATCAGATCCAAATGGATGTGATTAACAAGATAACAGCTATGTTTTCACCAACTAGCAAAAAAATAAAACAAGCTTTTTTAGGTGGTGTGGGATTTTGGAGAATGCACATTCCAAATTACAGTCTGATTGTCAGCCGTCTCTATCAAGTGACCCGGAAGAAGAATGATTTCAAATGGGGCCCTGAGCAACATCAAGCCTTTGAACAAATCAAGCAGGAGATAGTTCATGCTGTATCCCTTGGGCCAGTCCAAATATGGCAAGATGTAAAAAACATGCTCTATACTGAAGCTGGGGAGAATGACCCTACTTGGAGCCTCTGGCAGAAAGCACCAGGGGAGACTCGAGGTTGACCCCTAGGTTTTTGGAGTCAAGGATACAGAGGATCTGAAGCTCCTGATACCTAAAATGGTGCTAAGAAAAAAACTCCGAAGCAGTTAATTGAGGGTGAGATAAGGAAAGGATTTAATTTGTGCCTAGGCATAGATGTTACAGGACGTGCACGCAGGCCGTGCCTGAGATGTTACAATTTATAATACTATCTGTCCAATTCCAAGTGTTTCCACCCCGTAGCCTTTGCTCTGGTCCGCCCCTGCTCCACCCCCTGGGAATTGGGTCTGGGGGCTTTTTGGGACCACTTCTTCATCATTTTCCTCATCTTCAGAGCACAAAGGGTACACAGTCACCCAGTTCTTGACCATACTCTTGCGGTCCAGGCCAGGATTAGATGTCCTCGAACAGAAGAGACCTGCCTTGACAAAAGACTAAACATTTTCTACTGAATTCAGGGGTAGAATTGTTATGGGGAGCATGGAATGGGGTGAGAGGGTTGAGGAATGTGTAAACTAAAGGGTGCTAAAGGGTGAGGAATATAATATAGCTACTTCTAAAATCTACTTCTACCATAATTACATATAAAGCTTATAAAAATTAGCAAAATCAAAAAACTAAAAGGGTTTTAGGGCATCACTCCCTATACTCCAACTGTAAAAAGAGATAGTGAATGCTTATGAAGGGGTTAAAGTCACTTCAGAAATGCAGCTGAAGCACAGCTCCTCCTGGCACTCTGGTTACCTGTGCTGGGTTGGATGTTCAAAGGGAGGATCTCCTCTACACATCATGCAATTGATGCTACATGAAGTTAATGGGTTGCACTGATCACACAATGAGCTTGGATAGGAAACCCCAGTCATCCAGAAATCTTAGAAGTGATCACAGACTGGCCAGAAGGCAAAGATTTTGGAATGTCACCAGAGGAGGAGGTAACAGGTGCTGAAGAGGCCCCACTGTATAGTAAATTACCAGAATGTGTGAGGCAATATGCCTTATTTACTGATGGATCCTGCTGTCTTGTGGGAAAGCATCATAGATGGAAAGCAGCTGTATGGAGTCCTGTACAACAAGTCACAGAAACTGCTGAAGGAGAAGGTGAATCGAGTCAGTTTGCAGAGGTGAAAGCCATCCAGTTGGCTTTAGACACTGCTGAATGAGAAAAATGGCCAATACTTTATAATGATTCATGGATGGTGGAAAATGCCCTGTGGGGGTGGTTGCAGCAATGGAAGCAGAATAACTGGCAGGGTAGGGGTAAACCCATCTGGTCTGCTGCACTGTGGCAAGATTTTGCTGCCCAGGTGGAGAACCTGGTTGTGAAGGTACATCATGTACCCAAGAGTCAAACCACTGAAGAACATCAGAACAACCATCAGGTGGATCAGGCTGCTAGGATTGAAGTGGCTCAGGTGGATTTGGATTGGCAACGTGTGAATTATTTCTAGCTCAGTGGGCCCATGATACCTTGGGCCATCAAGGAAGAGATGCAACATTTAGGTGGGCTCATGATCAAGGGGTGGACATAACCATGGACAGTACTGCACAGGTTATCTATGAATGTGAAACATACACTGCAATCAAGCAGGTCAAGCGGGTAAAGCCTCTTTGGTATGGAGGATGGTGGATGAAATATAAGTATGGGGAGATCTGGCAGATTGACTATATCACACTCCCCCAAACCCACGATGGCAAGTGTCATGTGCTTACGATGGTGGAAGCAACCATCAGATGGCTGGAAACATCCCCTGTGCCCCATGCCACCACCCAGAACACCATCCTAGGCCTTGAAAAGCAAGTCTTATGGCAACACAGTACTCCAGAAAGAATTGAATCAGACAATGGAACTCATTTCTGAAACAACCTCATAGATACTTGGGCCAAAGAACATGGCACTGAGTGGGTATATCACATTCCCTATCATGCACCAGCCTCTGGAAAGATCGAATGATGCAATGGACTGTTAAAACTACACTGAGAGCAATGGATGCTGGGACCTTCAAACATAGGGAAACACAAAGGCCACCTGGTTAGTCAACACTAGGGGATCTGCCAATGGAGCTGACCCTGCCCAATCTTTTACGTACTATAAAAGGAGACAGAGTTCCTGTAGTGCATATTAAAAACATGCTGAGAAACACAGGCTGAGTTATTCCTACCTCAGGCAACGGCAAACCCATTTGTGGGATTGCTTTTGCTCCAGGACCCAGGTGCACTTAGTGAGTAATGCGGGAGGATGGGGAAGACCAGTGTGTGCCTCAAGGGTATTTGATTTTGGGTGGGAATAGC
The DNA here is from genome assembly GCF_036250125.1 of Pseudopipra pipra. NCBI lineage: Eukaryota > Metazoa > Chordata > Aves > Passeriformes > Pipridae > Pseudopipra > Pseudopipra pipra. Next base: position 62,391,656 of record NC_087580.1, on the reverse strand, counting down.
CAATGAATTAAACTGTATGATGCTAATAACTATCCAACACTGTGCATTATCACTTCTATGGTGGCTATGTGTGCATCACCATACTGGGCACCTCACTATCTTAACCACAAGTGTTCTGGGGATATGAACCTGATTCCTCTCTGATTGTCACACTAATGAAGAATGAACTTTGATAAAATTGAACAGGCACAGCAGTACAGGAGTCAGAACTAACTTCCATGTGCAACATGCAACAATCCAACACCTCACACCGTCTCTCCTGCTTGAAAGACTGTTATCAGGGATGGAGGCCAAAGTCATGGACTAAATTAATTCAACTGACATTTTGTGGACATTTTATAGACATTTTGCAGAGGGGTTCCATAGACTAAGAGAATGATGTCTTTATGTATATCTATCAAAATAAAAAAATAGGGAAGGTGATGGAGTATTGGGAAGTGTAAGACCTGGCATGATGTAAATGGTATGGAATAAGGGGTGGATATTGTCCTGGTTTTGCCTGGGATAGAGGTTATTTCTTCTCAGTAGCTGGTACAGTGCTGTGTTTTGGATTCAGTATGAGAATAATGTTGATAACACACTGATGTTTTGGCTATTGATAATTAGTGTTTAGCCTAAGGCAAGGACTAAGGATCCCTAAAGACTGGGGTTCAGGGATGTTGTTTGGCATTGGTCAGTGAGTGGTGAGCAATTGTATTATGCATCACCTGTTTTTCTTGAGTTTTCTCTCTTTGTGGTGGATTCACCTTGGCTGAACGCCAGGTGCCCACCCAGCTGCTCTATCCCTCCCATTCCCAGCCGGACAGGGGAGAGAGTAAGGTGGGAAAAGAAAACAGCACAAATCGTGGGTTGCGATAAGGCAGTTTATGCAAAAAAGAAAGCACAAGCAGCGTGCACGTGCACAAAGCAGAAGCTAGCAGTTAATCTCTGCTTCCCATAAGCAGTGATGGTTGTCCACTTCTCTGAGAAGCAGGGCTCCAGCACGTGTAACGGTTGTCAGCAGTCAGCCATCAGAGACAGTGAGTGCCTCCGGTCCTGCTCCTTGCCTCAGCTTTTATATCTGGGTTGATGTCATATGGTCTGGAATATCCCCTTGGTCAGTGTGGGTCAACTGGCCTACTTGTGTCACCTCCCATGATCTTGCCCTCGATTGAATGTTACAGTGCTGTGCTCAGTAGTAGCCAAAACATGGGTGTGTTATCAACACTCCTCTAGCTACCAATGCAGAGCTACTATGGGGAAATTAATTCTGGCTCAGCCAGACCCACTACTCTCTTCTTTCCTTTTTACTATTATTATTATAATATTTTACCTTATTTCAATTATTAAACTGTTCTTATCTCAACCTACAAGTTTTACTTTTGATTCTCCCCCCCCCCCCCGTTTCACCAGGGTGGGGTGGAGGGGTGGTGAACGAGCATCTGGGTGGTGTTTAGTTGCCAACTGGGCTTAAATCATGACACCACCTCAGCCACATTCTGCATTTTCTGTAAGGACCTCTTATTTATTTCCTCGGAAATTAGTTTAGACTCTAACAGATTCATTTCTTTAACATTAGCAGGCTATCAAGCATTTTTAGTAAGATATCTATCTTGGTTGCAAAGTTCAAATTTGGCTATTTAGAAGACATTTGTCTGAGTCAGTTCTTGAGTCAACCCATAAGTAAATCTTGCCTAAACTTCAACAAGGTTCAAGATGTATAGGTTGGAATATATCTGATCAAATTTAGGCACTGAAAATGGAATTAACCACTTAATTTCATGCATCTACCTTTACCATGTGTCAAAGACTGAAATAGTTAATGACTTAAACATTGCTAAGATCACCAAAAGACTTTTGTCAAACTGCAAAGAAACAGCTGCACAACCAGCAAAGCCTACCCCTCCCTGAATATGCCTACTGGGAAAGGACCTTCAGATGAGATAAGTGGGTGCCATTGTCCGACTATCCCAGGTGCTGAAGGGCATGCATACCTGATGCTACAAACTGGATTGCCAGATAAGGGAAGAGGCAAATCCTGCTAAGTGGGATAATACTTCTTATCATGCCAATGTCCTCCCTTACATGATGGCTCTGCTGTGAAGACCCCTCTGGGGAGCATCGAAGACTCCTGACATCTGACATGTCCCGTGAGGTGGTGAATAAGGCACGAACCCTGACGGTGACACGATCAAGTGCCAGGGCAGAATTAAGGTTTATTACAAAACACTTTGGTTTAAATACAGCGCTTAAACATGTCACATGATCTTCCAACCAATGACAATCAAGTATTGATTGAGCATGCGTGAGAACCCGGAAAACTACAACTCTCATAATTCCTTGCCACATCTCCCCCTTCTCTAAATAATTAACAAGTTGTAAAACAATGCATTTTTTAAACATTCTTAATGTAACCAATTTTATCTTAACTGTTTATAAAAACCAGGGCCTATCATCACAAGGCCTTTATTGAACTGTTTACAACTTTATTGGTTCGTGCAATATTCAAGCAACCTTAAATTACCCAGGGTTTGTAGATGTGTAGAACCTTTTATCTGAGGGTGATTTTGTGTGATTGGGTAAAGGCATCATCTTTATTTGAAAGGGAAATGTATTGGGTTGTAGATGCGGTGTTTGAGGTAGTGTTGTTTGAGGTAGTGTTGTTGAATGAGTGTTTAAGATGTCTTTGTGATAAAGTGTATTTGCTTTCACAGACACACATCTCCACTCAACTTTCTCATTCACATTCCAGTGGCCACCGTTTCATTCTCTCCTCACACATGCATTCTTAAACCCTTTATTGGGTTTGAATCATGGAGTTTTGGTTTTGTACTGGTTACTGTTTGTGTGTTTCTTTTGGTTCTGTTGTATCCTTTATTGCTTCTTTGTGATTGTTCCTGTTTTGAAGAAGTGTTAATGTAGATTCACACATATAGGGACCAGACCCATATCTCTTCCCCCCTTTTTTGTGTTTTTATAGCATGTTTCTCAATGTGTGGTGTGTTCCTTTTACTACTGTTGGTTATGTTTCTTCAAATCCAATTTCTTCACTCATTTTTTCTGGTGATTGTTTCTGTTGTGGGGGAGGGCTAATATAAGGCCTGACACATTTAGAAGGGATCCATTGTAATTTGGTACCCTTGGATACACAGGCATATATCCTCCCTCAAGTTATGAGATCTACTGGTTCTGATTATTGCCTAGATATTAGATTTTTAATAACTGGTGCTTTGGAAGATGAAAGTATTTGAGTTTTATGTTGGTATTCATATCTGCTATGGTCTGTATCATCAGAGTTTAAGAAATTTAGAACATATGATATTTTCTATAACTGTTCCTGGGGGTTATATCCCGACTCCCGTCTTTTTTTGCCTTTGAAGCATTTTTTTTTGTGTGTGGTGTGCTTTTTCTACAATTGCTTGTCCTGTGGGTGAGTGCAGTATGTCTGTGGAATGGAATATCTTCTGATTTGTGAGATGTGTTTTAGCTTTTGTTGAATAATATACAGGATTATTGTTTGTGTTTATGGTTTTTGGAATTTTTGAAATTGCAAAACAATTAAATTAGTATTTGGTAGTATCTTCTGCCTTTTTCTAGTGTGTGTTGTTGTATTATTCTATTTGGAATGTGTGTGAATGGATGTGTCTTATGTAAGAGTTAGATTTTGTGTGATTAACAAGGAATTATGTGGTGTGTATTTTTCTAGGTAAATGAGGGTTAGTGAAATCTCTAAGGAAGGAGGCTTCGAGATGTGAAAGTAACTGTAGCATAGCATGAATCAGTTATAACATTCATAGGTTAATTACAAAACAATTTAAATGTCTTGCGTATATGAGTAAGTTGTAAAACTTATATAGAGTCCCGGTCCACGGTTTGTACCTTATTGTTCCATTGTCTTCTTTTGTTTGTCCAGATGTAGACGGTCTTAGTGTTCCATTTACTTATTTCTTGTAGTCGTTCTTTATCTTTAAAAACAATCTTGGCAAACGTTAATAACAGTTCAGTCTATTTCAGATGAAAAGTGAGCAGGAACAGATGTGAGGATCAGGTGAATCTGTAGTTTTTGAAGCAATAGCGGTGAGTTACTCTATGTTATAGTGTCTTTTGCTTTTTGGCTGAAGTCTTTAAGGATGATCTTTCGTTGTGTAGTTTTCTTTGTATTGGAGATTCCATTGTTGGTCCTGTTAAGGTTTTTCTGGAACGTTTTACAGTCCTCATTTCTTAATAATATTAGTTAGAGCAACTGTAACCAGGTTTAATTCAGTCTCTCAGGTAGTTGTGACTTCCAAGCAGCTATTTTGCACTCTTGTTGACATTATGTATGTTGTTTTGTGATAGCAAAATGTTTTGAGAATGTTTGAATGTAACAAATATGGGGATGTTTAAGATTTTATACTTATTATTAGAATAACATTATTGTGATAATTGCATGTATGTGGATGTATTTGAGAATCTAATAACTCCTAATAACTTTTATTTTTAATAATTCAAATAGAGCCACTGGGAAATTAATGAAAAAATAGGGAAAAAAATTTAAAGCTGTAGTGTTCTGGTTTTGTGGAGATAAAATTAAATGTTCTTGGTTAAAATGACATCAATTTACATAGTGCAAGGCAATAGCAAAAGCTTTTAGGCAACAAAGAGAATTTTTCTCTCTCTTTACAGTATAAACAGAAGGTTTTAAATTTTCTTTTTCATCTTGAGTTCAGCAATTGATTGGTAATCAGCATGCAATCTATGCTGAAACAATCTGTGGGTAAATTTATTTAATTCAAATTTAGTTCCCTAGTAAATTGCTTACATTGTTTCAGTTTTTATAATATGTGTAGCAATTTTTGTTTGCTGACTGATAAAAGGTTTATCTTGCATTCTTTAGCATAGCTAGAAAAAAATGAAATTGCTAAACTTAATAAAGGTTTTGTATCAGTCAGTTTAATATTTAAAAAATATGAATTAATGAATATATTGGGCTTTAAAATGGTGAGATGTTAAGTTTTATTACATGTGTAAATGTTATTAAACTATTTTTTACCCTTTATTTCTATCATTAAGAAAACAATTTACAGTACTTTTAAGAAAACTGATTTGAAAACAAAAAAAAATACAAATGTTACAAATAAAATTTATATCTTCTTGAAAATGTAAAATGCAGTGGTATGAATGAATAGTTAATAAAGTTTTAGTTCGCTATGTTTTGCTTTCTTTTTCCCATATTATGCAAGAAGGGAGATTCTGAGTGAGAGATGAGAGGGGCTTGTTTGTCGTTTTTCTCACCTAGACGCAAATCACTTGTTTGTTTAGCTAAAAGAGTTAGTAGGAAAGTTTTTATAGGAACAGGAATAGTGGTAGAAAATTACAAAATCTAATTCCACCCAGTTGTTAAGCAGTAAACCATTGTTATTATGTTTGAGGGGCAACACATTATTTCTTTTTTTGCAAAGGCAATTATGCAAGAAGTGTTTTTTACCCTTTTCTTTAACTAAAAAGTAAGTTGTAAAATCTGTTTTCAAAATCTTCGTTCTTTTCCAACTCTGAGATAGGGGCAAAAAGTATGAAAATCCATCTTTCTCTGGGTTTGAGAGATTGATAGATTAGTGAAAGGGTTTTTGTACATAGCGAGGCTGTGTTTATATGGTTTTTTAGTAGTGTATGTAAATGCATTACCTCTGTTTTAAGGAAAGGTCATTGTTTTATTAATTTATGGTTACCTGTTTCCTGGGTCAATTGTGGGTTTAGCTGCAATAAGGCTGCCTTTGGGAAAAATCTGCTGTTAATTGACTTCCTCTTTGACGGAGGCAGTCTCTGTTCTACAGAATGAGTGATTTCAGTGGGTCCAATGGAAATAGAGTTAATGTCTGGGCTATTGCTGGTTATGTCTCTGTTTTGCTTTGGGGATGCTAGTTTAAGAAAGCTTGTTAAACAGGTTTGGATGTTTTTTAAGGGCCATTGTGAGGTTACATCTTTTCTGCTGTTAAAAATGTTTGATATTCCTGTCTTTGCCTCCCATTCTAATTGTTTAATTTGGGTATAGGCCAATTTATGCATGTTTGTGTTTTGAATGGATTTGGAGGTGTGTATTGCTGTCTGTTGCAGCCTTGTGGGGCATCTTTGGGCTTGTGTTGTATGAGGGATTTGTTTGTTTTGCTTTATCAAGGCTCTTGCAGTGACTATGTGTAAAGGGTTATGTGTTTCTGCAGTTGAAATTGTAACTGGTTGTTTCTTTTCTACTTGTTTAGGTTTGGCTTTCCATGTTGCGTATGGCATATTGTCTAACAGCATTTTAAAATAGTGAGAAGTAAATACTCGATTTAGGGCCCCTCCTAGTATTTCTATTCTTCCCCCCTGTAACACAAAAGAACCTTTTATAATAGTAGATAATTTGTCAATTAATAAAGTTGTCCTTTTGTGACTTAGAAAGTTAAATATGGTAGCTGATAGTTGTATGTCTGCTGTGTTTTGCAATGTTACCTTTAGACTGTTGGTCATGTCAGTAGGTGGACTGTGTTGTTCCAGCTGAAATTCTCGCAGCATAAAACTAACAGCTGCTATCGTTAGTAATGTAGCCGATATATATATTGTCCATTTTAACATCGGTAGCTTTGACTTCACTGATGGTCTCAGCTTGGGCAGGCATATGTTTTGTGCGCTTTCCCAGTCTGTATTCTCCTCTTCGAGCTGAAGTAGTAGCTGTAGCCATGTCTGCTTTTCTTCCTCCTCTGCAGGATCCAAAACTGCTTGTCTTTTTTCTGGTTCTCTCGTCTCGCTGAGTTCGGTTTGCCACAGCTCAGCTAAGATTTCTAGGGAGTCAATTTCTTTTCTTCCTCCTCCATCAGGCCGTCTTCAGCGTAGAAGCTGTTCTGAGGCTGGCGAGGGCTGTGGTTTGATTTCTCGGTAGGAGTGCCACGGTGGTGCTTTAACGGTTGTGCATTTGTTGTGTGTTGATTGAACTGGTGGTGACGGAAGACGCACTTTCACTTCCACCTCACGGCAGGAGTAAGCTGTTTGTGTCCATGTTGCTGCATGGTCGTTCTGCAGCGGTCTCATGGCCGCTGCGCAGCTAAAGGGAGTTAGTGGATCCCCCTGACCCCCGTAATAGCAGTCTGTCTGTTGCCCCCCCGTCGAGGCCCCCGCAGCCGCCGCTGCTGCTGGTGCCCTAGCCCCGGGCCCCGCCCGCCCGGCTGTGTCCCCGCACTCACTCCGCAGTGGTCTTATGGCCGCCGCATAGCTAAAGGGCGCTAGTAGATCTTCTTGACCCCCGCAATAGCAGTTAGCCTGTTGCCCCCCGGCTGCAGCCCCCACAACGCCAGTGCTGGCGGTCTGTACCCCTGCCAGCGCTCTGCTCTGCCGCGGTGCAGCGGCCGCCTGGTCCGGTGTGATATATAAATAATTGTGATTCGTGGAACAAATGGGTGATTACATCAAAATAAAACAAACGAATTGTAAAACTTAATTACACCCCCATAAAGAAATAAAACAGACCCTCACAAGGTCAAGAGGCCTAAAACCTCCTTACTATCCTAAGGATAAAATATAGTAGAACTTTAAATCTTTAGACGCCTGTTCGTCCAAGAATGCATGAATTAGGACTGGTTGTAGAGATAACCCTTTTAGCTTTAGCTGTAAGAAAACCCATATATTAAATACTTAGCAAAAACCTGTAGAATGTATATGTATATGATATAATTAATATGCATGAAGTAGCTAAGATAAATACTAAATGTACCCTGTAGTAGGGGTGTGCAGATTTGGGAAACTGGTCTCATTTCTGTCACCCAGTCGGCTGCTTGCTTTTACCATATAATAAACTATTATTCGAAACTTATAGAAACTCGAGACTTTGTTTATCACAATTGGTGACTTTCCCGACGTGATGTTCTCCGATCCCTGCTGGGTTAATTAGTACTCGAAACAGGGGGGCCCCCGCTGAATTCAGCGGCCTATTTCGGGTCTAATTTTCCACAGGACTGGAGTAACACGTTCTATGGTTATATGGTAAAAGCAAGGATTGCTCCCGGATTGCTGCAGCAAAAAGGGCCCATAATTCTCGTGCACGAAGACCCAGGGAAGAACAACGGACTGTGAGTATTCCCTGGTTGGGCGGGTAAGAGGTCGGGGTGGATGAGTGGATGAGACGCAGCTTTGCTGCCAAGGGACTGCGGCAGCCCTTTGAACTGCGCTTCTGTCCCCGTGCGAACGGAACAGCCAGTGACCGGGCGAAGCGAGAGAATTGCTGATTGGACCTCTGGGGTCGGTGGAAAGTCTTAAGGAGAGACCTTTGTGTCAGTGGGGAGAGTTTAGAAGGGATCCCAGAGAGTCGGTGGAGAGATTCTAGAAGGGACCTCGGAAAAGTATGGGGCAAGGATTCAGTAAGAAAGGCAGCCCCAAGAGAAAAGGGAGCAAGCAGGCATTGCCCAAGCAGGCATTGCTGGATATTACCCCTACCAGTCCTCTGGGGGTAATGATATCAAATTGGGAAGATATTGAGAATATTAGTAAGTTAACCCAAGAAAGGCCAATAGAAAAGAGATCAAAAGAAGTGAAATGGGAACTACTAGGTAACTTACCTCTCCCCTATAACCCTTCTTATTGTTTACAAACTCCCTCGGTTGTAGTTCCCACAGCCCCAAGAAATACTCCCCCTCCCTCTCCACAACTCCCCTCAGCTGTAAACCTCACAGCCCTGTTAAATCAAGGGTATGGAAGTCCCAAAAGAACTAAAGCCCAAAGAAAAAAACAGACAGCCCTAAGAAACGTCAGAACCTTTTTAGTAGATCAGGAAAGCTCTGGTGAAGAAGACAAAAGTTTAAAAACAACAAAAGAAGTAGGGAAACTGATGGAAGACCTCTTGGGAGTAGCTGAACAATTAAACAAATTCTTAGGACTCGATTGGGAATGTAACTCAGCCCTGACTGAGTACTGTACTCCCTTGCCCGAAAGAACCAGAAAGGCTGTTCCCCATGAGAAAAATGTCAAAAAGGCATTTAAAGATCAGCAAGAAAAAAATAAAACCCCTATTACCTGGTTAGAAAGACTAAAGAAAAATTTACAGCAATATTTAGGCATTAGTCCTGATACACCAGCTGGCCTAATATTGTTGAAAGTCCACTTTATAAATTATGCCTGGAGTGATATTAAAAGAGAACTAAAGAAATTAGATGGATGGGAGAAAGGGGAGCTCAAAGACTTACTGAGAGAAGCCCAAAAAATATATATAAGCAGACCCCAACAAATTGTTTCAAGAGTCCAGGCAGTAAAATGTTTTTATTGTAAAAGAAAAGGTCATCTAAAAAGAAATTGTCTGAAAAGACAGAGGGACTTGAAACTATTTGAATAAAATAAATGAGATTAAAAGTGTCAAGAGCTCTATTTTGCAAGAATAACACACTGTAACCAGCTCTTGACAAAACTGAATTGAAACCTCAAGGTGAAAAATATAAATTTATAGTAAAGACTGAATCTAATCGAAAAGATATAACCAAAGTTCCCCAAAATTATAAAGCCAGTAAAACTACAATCAAAGTGATTAAAACAAAGAAGAAAAAAAAAAATTCACAATACCTCTCAAAAAAACAAGTTTAAATTTAGCAGTTTATTTCAAATACTGGAGAGAATGACTAGACCTTCCCTTTTGCACTACCAACCCACGTAAAACACGCTGGGATCAGCCCAGCAACCGTCCGAGCAGTGCCCCAAACCCTGTGATAAACAGACAGATCTCTGTAAGGAGCGGGCTCACACTGCCGGGACCCCCCGAGCTCACCAACGCCAGATCCTTCCTCAGCCCGGCTGCCGGCGGCCTGCCCGTGCTGAGTCATCTACCTTGCCCTGGCACACGAGCTGGGGACACTGTGTGCCATCGCAGAGTCGGCGTCCCCTCCCGACACACACCCCGGAGACACCGCGGAGTGAACTGTCAGCTTCGGCTCTTGGCTGCTGCTTCTCTGTCTTCCCCGAGCGGGAGGAGGGGGGGAAGGAGGAAAACTGAAGAGGTGTCCTGCAGGAGCAGGACAAGAGAGTCTATAACTTTAATTTTGGTGACTTGAGAAGAGGAAAGTTATTTCTGTAATATATTTTGTCCTTTAGAACAACAAACACCAGGTCCTAAAAGTATGTATATGTATGCAGTTGAATGTCTTCACCCATATTTGCAATTAAATTTGGAGAAGATTTTGAACAGTGATAAGGAGAGAGGAGGAGAGAAAGTGATTGATTTATGCTGTGTTGGAAACCCTGCTGTAGTGAGTCTGTGGTTGTGTTTGTCAATGTAGTAGAAGAAAGCGTTGTGAGGTTTTTACTGTTAAAAATTTGATTTTAGAGGAGCTGATATGTGTTTGCAAGTGATAAAATGGATTAATTTGCTTACCTGTGTCTCAAGTTTGGCACTTTTAGAGATCCTCACCCATTAAACAAGCTAACATGAGAAAAGGGAGGGCTATAGTGAAATAAGAAGGGGAACCACTGCTTTACTCTTGATATGGGTTAGCAATAATATTGGAAATTAAGTCTTTATAAAAAGTTCATTTCAGCAGACAGACCTGGTAACCAAGCAAAGACACCAAAACTCGGACTGGAGGTGGTATGGATGAAAAAGATTTTTGTGCGAAAATGAACAAATACCAATCTCCAAAAAGTGATGCATATACAGAATTGAAGTGCAATTTTGAATAATACTGTCAGAACACTAGATAATACCATGACTATTATATTCGTCTTTTGTTATCTTCTGATTTGTAAATATTCTGTCCTGGCAGTTTAACAACCTTTTATACTTCCTGATTACTACAGCTCTCCTGGGGAAAGGGAGCAGGGAGAGAATTTATTAACTCCTTTGTACCCGGGGGTGGGGGAAAGGGGGGGCTAGACCGAATCCTGAAGGGCTGTGCTGAATCCTAAAAGGCTGTAAATAGCCCCAAGATCCCCAATACAAAAAGGCTAAAAGAACAAAAATCAGGAAGCATAATTCTAATCAATACAAGAGCTGTATTTTAAGTATTAATCAAACTTTAGTACCCACTGCTGTAAGTTTTGTATTGATAAGGGGAGCCATGGGTCAAACAGAAAAAGCTCATTTCTTGAAACCTTTAAAATACAAATTAGGAAAGTAATTTGAAATCCACAGATTCTTATACATGCCAAACTCACCAGTTTGTTTACTGGGAAGAGACTTACTAGAGCCATTGAGAGCTGAAATTAAATTTGAACAGAACAAAATAAAATTCAAAGTAAAAAGGAGCAATTGATTGAGATTTTAAATCTTGCCCTAATAGAGACTCAAAGTTCAAGCAGCATACATGAAGTAGTAACGGATCAAAGTATGAGCTTCGAAAACTTCAAGAAGAGCAAAAATAACATTGTCAATTGAAGTAAAAGTTAAATTAGGGGCACAGCCAATAAAGATTAAACAATATCCCCTAAAATAGAGAATCAGGAAAGGATTCAACACAATATAGAAAAGTTTATTAAACATGAGTTATTAAAAAATATATAAATCAAAATATAATATTCCCATCTTACCAGTAAAGGAACCTCATGGGAAGTATAAAATAGTGCAAGATCTTAGAGCAATAAATGAGATGGCTGGGGGCTTGCACCTCATAGTTGCAGATCCATGTACACGGCTGACTAAATTGACACCAGAGCTAAAATAGTTTACTGTCCTGGATCTAAAGGAGGCTTTCTTCTGCCTGGCCTGGAGCCCTGAAAAGTTAATCACTGTTCGCTTTTGAATGAGAAAATCCTTGCAGGACAAAGAAAATCCAAAATAATATGTACTGAATGAACTGTTCACATGCTAAACTTTCTCAGATTGGTTGAGTACTAAGAGCTGTGCAACAAGTCTCCTACCTCAATTGCAAGGTCGCTGCAGGACAACGAACCCTAAAAACAGCAAAGAAAGAAGCTGTCTGCCGGACTCCTTGGCCACCAGAGAAGGAAGAGCTCCAAACATTGCTCCGAGGGACCAAATAATGTCGTTTGTAGATCTACAGCTATGGACTTCTGGTGGAGCCCCTGTGTGAGCTCATAAAGGTGAGTCCAACACACTCACTTGGAGTAAAGAAACTGACAAAGCTTTTCATAAGCTAAAACAAAACTAATGAGGGCTCCAGCCCTTGATTTAAATCATTGGCTTTCACCTCAGCGCTTTCTGAAGTACCAAGCCACACTGATTGACCAAAATAATCAATCCAGCTTTTTCTTCAAGAAGCCACCAAAAATACAGTTGCACGTGACTGCTTAGAGACAATAAGAGCAACGTACTCAAGCCGACCAGACTTGAAAGAAGAACCCCTGAAAGATGCTAAAGACTTCTGGTTCACAGAAAAATTTCGTCTACAAAAGAGGACGTAAAGCTAGATATGCAATAACCACGATAAATGAAGTAATAAAGGCAAGAGCCCTCCTTGTCAATACCTTAACTCGGAAAATAACCAGATTATAACACTTCAGTTGCCAGAAAAGTTGCTATTATGTATCGAAAGGCTTACCAAAAAGGGTGTTACTGGCCTTGAAAGAAGAAATGCCATGAATGATCGGAAGTAAAAAGGGCAGTAAAAGCAGAAGAAAGCAAAATCCAGTATTTGATCCCTGACAGTAAAATTCAAATTCAGTAGTCAAAGACAGAGCCTAGATACTCTAAAGAAGACTGAAAGTTAATCCAGAATTTAAGAGGAAAAATAGAAGAAAAACAAATGGGTCAAGACACCACAGGGTAAGTTAGTAATATCCTCTTCTATTTCATGAACACTTAACAGAACGTAAGAGAACACATTAGGAGCAGAAGCTCTATACAGATATCTAAGCCAAAATATAGTAACACGAAATCTCTATACCATTGTGAGACAGGAGACGCATAACAAAATTCAACTAAGACAAATAGAAAAAATAATTATCCAAGACAGAAATGGCAAATCGATTTTTAGAACTACCCAGAAAAAGGAGGGTATAGATATTTACTTGTTCTCACTGACACTTTTTCAGGTTGACCTGAGGCGTATCCTTGTCAAACTAATGTAGCCAGAAACATGATAAAAGTACTATTAAAAATTATATTGTACATTTATAAAAACAACTTAAAAATGTTAAAGAGCTAATCCTTGAAACAAGCTTATAACCTCGAGAGGCCAATTCATAATGTTGTACCTAAAGATTATATATGTAAGATCTTTTACAGGTGAATCCCTGGAGCCACAGTGAAAAATCTATATCAAGTGATGCTAATTACACGAACTGCAATCAAAATTAAAAAAGCAACTTCCTTAAATACATTACACCAAAGTCAAGAAAACGCCAAAATCTGCGTAGACAACATCACCAACAGAAAATTTAAAATAAAATTAAGACATAAACCGACAAATGGAAACTTAAAGACATTTTTTAAACTTTTGACTCTATTACTGTATACAATAAATAAGACAAAATATACAAAGTTAATGTTATAAAAATCAAAAAGTCACGAATCAATAAGTTAATAATAAAAAAGGGGAGGGAATTGTGATATATAAATAATTGTGATTCGTGGAACAAATGGGTGATTACATCAAAATAAAACAAACGGATTGTAAAACTTAATTACACCCCCATAAAGAAATAAAACAGACCCTCACAAGGTCAAGAGGCCTAAAACCTCCTTACTATCCTAAGGATAAAATATAGTAGAACTTTAAATCTTTAGGCGCCTGTTCGTCCAAGAATGCATGAATTATGACTGGTTGTAGAGATAACCCTTTTAGCTTTAGCTGTAAGAAAACCCATATATTAAATACTTAGCAAAAACCTGTAGAATGTATATGTATATGATATAATTAATATGCATGAAGTAGCTAAGATAAATACTAAATGTACCCTGTAGTAGGGGTGTGCAGATTTGGGAAACTGGTCTCATTTCTGTCACCCAGCTGGCTGCTTGCTTTTACCATATAATAAACTATTATTCGAAACTTATAGAAACTCGAGACTTTGTTTATCACATCCGGGACCGCCTGTGAGCGGCCTGGCCACCGTTCCAGCCATCCCCCGCCACCGCTCCGCCCAGGGAGGAGGCATCCCCCCACGTCGCCACCGCCCCAGCTCCAGGCCATCCCGGCACCACCGCAAAGCTGGCGGGTCCGGGTGCCAGCGGCGCAGGGGCAGTCTCCAATGGGGCGGCGGGATGGCCGGCACACGCCACGGCTGAAACCCCGGCCGCCGCCACGGCTCTCGCTGCCGTGGCGACCGGGGCAGGCAGTACGGCCGTGGGTGGCTCCGCCATGGATCCGGCCATCAGCAGTGGGGCCGCCATTCCGGCAGCCCCGCGCCGAGAGGCACGGGGTTCCACGGCAGCCCCGGTCGGCAACGGAGCCCCTGCTGTAGGGACCGGGCTCGGCGCGGCGGGAGGCCACGTGGCCGCGCGTGTGGGGGGGGCACCGCCCGCGGCGAGCGCCGCGCCCGACCCCGAACACACGCCAATGGCAGCGGCTGGGGGGAGGGGGCAGAAAGGAGCATATAGTTCCAGGGTGAACCCAGCGCCATGCGCTTTCAGACTACCCGCCACCGCCACACCGACCCCGTTCTGGGCTTCTCCTCCCCCCCCCCCCATCTCTCCCCGCTGATGTGCACACTTTCTACTCTATTGTTTTCGTACCACGCAGTCGGGGGGGTTGCTGGGGCTAGAGTGGGGCTGGGGGCAAAAGGATACGCTGTCCCAGCTGTTCTTGCTTCTTTGTAATGTAAGTTCAAAGCAGTCATAACCTCTTTCCATGCTGCTAAGTTCTTGATAGCTTCTATATCACATTCACTTGTTTTTTCAATTTACCTGCTTCCTATTTTTCTCCAAGATAACACTTGGTGAATTCCAGTTAAAGGTAGAGCTGGTTCATTTATTGAAATCCAATACAATAAGTCCCAAAGTCTATTTTTTTCTATATTTCTGTTCTGTTCATTTAAAAAATGGATGATAGCTTCAGCTGTCTTTTTAATTTCTGGAGAAAACCTCCCCTTATGGGAATACATCCCTCCAATTTCACCAGTTTTTGGTTACCTCTGTGTGCTGAAGCTCTGTTGTCGTTTCTTCATCCTTTCTTCTTCCTTTTTGTGAGAAATAGAAACCCAGTCGGGTGATTTCCAATCAGAATTTATTATATGATAAAAGCAAATTCAGCGCTGGGTGATCAGGGAGGGGGTTCAACAACTCCCAATGCCTGTCACACCCAAAGAAGACAGTTGTTCTACATTTATTTCCAGCTACTTCGTGAATATTCATTATACATAAGCATAAACATTACACATTGTTAAGTCAGACATTCAACAGATGTTTTTCTTAACAAGAATGTTATCTATAAGCATCCGTAATATATTGTCAAGTCAGACATTCAGCAGATGTTTGCTGGTTATCTATACAAAGTTATAAATTTTTAAGAAAGGTGCTATTATCTAGCTAACTAAACAAAATTCCTTCACTATAAATCTTACACAAGGTAAAAGGGAGGTAACTTGTTTTATCTCTTTATAGGGGCCCAATTAAGTTTTACGATTTGTTTTTCTTTTCTCTCTCCAGGTCATATTGACTTTACACTGTTTTCTCCTAATTAACTCAAATCATTTTCTCAGTTTCTCACACTTTTTGTCCCTTTTTGCAGAGGTAATCCAGCGCACTGTATTCTTCCTTTTTTTCCTTTTTGATTCTGGCAAAATGGACACCTCCGGACAGGCTCCCCAGAGCTTAATGCTCCTGGTTCCCGGTAACCTGCTGAAATCCCTGTTGGACAGCCATTTGAGGTGGTGAATAAGGCACAAACCCCATCAGTGACATGATCAAGTGCCAGAGCAGAATTAAGGTTTATTACAAAACACTTTGGTTTAAATACAGAGCTTAAACATGTCACATGATCTTCCAACCAATCACAATCAAGTATTGATTGAGCATGCATGAGAACCCAGAAAACTACAACTCCCATAATTCCTTGCCACAGTCCCGTGACATCATCCATTGTAAAACTCCATGCCTCCGGGAGGTACTAGGTGTTCCCACCTGAGCTTGAAGTGTATAATAACTCATGAAATCTTTGAGTTGTGTGGGGGGGCTTTCCCCACCCCCAACAGATCAAGACTATCCCTTCAATCAATAGACATTGAAGCTGCAACTACCAAGTTTCATCGCTGGTTTTAGTGGGTGGTGACTATATATATCTTTCCATTTTTATCCTTTCTTTCTCTTCCTTTCCTTATACATTTCCTTAAGTATTATTTTTATGCTTTAATATCGCTGTATTACTGTAGATGATAACAACCAAAACGGCAACATACCTGTTTGCCTTTGAAACAAAATTGTTCTAAAATAAACCCTACATATATATATTTAAAAACACCGATTATTCAGTGTCGTTTCACTCTAATCCACCCCAAGGGATTTATTAAGAAGAACCTGGATTACCCTCGCCTCTTGGGGCAGGTCGTAACACCATGGTGTCACTTTCTTCTCGGTGGAGATCTAACCAGTATAGGTTTAGGCAGTTCATAATAAAGGACACCTTATTGTGGCCTGTTAGTACTTAAAGGGGGCCTATAAGAAAGATGGGGACAAACTTTTTATCAGGGCCTGTTGCGATTGGACAAGGGTAATGGTTTAAACTAAAATGGATTCACCTTATATTAGTTATAAGGAAGAAGTTTTTAATGATGAGGGTGGTAAAACACTGGCACAGGTTGCCCAGAGAGCTAGCAGATGCCCCATCCCTGGAAACATTCCAAGTCAAGTTGGATGGGGCTCTGAGCAACAGGATGTTCCTGTTCATGGCAGTGGGGTTGGAGTAGATTGCCTTTAAAGGTCCCTTCCAACCCAAACCATTAAATGATTCTATGATTTGACATCTACTTCACAGAATCATCAAGGTTGGAAGAGACCTTCAATGTCATCTAGTCCAACCATCAACCTAGCAACACCATAATCACCCCTAAATCATATCCCCAAGTGCCACACCCTCTTGAACACTTCCAGAGTTGGTGACTCCATCACTTCCCTGGGCAACTTATTCCAATGTCTAACCACCCTTTCAGTGAATTTTTTTTTCTAATATCTAATCACGACCTCCCCTGGTAAAACCTAAGGCCATTTCCTCTTGTCCTTTCACTTGAGACATGGCAGAGGAACCCACCCCCACCTCACTACAACCTCCTTTCAGGTAGTTGTAGAGAGCAATTAGGTCCCCTCTGAGCCACCTCTTCTCCAGACTAAACAACTCCAGTTCCCTCATCTGCTTCTCATAAGACATATTTTCTAGACCACCAGCTTCATTGCCCTTCTCTGGACACACTCCAGCACCTCAATGTCCTTTTTGAAGTGAAGGGCCCAAAACTGAACACAGTACTCTGGGTGCGGCCTCACCAGCACCGAGTACAGTGGGACAATCACTTCCCTGGTTCTGCTGGCTATTCTTGATAGAGGCTGTTGCTTAAAAGGCCGTGGAGGAAAAGACTCCAGGTCAATTTAGTGTATAAGATAAGATAAAGAGAGCAGGTCCTTTAATTTCAGGCCTAAGGCCTAGGGGAATACATACCACACGTGCCCACCCAGACGGTGGCTCTATGATTTTATAATAAGGTCCATCCAATCCCAGATCTGTCCACCCCCCAGTTCTGCCCCGTTCTGCCCCCCGACATGCCCCTTTGGGAATTGGGTCTGGGGGTGTTTGGGACCCCTTCTTCCTCATCTTCATCTTCTTCACAGCACGTACAGTCCTTGGAGTTCCTCCAAAGTTCTGGGATTGAAGGTTGCTGTGTCTGTGTGATTTCTTCTGGACCAGGCCTTAAGGTGTTTTTCTACAATTGTACCTTGAAAAGAAGACTAAACACGCTAATGGAATTTTAGAGGGATTGATATGAAATGGGGTAGTACGGTTGGATATGTGTAAACATTATGCTACAGAGTAAGGGATATAATACAGCTACATTAAAATCTACATTCACTACACATCTACTAAAATCTACAAAAGTTTAAAAAATCCAGAAAAAAGCTCTGAGGCATCAGGCCAAGATGCCATTGACCTTCTTGGCCACCTGGGCACACTGCTGGCTCATTGTCCTGGTTACAGAGAAAAGGGAGTGGAGCTTTTAGCACTGTTTATTCTATACCACCCATGTAATCACTGGGGGTGTGGTTTCAGCAGGAAAAGCCAGGCACTGGAAACCGAAAGTTGGCCATCTTGCCTCAGTTGCCAGAGTGGAGAGGACTGTCCCCTTAAACCCTGCAAACTTGGTGCCTTCTGCTGCCTGCCGGCTTCCCCCTCCACCCCATTTTTCATTTACTACTGAGTTGTGGTGCTGAAATGGACAGCTCCGAGGTACAGCTGAGCCAGAGGGGGCCAAATGGGATGGGGTCAGCACTCCAGCAGATGTTTTTCCCACGCACAATGGCAGAGAGCTGGAGGTGGCAGCTCAAACAACTGCAGAGAACTGAGCTCAGCCAGCGGCTACATGCCCCCTAATTTGGACAAATTAGCTTCCAGGGTTTGTTTGTCCCTGCTTTCCGTTGTTTTCAGGCTGGGAGGGGGGAAGAACATTAAGCCGCAGGAGCTCTCCTTGCCATATTGCCTTTGTTTCCTGAATACCACGTGGCCCAGCTGTGGGAACAGTCGCCATATTGCCTTTGTCTGGAGATCATGCTGGGTGCTGTCTTCAGGAAGCATTTTTTTCTTCCCAGTGGTGAATGCCCTTTTGTGGGTAGGGCACCCTCTTTTTGTATACTTTTTGCATACTTTTTGCTATTGATACTGCTGTTGCTATTGTGATTTTAGTAAATTGTTATTTCAACTCCTAATGTCTCCTTAATGCACCCTCCATTATCGGAAGGGGCGGGGGAAAGGGAGTGGCTTATTTGGAGTTTAGTTCCCTGCTGGTTGTTAAAACCAGCACGCTCATGTTCAGCCGGCTGTCAACCAGCACCCCCAAGTCCCTTTTTGCTGAGCAGCTCTCAAGCCACTCTTCCCCAGGCCTGTAGTGCTGCATGGAGTTGTTGTGACCCAAGTGCACCTCACCTTACTGAACCTCATGCCCATTGATCCAGCCTGTCCAGATCCCTCTGCAGAGCCTTCTTATGCTCAAGCAGATCAACGCTCCCAGACAACTTTGTGTCATCTGCAAACTTACTGAGGATGCACTCAATCCCCTCATCTAGATCATCAATAAAGATGTTAAAAAGAACTGCCCTGTGGCAGTTTGAGCCACATTAGAAATCCAAAATCCAATTTCCAGGCTCCCCCACCCCTTCCCACAATTTATCCCATCACCGGAGAGAAACTTTCAGGCCAGAGGCTTCTATAGGGGAAAGGGGAAGTATATACATTTATTTACACAAATAAATACTATACAAACTAAAGGCAACTATATATATATATAGTATTACATTTCTATCAGTCCTTTAAGCCTCTCCCTTTAACTTTAGTCCAGGAGAAGCCTTTCAAGGCTGCTGAGTAACACAGTCTCTCTAGTGAGAGTGTTCTGGGACCCTGAACACTCCCTAACCAACCTTCAGCTGTTTGTTGCAGTTTTTCCTCCTTACAAAGTCCAAGAAAGTAGCTTTGAGTCCTTTCTCCTCGGTCTGTGTCATTTCTGCTGTGTGATCTCTCCCTCTCGGTCTCATACCTCGGTTCGTAGGCTGCTGTAATGTAGCTTATCAACGTATGCGTCCTGGAATGTTGATTCCTCCAAGTCAGTTTTCGGCTGCCCCTGGTCAGCTTCAGCAGGGCAACTCCCAAGCTCTTGGCCCGTCTCCAGTTTCACCTGGGATTCTTCTCCCGAGTGCTGAGCCTCCTCCTCCGTCCCGTCTCTCGGCTCAGCTTAAATGGTGAGCCTTGCATCCACTCCCACTAAACAGCCCCCTTCTGCAGCCTGGCTGCAAAAGGGGGGGGAGAAGAGGGCCTAGATGCAAGGCCTACCTCTCTCTCTCTTTCCCATCTGCAGCTGGCAGATGTCTCAAAATCTCCAGCCCTTGTCCTCGTGGGTGACTTTAACCTGCCGGATATCTGCTGGGAGCTTCATACTGCAGAGAAGAGGCAGTCAAGGAGGTTCCTGGAGTGTATAGAGGATAATTTCCTTCATCAACTGGTAAATGAGCCTACCAGGGGTAAGGCCCCACTAGACCTACTGTTTACAAACAGAGAGGGGCTGGTGGATGATGTAGTGGTTGGAGGCCGCCTGGGGCATAGTGACCACGAAATAATTGAATTTTTAATCCTCAGGGATGTAAGGAGAGCCATCATTAAAACCTCTACTCTGGACTTCCAGAGGGCAGATTTTGGCCTATTCAAAAAACTAATTCAGGGCATACCCTGGGAAACAACCCTTAAAGGCAAGGGGGTCCAGGAGGGATGGACATGCTTCAAGCAGGCAATTTTGAGCGCACAGGAACAGGCTATACCAGTGTGCTGAAAGGCCAGCCGGAGGGGAAGACGGCCGGCTTGGTTAAATAGGGAGGTTCTAAAAGAAATCAGGGATAAAAAGAAAGTTTACAAACTGTGGAAAAAAGGGCTGGTTACTTATGAAGAATTTACGAAGAGAGCTAGGTCATGCAGGAAAAAAATTAGGGAAAGAAAAGTGGAATTTGAAGTTAATTTGGCTAATTCAGTTAGGGATAACAAAAAGTCCTTTTATAAATACATTAATAGCAAAAGGAGAGGCAAGGAAAACCTCAGTTCTCTGTTGGACTTTGAGGGAAATATAGTTAACAAAGATGAGGAAAAGGCTGAGGTACTTAACACCTACTTTGCCTCAGTTTTTAGCAGTAAGACAGGTGGCCCTCAGGACAACTGGCCTCTAGAGCAGATAGACAGAGACAGAGACCTGAATAGCCCTCCTGTATTCCAGGAGGATGTAGTTAGCGACTTACTGAGCCAGTTGGATCCTAACAAGTCTATGGGACCAGACAGGATCCATCCTAGGGTGATGAGGGAGCTGGCAGAAGAGCTTGCCAAACCGCTCTCCATCATCTTCCAATAGTCCTGGCTCTCTGGGAAGGTCCCAAATGATTGGAGGTTGGCGAATGTCACCCCAATCCACAAAAAAGGCTGCAAGCAGGACCCTGGCAACTACAGGCCTGTCAGCCTGACCTCGGTGCCTGGCAGGGTTATGGAGCAGATCATCCTGAGTGCAATCACACAGCACCTTCAGGATGGACAAGGGATTAGACCCAGCCAGCATGGGTTTAGGAGGGGCAGGTCCTGTCTGACCAACCTGATCTCTTTTTACGATCAGGTGACCCACCTGGTGGATGAGGGGAAGGCTGTGGATGTGGTCTATCTAGACTTCAGCAAGGCCTTTGACACTGTCTCCCATAATATACTCCTGGAAAAGCTGGTAGCCCATGGCTTGGACAAGTGTACCCTCTCCTGGATTAGGAGCTGGCTGGAGGGTCGGGCCCAGAGAGTGCTGGTGAATGGAGCTGCATCCAGCTGGCAGCCGGTCACTAGTGGTGTTCCCCAGGGGTCTGTGTTGGGCCCAGTCCTGTTTAACATCTTTATTGATGATTTAGATGAGGGGATTGAGTCCATCATCAGCAAATTTGCTGATGACACTAAATTGGGAGGGAGTGTCGACCTGCTGGAAGGCAGGAGGGCTCTGCAGAGGGATCCGGATAGACTGGAGAGATGGGCTGATTCCAATGGGATGAAGTTCAATAAAGCCAAGTGCCGGGTCCTGCACTTTGGCCACAACAACCCCATGCAGCGCTACAGGCTGGGCACAGAGTGGCTGGAGAGCAGCCAGGCAGAAAGGGACCTGGGGGTACTAATTGACAGGAAGCTCAACATGAGCCAACAGTGTGCCCAGGTGGCCAAGAAGGCCAATGGGATCTTGTCCTGTATCAAAAATAGTGTGGCCAGCAGGAGCAGGGAAGTGATCCTTCCCCTGTACTCTGCGTTGGTGAGGCCACACCTTGAGTATTGTGTTCAGTTCTGGGCCCCTCAGTTCAGAAAGGATATTGAGGTGCTGGAGCGGGTCCAGAGAAGAGCAACAAGGCTGGTGAAGGGACTGGAGCATAAGTCCTATAGGGAGAGGCTGAGGGAGCTGGGGTTGTTTAGCCTGGAGGAAGAGGAGGCTCAGAGGTGACCTCATCACCGTCTATAACTACCTGAAGGGAAGTTCTAGCCAGGTGGGGGTTGGTCTCTTCTCTCAGGCACTCAGCAATAGGACAAGGGGGCACGGGCTTAAGCTGCGCCAGGGGAAATTTAAGTTGGATATCAGGAGAAAATTCTTTACAGAGAGAGTGATCAGGCATTGGAATGGGCTGCCCAGAGAGGTGGTGGATTCACCATCCCTGGAGATTTTTAAACGCAGATTGGACGTGGCACTGAGTGCCATGATCTAGTAAATGGACTGGATTTGGACCAAGGGTTGGACTCGATGATCTCGGAGGTCTTTTCCAACCCAATCGATTCTATGATTCTATGATTCTATGAAAATGAAGTTCATCAAATCCTAAAGAAGACATTTAAAGTAGGTCTGATGCGTCAGGCTTTAAAATGTTTCTCTTGATTGACTTTTCAGTCAGATGAGCTTGAAGAAACTAGTTCAATTTCAACTTAGATGTCTAAAGCTGAAAGAATTTTTTTTTCTGAGGGAGCAGTGCTCGTCAGTTTCTTGCACTGAAGGCAACATGGATCTGCCTGTCAGAGCCAGTGCTGGTCTCCTGTTCATTGCTAAGGCAGTCTTAGCACTGGCACCTAACAGACTTCAGTAATACTGAGTGTTGCTAGATTCAAACTCAGGAATGATGTGCAAATTAAGGTATTTCAAGAGAAAAAGTCCTACTGATTTTTCAATTACCTCAGTAGAGATTTGGACTATCTGATCTGATTAGGTCTTCCTTTGAGCTGAAGATTTGACTTCCAGAGGTTCTTTCCAAACTACATTATCCTGAGATTCCAGTCTATCGCTGATTGTATGCACTTGATAATTTTGCCTTTTCTAAAATGCATCTTTCTAGAAAGGATTATGGCTGATGATACATACTTTTTCATTGACTTTATTAATTAGGTTAAGGAACTCAAAAATACCCCTTTTTTCCTCCTTTGGAGTATGAAAGACAGCTTGCTAAAGCACAAATTACTTTTTAAGTTGAAAAGTGATGTTTGTTTTCTTGCATCTCTGTGACTAAATATGTGTCTATATATCTGAAATGTTATATACCGCAATTTACAGGGCAATAATACTTTGTGATTGCTCATTTTCAGTTCAAGATAATTTTGCCCATACTCATGACTGCAAACAAGATACAGCAGTAAATTACTTAGACCAGTTAAACAGCCTGGTTAAACATGAAAAATATCCACTGCCTTTGCAATAACTCCTTCAACACCCAGGGAACTTCTTGTTTTGTTCAGAACACCCCCCAAAATTTCAGTAATACCAACCAGATCAGAGTCACAGTCAGTATAAGAGCACATATCACTCTCCCTCTCATACAATTGTCAGTATTATTCGCATAAGGAAAATTCAATCTTCACATATAGAAATCTCACAATTGCATACAGAATATGTGGGGGACACTCCCAGTTTTGTTACCAGCTACATATCATTTCCCTTGCTGTTTACACAAGTGGGTTTGAGGTCATGCATCCACAGAATTTGCAATATGTATCCACAACTTCTCTGCTCTGCAAGACTAGTGAACACATCTGAAAAAGACGTAGGACTCAAGTTTTTCCTTTGTCACTTACATGTCATGTACAGAAGCAAATGGGAGCCCGTTCACAATCTCTCATCTTTCTTGTGCTATGACAAGGATCTGGGAGTGACCTCCAGCCAATTCTCAACTATAACCTTTTGTGGCTGCATGATAAGGAGCATATTACTGCACCAGTTCTGATGTTTAGATATATATGAGTGCAGAACAAATAGTCCAAGTTTTTCACCTCTAAATTCCAACACTGGGAAAATTTGCATCAGGGTTTCATGCCTTTGCTTTTCTCATCCATTTCTTAAAACATAACAAGGAGAAAGGGGAAATTAAATTACTATTTCTCAACCTTTGAAAAAGTTGCATGACATTTTCAAGCTTTGTTACATAGGAGGTTGAAAAAGCAGATAGCTTAAGGTCTATTTCTGGTCTTAAAATCTGTTTTTTTCTTGTTCTGTCAGAACTGTAAATGAAAATTGGATTCGTTCTCACATTTTCTTGACTATTCAACTAACACAGAATCTACTTTTTTCTACATAAAATGCTAAATCTCTTACATTTGTCTATTATTCTTTGTTACCACTACAATATTAAATAATAATACTGTTGTATCTGCTAGAACTACTATGCAGTTGAGATATGCTACAAAAGCAGCCAGGCCCAAGACCTTTATTTTCCTCAAGTCCCCATATTTCTTATATATCCAATTGCAGTTTTTGACATCACAAATCTGAAGTCTGCAAATTGTCTTGTCACAGCCCTTAAAAAAATAACTTGATACTAGAGCTCAGAAAAGAGGAGAAGAAGGGCCAGAGAGTGGCAGGAACACTGATGTTGGGGAAAAAATATCAGTTTGATTGAAAACAGGCTTGAAAATTGTCCAGGGACAGCACCCCCTCCTCTTTTTCTTTTTTTTTTTCTTCTTGGTGTGTGTGATAATATAGGTTGAGTACAAAAGAGAAAAGTAAAACAGAAAAAGCCCTTTTCCCTTCCCATGAAGTGAGTTCCTGACTTTGTTGCACACTTGACAGCCAACCATCTATGTTCGATGGGGCTTGTCATCACCAAACCTCCGGATTAGCTGGAAACACATCTCTCTGTTTTGAGTGAATCCAGATTGATTCTTCCACACTTGAAAAGGCTGTATTTCACTTCCTGGCACCACTGGACAGGCTGCAAATGATAACCGCAGTAATTTGAGAGCAAGTTTCTGGACATTAAGCATGCCAGGGAGGCGGTGTCAGATATGGTGAGAGAGGGGGAGTGCAAGAGGCAAGGAGAACAGGGGAGAGACCAAAAGGGCTTGGAACAGAACATGACTGAGGGGAGACCTCATAGCAATCTCCAGCTTCCTCATGAGGGGAAGCAGAGGGGCAGGCACCAGTCTCTTCTCTCTGGTGACCAGTGATAGGACCCAACAGAATGTCATGAAGCTGTGTCAGGGGAGGTTTAGGTTGGATATTAGAAGAAGGTTCTTCACCCAGAGGGTGGTTGGGCACTGGAACAGGCTCCCCATGGAAGTGGTCATGGCACCAAGCCTGATAGAGCTCAAGAAGCATTTGGACAACACTTTCAGGCACATGGTGTGATTCTTGGGGCTGTCCTGTGCAGGGCCAGGAGTTGGACTTGATGACCCTTGTGGGTCCCTTCCAATTCAGGATATTCTATGACAGTAGGACTGCAATGTGCTGCAGAGTGAACGCTAAATTTAAGGTCACAGTATTATTACAGCATGTTTACTGCACTGCCTAACAAGAAGCACATCTTTATTTTAATTCCTTTTGGGCTTAGGGAAATGCAACAGGTTTTTGAGGGAGTGACCTTCATCTGCCTCAACAGGACTGTCTACAGCAGTAGAGTCTGTTTAGATTCTTCCCATTACCTAAATGAACAGAGGAAAAGCCTCCTTTGTATCTCCTGGTCTCTGCAGCAAGTGGCGAGCAAGCTTCCCTGCTCCCTCTGTGCATCTGGCCGTAGGAAATCATGCTCCATCTTGTGGCATTTTTAAATTTGATTATGATTATTACAGGTTTAGAACACATTGGCAGTGGCTGGCCTTTCTCCTCTAATTACCATGCAAGCACACTGTTCCACAGAATAAAGAGCACTTTGTTAGGTAGATCCTTCAGCCTTCCCTTGCTGCTGGCCATGAGGCCAGAGAAGTTCCTCTGTTTCTTATTGTCATTTACCTTGATGATCCACACCCAATATTTGTCCAGGCTCCATAAAGACTGAAAGCACTCCCCAAACCCATAGTTCTCTGTGGAGGACAGTGGTGGTTAGTTAACCCATTTGTATCCCACCTTCCCCTTTTCTTATTTAAAGAAAAATGGTAAGAACCAGACTGGAAGCCAAAAGTCCATCAAGAAGGGAAATAAAAGCTTATCTCAGGGAGGGATAATTGATAATTAAAAGAAGCTTTTAGCTCACAGATGAGACTCTTGTTTTATTTTGTTCCCTCCCATGAACAAAGAAGTCTATTTTAAGGAGAAGGAGGGATGAAAGGTTACTGAATGACTCCAAGAGTTATCAGCGTCTACACTAGTGACCTGCATTACTGAGCTCAACTGCAGACGAGAGCTCTGTAAACCCCTCTCCCAGCTGTTTCCCCATACTATCAATGGCTAAACCCCAGCCCTTTCCCCCTCACCATCCCAAAGAGAAGCTGCTTTCAGGAGGATTTTTAACCTCTTCTTTCAAGATAGCATCACATCTGCAGTGCGAGACAAAAACCAAAATCACACAGACCCACTTGTACATTTACAGAATGGCCTCAGAGATTCCTGAAAGATTGCTATTACCATATTTCACAGCACTTCACATCACCGTGACCTAGAAGCTCAGATATTCACCTTTGACCCAGGCATGATAAGAGGCATAGAGAGCATTCCTCTGATAGCTAAGGTGGAAGAGTTACGATGGTTCAATGAGAGCAAAAGGAGGGGTGGCCCCACTGTGATTTAGGATTTGTAAGCTCCTTATGATGAGAAGAATTCACAATTAAAGTCGTTTTATCATCAGGAGCTAAATCTTCCTGGCAATGCCAGCTTTGTGCAGCAGTGGAATGGGCTTCCTCAAGAATAAACCTAGCAGGATGTTGCCGCAGGCAGAATAGGAGCTTCAGAAAAAACTTATTAAAGAAGCCCTCCCATTGAGTCATGAGGTGCAGAAAGGAACCCCTTGCTTTCTAAACTCCTTCTCAGACAGGAGCCTCAGTGCGACTGGATCCAATCTTAGCCCCAGACTTTGTCAACGGTTTATGTCTAAAGGATTATACAGGTGTAATTGAACCTTTATACAACTTTGTCCTGCAGGATTAAGGGTGGCAAACCAAATATATTTATATAAAAATAAATTATTTATTATGATAATGATTAGACTAAAAGATCTTAATCAGAATTATTTGCTACACAGTATAGGTAGCTATAACTACTAGTATAGTGCACTATTTCTGAAGCAATATTGAAGGAATTGTATTAAAGCAATTGTATTAAAGCTAGAAAAACCAATTATTAAGTAGAGATGGATGTTACTCACCCATACAAATGACCGTGGGCAAATCTCTTTCACTCAACCTCGAGAAGTAACCTTGAGGGGCATGCCCACTCATACACTCCAAGAAGGGATATGTTAGAAGACCCTGCCATCAAAATTTGGGACTAGACTTTTATAATATAAAGTGATTGACTGTCAATCAGATGTTTCTGGGCCAGCTGCATCAACTCAGCAGCTTTAGATAAGTTAGTAGTATCACTTGTTTGTTCCTTTATCCAGGTACTTTACCAGGTCTACCACATCTCACTATCAGGATGTTTGACTTTTGATATCGAGCCCCTCAAGATTTGAGCCCCTCAAGATTTGAATCAAACTTTGCAATTTTTTTAGTTGTTAATCAGTAGCTATAGCTGGATAGTTATGATTAAGCAATTGCACTGTGAACGTTTTATGCTTGGCTAATCTTTTGTTTTAAGGAAAAGACAAGACAATCCCAAGATGAATGGACTGTCTGGATGAGAGCCACCAGGAGGGAAGTCAGTAGGACTGAGCAGTAACTGAAGAAAAGGTAATTCCAGCAGTGGGTGATTGTGACCACCGACTCATTGACCACCTCCTCAAAATGGGCCCCAGACTCAAATGGAGGGAAGAACTGCGCATGTGGACTAATTAACATGAGCAGAGAGAGATTTAACTAGCAAATAGGAGTTTGAGTACTAAGTAATGAAAAAGTTATGCAATCTGTAACCAATGAATGCTGATGCCTTTGTTTGTTAAAATGCATAAATGGTGTAAAGTTCTGATAATTGGGGAGCCAGCCTTTTGTGGGTTACCACCCAGCTCCCTACTTTGCTCAAACTAGAATCAAAAATAGAAATACCTCCCCTCAGTGTGTGAATTGGCTCTGTGCACAGGTTAAGGAACCCGCTAGGGACAACACTTTGGGGTTGATGAGTCAGGCTAGTTTCAGCATTATTCAACACCAAAAGCAGCATGACTGTTGTTCTCCGTTCAACATTTATAGCTTTGCTAATAGGACATTGTTCGAGTCGGTTTACCTCCACTCCAGGCAGAGCATCCTGCTACAGATGTGTCCCCTTGTAATCCTGGTACTGGGAAGGAAAATCCATGGTTAACACAAGAGCTCTTAATTTACACTCCAGGCAAGGGGCAACAGCTGAAAGATGATGATCTAAATGCTGAGTTGCCTTTAATTAAAAAATATGGTCTACCCCTGTTCTAGTTAACTTAGGGCAATGTTTTTGGTTGGGATTCTTGACCCTTGCCGGTCAGGTAGACACTGAAGCCTGATTTCAAATAATGGAAGGGATACCCATAAAAAGAGTAAGCCAAGGGTAATTAACATGGTGCATCACACACATAGACGGATTGGTGGTGTGCTGTTAGGATCCAGCCCTCTATATACAAGCAGCTGCATTGTACCTACTCCCACCAACATGCAGAAAACAGTCCTTACCCCTATGAAGGACACAAACCCTTCAAAGCCCTTGAGGAAACTCTATCTACCTTCTTAATATCCTTCATTGTGACCCTAGAAACTGGTGGGCAATTCAATTATCTGTGCCTCAACTTCCCACTCTACAGAAGTAATGCGATATTTTGTGTTTGAGATTTGAATCATGACTCTGGGGACAAGGGGAGAGCAGCAGGTGTTATACACCTCTGACTTGCACTGCGATCAGGACTATGGCTTCCTAAGTGCCTGCCAGGCTGGAAGCTGTGAATAGATGAATAGATGGACTATGTTTATGGATGTGCCTGTACTGCTACTTCCTCCACATCAGGAGTGCTTGGTAATTTGTTAAGTTTAATGGCTTCCTTTTTGATGGCATCAGTGATGAGAAGTTCCATCATAACCTGGTAGCCAGTGCTTTCTACCATCCCTGTTGCAAGGGAACTTCACTGTGATGGTATCTGCCTCAATCAGTCTATAAGAAGCTCAATCAAAAAAGGTAGTGAAATTATTGGGGAAATTCATGTTGATTTTCATTGAGCAGGCTGTTAAAATGCCTTAGGGCTCAGAACAGGACTGTCAAATTATATACTTAGAGTGGGTGCCATTAAAACAGAGGAAATACTGCTTGTTACCAAGAGCCAACACAAACCCTCCCATTGAATTTAACAGGCTTCAGATCAAAACTTTTCTGCAGTGTTTTCCATTTCATCTATGGGAAGACACTACAAAAAACAGTCTTGTCTTGAAAGGTATGGAGTACCTAATTCTTCCCACTGATACAGATAAGAGTGAAACTTGCTTGTATCCTTCCTTTCAATAGAAAAAGTATGTGGAATACTGGGAAAATTACATTATCAGAGGTAGCTTGATGGATGTTTACACTAAACAAGCTCTGTTATTTAAATCTACCTAACTGAAACAGCTCCTGAACCAAAAAAACCCAACAAACCAACAAAAATTGCACCTTATAATGAATATATTAAAAACAAACCCCTGATAGCTATATTTATGAAAGCCTTCCTCCATTTTCCATACAGATATAGACATTGTGCAATTTATTTTTCCCCATATCTTGTGTATAGAAAATGCCAAGCTCATACATTAGCAATAATCATAAAAACACCAAACCCAACAATAATAATAACTATGGAACCAATTCAACATGATGGCAGCAATAACTGCTTTTGAAACCCTGTAAGTATAGAAGTCGTTTGTTTTATGAGCCTGCACACGGTGCTAGTCTTAAAAATAAGAAATGTGCTTTCCAGTTCAGATTTCATAAAGAAAAAAAAATTACATCTTTAATTAAGATTTATGGCATTCAATAGGACTCAGCAAGGATAGAAAAACTGCTTCAGACTGTTAAAACATAACAGTTATAAATGGGGAAATATGATTAATTGCCTAATTCCTACTGCCTCCTTTATGGGATTTCTGATGGCCTCAGACAGAAATAGGTACTTATTGTCTTTAAAATAGCATTATTCTTGGCATAAAATGCTTATGGATCAAAATGAAACTCATTTTGAGAAATAATAACATTGGAACGAGTGGAAGGGACCTTGCTTTGGAGGAGAAAAAAATTAAAAATATATTCAGTTTAATGGAAAAGTGTACTTAAAGGAAAACACTTTAAAAAAAGAGAGAGAGTTTCATTATGAAAAAAATTATTTAGACATATAATACTTATAACACCACGGTGATTTGCATCACAATAACATGAAGTTCAATTTAAATCTCAGTTCAGCCTTAAAAGTGATATAACAATGACCATGAAAGAAGAATGAGACTTTGCAAGGGTCACCATTAACTATTTCTAGGCAACAGTGTTGCCCTTTTAGGGTTCACACTCCTGAGCATTCAGCACCTATTTGTCCATATTTAACTGCAGGAAGTAGTGGATGCTCATAACTACTGATATTCAAACCATAGTCCTGATCGCAGTGCAAGTCAGAGCCAAAAATGGTTTGAAAATACAGTATTAAATACATGACCCCCTGTCATAGGGTATCTGTTGGTAGGTCTTGGTCCGTGGGGGAAGAAAGACACACGACACACAACAGGGTGATGAGACAGAGAGATGTCTGCCTGCTCAGTGTAGCAGGCAGCTTTTATTGAGATTGCTGGCTTCAACTTTCTCATGCATACAATATAAACATATTCTTGCAAAAACAGTTAGGCATGCAGCACCTGCACTCAGCCAAACAGCTTTAACCTTGTACTCTTTATAACTCGAGGCTGTGTCCATGGGAACTATCTAATTAGCTTTACTGCTCTCATGGAAAACGGCCCAACACTTTGTAATATTCCAAACCCCTCAAGTTTCAATTGTGGGGCTGCGACCACCCCACAACCCCCTACATAACAGGGTTAATTTTTGCAGCAACCAGGAGGGACATGGCCAGGACCTGGGGCTATTCAATACCACCTCCTGCCATGTGAAGGGGGGACAGAGAGGGGTGGGTTCTTTCCGGTTTTTGCAGGGATCCTCTTGAACAGACCTCCAGTGCATCATATTTACAAGAAGTGGGCAATGAGTACTATGACCAGGACTAAGGGGGCCTGCCTCCAGCCAGGTGGAGGAAAGGGATAATTGGATCTATTGGACTGTATGGATCTGATGGCCTGGCACATCAGACTCACAAGAGTATAAGGCTTTAGTTGACACCGACTCACAATGTACCTTGATGCCATCTAGATATGTAGGGGCAGAATCCATCTCTATTTCTGGGGTGACAGGGGGATCCCAACAGCTGACTGTACTAAAAGCTGAAGTGAGCCTCACTGAGAATGAATGACAGAAACACCCCACTGTGACTGACCCAGAGGCCCCATGCATCCTTGGCATAGATTATCTCAGAAGAGGGTATTTCAAAGACCAAAAAGGGCATCATTGGGCTTTTGGGATAGCTGCTGTGGAGACAGAGGAAATTAGACAGCTGAATACCTTGCCTGGTCTCTCAGAGGACCCTTCTCTTGTGGCACTGCTGAGGGTCAAAGAACAACAGGTACTGATTGCTACTACAACAGTGCACCGTCGGCAATACCACATCAACCAGAACTCCGTGATCCCCATCCATGAGATGATTCATGAACTAAAGAGCCTGGGAGTAGTCAGAAAGACTTGCTCACCCTTTAATAGTCCTATAAGGCCAGTGCCTAAGTCCAATGAAGAGTGGAGACTGACAGTAGACTATCGTGGTCTGAACAAACTCATACCACCACTGAGTGCTGTTGTACCGGACATGCTGGAACTTCAGTACGAACTGGAGTCCAAGGCAGCAAATTAGCATCGACATTGCTAATGCATTTTTCGCCATTCCTTTAGCAGCAGAGTGCAGGCCACAGTTTGCTTTTACCTGGAGGGGCGTCCAGTACACCTGGAACTGACTGCCCCAGAGATGGAAACATAGCCCCACCATTTGCCATGGTCTGATCCAGGCTGTGCTGGAAAATGGTGAGGCTGCAGAACACTTGAAATACATTGATGACACCATCGTGTGGGGCAACACAGCAGAGGAAGTTTTTGAGAAAGGGAGAAGATAATCCAAATCCTCCTGAAAGCCGGTTTTGCCTCAATGCAAAGTAAGGTCAAGAGACCTGCCCAGGAAATTCAGTTTTTAGACATAAAATGGCAAGATGGACGCCGTCAGATTCCAATGGACGTGGTGAACAAAATAGCAGCTGTAGGGGCGGGTCAAGGTGGCACAGAGGATGTGCCCAGGTACAGAACCCAAGGAGCATGCCCCAGAGTTAGTAAACTGGTTGGCTAAGAAAGTCACATGGTGTGTAAGGATAAAAGAGCGCGCGAGTTTGAATAAATTCTCTTTGTCCACAACATCGCACGAGGAGCATCATTTTATTCCTTGTTATACAAGGGTCCCATGCTACAAATGGCGATCCGAAAGGGACAAATTTAGCTTATATTAAGCGAGATATTTCACCCTGGATCAGGTATATAAGTGGTAGTTTCCGGTTATCAGGTCTATTAGTTTGACTTGGGAATCTTTGACCACAAAAAACTTTGACGTCAGTAAACCCCGTGGTCTTAGTGGCATCTAAGAGACGGATAGTTAGTTTAGCGAGCTCGAAAAAGATTAGGTAGTGCACGGAAGAAGAGAAGAAAGAGTTAAGGAAGAAGCCGAGAGGTCAGAGCAGGCAGCCAGAGAGTGCAGAGAGGGTCCACGCAATATCAAAAGCGGTGAGTCTGTCTGGAGCGAACCCGCACGTCTAAGACTGATCCCTGGGCGAGACGTGGCTGCAGCTCGGAGCCCCGAGCTGCGGAGCACCTTAAGATCGTCAGGGAAAAGCCTGTTGATTCCCTAAGTGTCGGTCATCTGGTAAAAGCGGTATTCCGCTACCGACTGCTGCTGGATCACGTGCGAGAAGCTTTCGCTGCCACCCGTACCATCCCAGCCCCACCGCGTGACCCCCGCATTGCCTTTCTGCCTAGCGGAAAGTGCAGAGCTCCGTGCCGCTGCACCGCCGGCCTGGCACCTAGTGCCTGTTGCCTAGCAACTACTAAACCCGTAGTTTGAAAGTACCCGAGAAGCGGCCGAGCCAAGCACGTGTGCTGGCCGCCCCCTGCGCCGTCTTGCGCACCGGAGGAGACTGGCCACCTCCTGCGGACCCCTGCCTGTTTGTGAGAACAGTGTAGACCCTTCAAGTTGAGGAAAACCCTTTCAGAAACCGCGGAAACCCCAAAAAAACTTTCCGCCGCTTTTCGCCGCCGGCCCGGCGCTAGGACCGCTGCGGCCCCGCGCCTCACGGCGCCCGCCGAGCCGCGCGCGCCGGGGCCGCCCGCGCGGGTCCTGCCCCCGCCGCCGCCGCTGTCCCGAGCCCGCAGTTTGCAGCCGCACCGAGACACCAGCCACCAGCGCTGGAACCCCACGACCTGCCATCGCCGAACCAGCATCTGCCGAGCCTGCCCCCGCGCCGGGACCTGCCCAGAGCTGCAGCCGCCCCCAGCCGTGCGCAGAGCCGCCCACGCCGCCGGAGAAACACAGCGCACCCCCAGCGCCGCAACCGACACAGCCCGGACCTCCCAAAGCCGCAGAAAAAAGACTGCAGATAGCCCAAACTGCTACAAAGGGACTCAAAACGTGTGTTCCCAGCCGCTCGAGATAAGGTAACATAAGACACCTGTTTCCATAGAAACCTCTGATACATTGAAACAAAACTCAGACTCTAGCGCTTTGCTAAACTTTGCAACATAAAGCAGTTTTACTCTGATAAACTCTGCCTGCACGAGGCACACAGAGAAAGACAAAACAGCCACACTACACCCCCCCGCACACACTGCTGAAAGCAAGCACAGCACAACATGGTAATACAAACTCAGGGATCATACCGGGAGACACGGGAGCCACGTAAAACGGGTCATTGGGAAGAGACAGACACTGCCATGCGAACTTCTGACCCCCGGGTCCACACAAGGCAGTCCTGTTACAGTGATGGGGAGAGTAATTTAATGTATTCATCCCCTTTCGCTGCAAATGATCAGCGAACACGTGGCCAGCCATGGCCGCAGCCATTTTCCTCCCCCACACAGACTGAACTCTAACCTTTCTTTTCCGGCCGAGAGCCCAGCCCCGCCCCCCACTCGCTGCCTGCATCGCCCACCATCCCCCCACAAGGAACCGGTTTTGCCGAGACCGCAAGGGGAGAGGGATGGGAGGAATGGGAGGAATGGGGGGAGGGGGAGAAGGAAGGGGAGAAGGAGGGGGAGAAAGAGCCAAACATAGTTCCAACGGGAGGGATCAATAGGGCACAGGGGGAGATTTCAGCTAACATGTGGGAACAATGTCTGGACAAGGCAATTCGAAAGGAAAACCTAAAAATAAATCAGGCATACCCAGACGATATGAGCCTAAGCCAGCCCCCTCAGAGTCAAGCCTTGTATGAGGCCTCAGAAAACCTGAGGCATTTGATAAGAGGCTCTGGTCTGTCCTTAACCAATATTTTTAAATATTTGGAGGCATTGAGTCACATCTACCCACTCACCACATATGACTGGAAAGAACTGATAAAACTAGTTCTCAGTGACACCCAATATACAGTCTGGTTAGCTGATTTCCAGAAAAATTGCTCTATTCATATTAAATACCTACAGGCAGACACCACGGCACATCAATCAGGCGGGAAAGCAAATTATAATTTAGATTCACAATCAAAATACCATAAAGAGATAGCCAAGCAAGCCCTAAAAGCTATGGAAAACATTATCACTGCAGATCAAAATGATTATCTGTCCAACAGTAAAGAGTTACAAGGTTATACTGAGTTGAATTTAAGATGTTTGGACCAGCTGCAGTCGACTTTAAATAAGCAAATTGAATACAATGAAGCCAGAGAGATGCTGTACAAGCAATTGGCTTTTGAAAGAGAAAATGCAAGAGCTTTGCAGAGCTCTCCTGCAAGGGAGAACTGTGACTTTACTGAGCTAGTGCAACCCTATCAAAAGGCTAGCTCTGAGAAGCAGCTACCTGCCTCTCTAGCTGCAGCTTTAGATGCCCAGATAAGAATACACAAGGAAGTCAGACACACAACTAGTTGTTTTAGTTGTGGAGAAATGAATCACTCTCTGGAGAGTTGTCCCTGGAAACCCCTAATTGCAACATTCCATAAACACCCTAGGAGCAGAGAAATGACTCAGTTGTACCAAGGGTGCCGTACGCAAAACAAAAGATATGCTACAAGCATTGTATTGCTTGTAATAGCATTGCTAGCTATACTCTTTTTTAGCACTACTGTTCATGTGCAAAAGAGAAAACTACTTAAGGCAAGCCACAATATACCAATAACCAGCCCCCAAAATAACCATGTACCCTGTACCCCAAAGAAAGCTGACAGGTGGAAAACATTACAGATGCTAACAGCAGAACACGCAGTCAAAACACATGCAGAAGCCTTGCAGATTGGACTGCCTCTATTTAAAGGGTTTCTAGCAAATTTGTCACAAGTGGTAACTGATTCAAAAAACCATTCCTTTACCATTCTCTGTCACCCTGAGGATGCCCAGAAACCCCTCTTTCCCATCATGGTTTTAAGCAGTGCACAGACTATTCAAACTCACTGCTGGGCTGTACCTCCTCAGGAGATGCAAAATACCTCGATGAAGTATCAGACAGCCATAATACATCATTATGCAGAAGACACAGTAATAACCAATGCCACAAGAAATGAACTGCTAATTGTTCCTGCTGTTTTAACCAAAACTGCCCAAGGTGCAGATCTTCAGTTTGTTTCAGGAAGAATCCAACAACCACAATTCTGGACTTGCCATGGACAAGACAACACAGCAAAAAAGCTCTACACAGGTGACACAGCTCGAGGTAAAAAACATTTGTATTTACACGAGTTGCAGAAACCTCAGAAGGCTACCAGTTGCTTAAAACCGGTTTTAGCCGTAAACAGAGGGAACCTACACCCTCTCCTTGTGTTGCTAGGGGAGAACTCCAACTTAAAGTCTGACGAATTGCTAGCTGCTGAGGCAAACCAAATGTTAGAGAATTATACCGAGGTAATGAAAAGCAAACAAATCAGAAGAGATCCTGAAAGGCAAATCTGCCTAGTTTTTGTTTCCAGCAGGTATGAAGCATTGCAGCTTTGTTTCAGTGGGATCAAACTGAGAGAAGCCGCTGTTAGTTCTAAAACAGCTCTTTCAGTCATACCCCACCACCTAAATCTGTGTAAGTTGCTATTGAGTTTGTAAGCTTGTCATTTAGGGCAGAGCACGACGAAGGATCTGGACGGAAGAAATCCTGCCTTTACCAACATTCCAGCCTTGAAAGGACAATTTGGATAGGATGACAGCTGAGGACGCTGGATTTCAAGATGCCCTGGCAAGTTTTGGTGGTAATATTTTAATCCATCTCCTTAAGCACAGATTGTGGCAGAAATCAACAGTTTACCTTTAAAGGCCACACCAGATGCCAAACTGAACCAATGAAAGGCCTCAGGGCCTTCACACATGCATCTAGGAAAGCACGATATGCTGCAGTAGACTTAAAATAAATCCTGCCACGGAACAGTGAGAAAACTACAAGCCATGAACTAAGCTTTTGTATAGTTCTGGACTGATTGTCATTACCTTGGGAAAATTTTAAAACAACCCTTTGATGTTATGATTGTGCTTATTATGCTATGAGGTTGATAATCTGTTTTGAAAGTTAATTTCCTTGAGATATTGTTAACCCTTACCTGTTTTTTTTTTGAAATGTGTTCTACTTGGTTCCTGTGAGTTACAAAAGGTATGATTTGTATACAAATGCACGCAAAATCACATCCTGACCTGCCACAGCCAATGACTGACAGAAACTGAAAAGCTGCTAAAGCAGCAATGTTTAACACTATACCCAGAGTTTTAAGGCAAGCAATTGCTTCATTCATTCTCCATCAGAATACAGGTTCTCTAAGAGACCATTCAAAATAACAATCAATAAAGCTACATCATCAAAGTATGCCACACTGTCAGGAAACCACCCTAGAGAGTTAATAGCAAATGAGGCTTGGCGATCAGAGATATACATTTTTGAATTGGACATATTGAAATTGTACATGCAAATAGATATACATTCACAAAACATAACTGCTACTACATTCACTAGACAAAACATAAAAGTGTAAAACACATGAGTTACTTGCTTAGCAAACCTTTGGTACTCTAAAATAGATTAACATTAATATTAAGCAGCTAAATTCCTATGAAATAGGAAAATTCTCACGTCAAGCATTTCACACTAATCCATAAAACAGTAAAAACACATATTGAAACACGTGCTAAGTTTAAACAAAAGGGGGGAGAACTGGTGTAACCTGTAAGAACATCTGTAAAAGCTATGTATGTTATCAAATTTTGAATTGTGACAGTGCTGAAAGAAGCAGGTCTGAAAAGCAGCACACACCTCAGGCGTTTGTTTCTCCCAAGTTGCTAATCATAGTAAGATTTGATTTCAGGACGATGAATGAAATACCTAGGTTTGTGACATGGAGAGAAAGCTATGCCTAAAAGTTATAAGAAAGAACTCAAGCAGGTTTCTTCCAGGTGTGTAAAACCCTATTCAATTATGTGACCACAGCAGCAGGAACCAGAGCAACGCAGAAGTTTGGAAAAGAGTTATGTTATGTTTTTAAGTTTACATTAAGAAATGACCAACGTGGTGAAAAGCAATCTCTGGAATGTGTGTGTGTGTGTGTTCATGTGTGTGTGCAGTGTGCGGTGGCCACCGATGTATGATATGAGTGTGTGAATGAAAATAGTTGTGTGACTGGTCAAATAATAAAAAACAAACACCTCACAAATAACATTACCTCAGCCACAGGTCGCTTTTAAGGAATTGTAGTTTGCTAAGATTACCCTGTTCTTAAATAAAGTTTGAAATCCCCAGTTATTAAAAAACCCTCAGATTAAAAAAGTTATAAGTTTATACACAGTTAAGATAAGCCCCAAGTTAATAAAGTAATTATCCAAGTTGCACTACCCTATAGGAATATAAGAAGGTTTTAAAAAGGTTTACATTAGAGTTAGGAAACTGAGCAAGCAATGTGCCGGGTCACTGCGAAGCTTAGTAGTTTTATAATGTTCTGATTGTTAAAATTGTTGTTTGCATTGTTGTTCATACTGTTTTTGTGACTTCTTAATATAATTAAAAGAGGGGATGTGTAGGGGCGGGTCAAGGTGGCACAGAGGATGTGCCCAGGTACAGAGCCCAAGGAGCATGCCCCAGAGTTAGTAAACTGGTTGGCTAAGAAAGTCACATGGTGTGTAAGGATAAAAGAACGCACGAGTTTGAATAAATTCTCTTTGTCCACAACATCGCACGAGGAGCATCATTTTATTCCTTGTTATACAAGGGTCCCATGCTACAAGCAGCTATGTCCCCACCAATCAGCAAGAAGGAAACATGGGGTTTCCTAGGTGCTGTGGGTTTTTGGAGGATGCATATTCCAGATTACAGTCAGATTGTAAGCCCTCTCTATCATGTGACCTGGAAGAAGAATGATTTCAAATGGAGTCCTAAACAACAACAACCTTTTGAACAAATTAAACAGGAGATTGTTCATGCAGTAGCCCTTGGACCAGTCAGGACAGGACAAGATGTGAAAATGTGCTCTACGCTGCAGTTGGGGAGAATGGGCCTTCCTGGGGTCTCTGGCGAAATGTACCCAGGGAAACTTGAGGATGATCCCTGGGGTTCTGGAGTTGAGCATACAAAGGATCCAAGGCCTGTTACACCCCAACTGAAAAAGAGATACTTGCAACTTATGAAGGGGTTTGCTTCAGAAGTGATTGGCACTGAAGCACAGCTCCTCCTGGCTCCCTGACTGCCAGTGCTGGGCTGGATGTTCAAAGTCCCTTCCACGCATCATGCCAGTGATGCTATTGGAGGAAGTGGGTAGTGCTGATCACACAGTGAGCTCAAATAGGAAACCCCAATCACTCAGGGATCTTGGAAGTCACCACAAACTGTCCCAAAAGTGAAAAAGAGGAAAATGCAACACATACTGAGGAGGCCCCACCATATAATCAGCTACCAGCAACACGCTCTTTATGCTGATGGTTCCTACCATCCTGGAGGGACAAATCAAAAATGGAAAGCTGCCATATAGAGTCCTAAGTGGAGAGTCACAGAAGTTATTGAGGGACAAGGTAGATCCTGTCAAGTTGCAGAGCTGAAAGCCATCCAGTTGGCTTTAGATATTGCTAAATGACAGAAATGGAAAACGCTCTACCTCAACACTGACTCATGGAAATGCTGTGTGGGGATGGCTGGACTGGTGGAAAAAGACCAACTGGCAGCACAGAGGTAAACCCATATGGACTGCTGAATTGTGGCAAGACATTGGTGCCCGGATAGAGAAGTTGACTGTAAAAGTATGTCCTGTAGATACACACATACCAAAGATTATTTCTGGCTCTGTGGGCCCATGACACCTCAGGTCATGAGGGAAGAGATGCAACATACAGATGGACTTGTGATAGAGGGGTGAACTTAACCATGGACACTATCTCCCAGGTTTATCCATAACTGTGAAACATACTCTGTGATCAAGCAGGCCAAGCGGGTAAAGCCTCTGTGGTATGGGGGGCAATGATCGAAACATAAATATGGGGAGGCCTGACATATGGATTCCATCACACTCCCACAGACCCAGCAAGGCAAGTGCTATGCGCTGACAGTGGTGGAAACAACCACTAGAAGGCTGGAGACGCACCCTGTGCCTCCCACCACTGCCTGGAACACCATTTTGGGTCTTGAAAAGCAAGTCCTGTGGCCACATGGCCCCCCAGAGAGAATTGAGTCTGACAATGGGACTCATTTAAAAAATAGTCTCATAGACACCTGGACCAGAGAGCACAGGATTGAGTGGGTATATCATATTCCCTATCATGCACCAGCCTCTGGGAAAGTTGAACAGTACAACGGACTGTTAAAAACCACATTGAAAGCAATGGGTGGGGGAACCTTCAAAGATTGAGATCTACATTTAGCAAAGGCCGCCTGGTTAGTTAACACTAGAGGCTCTACCAGTCAAGCTGGCCCTGCCCAATCAAAACCTCCACATACCGTAGAAGGGGATAAAGTCCTTGTGGTGCATATGAGTATGTGTTAGGGAAGACAGTTTGGATTAGTCCTGCCTCAAGCAAAGCAAACCCATCCATGGGATTGTTTTTCCTCAAGGACCTGGATGCACTTGATCATTAATGCACAGGGACAGGGTTAATTTTGGGTTTTGTTTGAACAGATTGGTTGATCTGGACTTTTAAAGTTTGGAAAATATTGATCTATCCTGTCCTCAAACCAGCTTCCCTAATTACGTGACTCCACTCAGAACCACTCTTTCTCTCTGCCATCCATGACCCCAGAATGCTTCTGGTCTTTTCTTCTACTAGTACTTATCAGGGCAGCCGGAGGCAAGTTCACCATAAAGCAAGATCTTAGGGAGGCGGTGATCCTTCATCCTTGAGACGTGTCCTGCCCAGCGCAGCTGAATTCTCAGCAACATGGCCTCAATGCTAGTGACTGCTGCTTGTTCTAAAACAGATGTGTTGGTCACATAATCTGACCAGTGGATGTTTAGGATTGTACGGAGGCAGCGTTGATGGAAGCGTTCTAGGAGACGCAGGTGGTGGCGGTAGACGACCCATGATTCAGATCCATATAAGAGAGTAGACAACACTATGGCTTTGTAAACACTGATCTTGGTGCTTTTCTTCAAGTGTTTGTTACGCCATACTCTTTTATGGAGTTTTCCAAAAGCACTATATGCCTTTGCTAATCTGTTGTCTATCTCCCCATCAATCTTACCATCTGAGGAGATAAGGCTACCTAGGTAAGAGAACTGTTGGACTGATTTCAGTTCTGACTGGCCAATTGTGATATGGGGATGATGGAAGGCTTCCTGAGGTGCAGGTTGGTAGAAGACTTCCGTCTTCTTTAAACTGACTTCCAGCCCAAAGAGCTCAGCAGCGTCTGCAAAGCAGGATGTTAAACGCTGCAGTTCTGCTTCTGTGCGGGCGACAAGGGCGGCATCATCAGCATAAAGCAGCTCCCGGACAAGGTGGTTTAAGGTCTTAGTATGGGCCTTCAGTCGCCTTAGGTTGAAAAGGCTTCCATCAGTACGGTATCAAATGTAGATACCGTCCTGATCATTGAGGTCTGCCGTGGCCCTTTGGAGCATCATGCTGAAAAAGACTGTGAGAGGAGCCCCGAAGAAAAGATATAAGGACTCCCTGAAACAACATCTCAGCCTCGGCAACATTGATCTTCATAACTGGTCTACTCTGGCCGCAAACTGGGAGGCCTGGAGACACACCATCTTTAACGCTGCCGTTTCCTTTGAGAATGCACGCAGGATCACTCTTGAGGAGAAAAGACAACGCAGAAAGAATTGTATCCTGCTGAATACACCACCTAAGGTGTCTTTCTGCTGTGCCTTTTGCAATCGGTCATGTCTATCTCATATTTGCCTCATAAGTCACCAGCGTGCCTGTAACAAACGTGGATAGTGCCTTCCTAAATCTTCGTTCGCGAAGCCTAGCCATGAATGAATGAGAACTTATCAGGGGATCCTCAAAAGAAAGTTTCATTCTTCTTTTATGATTCTTGTGTACCTCAAGGGGATTTGATTTTTGAGTGAGAACAGTTTGTA
This sequence comes from Pseudopipra pipra, assembly GCF_036250125.1. Taxonomy (NCBI): domain Eukaryota; kingdom Metazoa; phylum Chordata; class Aves; order Passeriformes; family Pipridae; genus Pseudopipra; species Pseudopipra pipra. Next base: position 62,349,906 of record NC_087580.1, on the reverse strand, counting down.
ATGTTGAATTGTATAATACTGGTTGCTGGATGACACTGCCACTGTATGCCATAACTACCATGGACAATGAGAATGGACTGTTCCAGATACACCAGTCGTGAGCTCCTGATGCAACTTGCAACCACCTGACAGCACACCAGCTTTCCTGCCCTGGAAGACATCTAGGACGGCGAGAACGCACAGTCATGGACTAAATGAACTAAACAGATATCTTGGAGGGACCACTATTGACTCATTGACTAAGGGAATGATTCCTGTGCTTGTATATGTGTGTGTGTGTGTGTGTGCGCATTTGGAAGGTGTAGAATATGGGCATGATGTAGATGGTATATAATAAGGGGTGGATAATGTCCTGGTTCTGGCCAGAACAGGGTTAATTTTTGCAGCAGCCAGCAGGGACAGGGTCAGGACCCTGGGGTTATTTGATACCACCTCATGCCCTGCACAGGGAGGTTGGAGGGGGGTGGGTTTTTTCTGGGTTTTGCCAGGGTGTGTGGTCGGCTGGTGCCAGGTTCCATGTGGTGAGCATTCGTGTGTGAATCGTTCACCTATCTTGTACACTCTGTTATTACTATTGTTGTTGCTACTGTTCATTTTATTATTTCATTGCTGTTTCTAGTAAATTGTTCTTATCTCAACCCATGATCTTTACCTTTCTGTGCCTCCAATTCTCCTCTCCATCCCACGGGGGGGGGGGGGGGGGGGGGGGGCGGGGGGGAAAGTGAGTGAGTGGCACATGGTCTGGGGTGTTTCATTGGAAACACTAAATTGAGGAATACCATTCCTAAACCATAACACCCTCATTAAAGCTTTCCTGGATTCATGAGTCCTTTTTTGGGAGAGGCCTGTGTGGTCTCAGGCAGTTTTGCTGTCCCAAGGGAAAAATCACATGAATGCACATATCGTCACCTTTGTCAAAGTTTGGGGCTGGTCAGGTTTTTTATGAATTCGGTTTACAGCCCAGCTTTGTCTCCTGTGAAGGGGAAAGAGTGACAAGAACTAGTATTTTTGCTGGGCCCTTGATCCTGAAGCATTCGGTATCAGGAGGGGTGTTATTCGCTTGAATATGATTGCTTGCACAGCTTTGTTGCAAAGCAATTTAAATTTTAGTAGTAGAATGGCTAAGGCTTAGTAGGAGAGTAGGCCTAGAAAGCAACACTCCAAAGTAGTAAGTTAGCAACCTTGTTTGTGTGTGGAAACCATAATCAAAGGATCTAGTCAAGCATGTATATAACGATTTGTTACCTAGGATGTGGTAAAGGTCTGTTAAACAGTTTCTAGGGGTAAGACAACTTAAGAAGATTTATGATTAGAGTAGATGATTATTAATTGTTATCAGTATGAAGTATGAGCTTGTTTGTAACTGCACCTGGTTTGCTGTGGAAACTGTAACTGTTTTGCTGTGGAAACTGCACGTAAACTTGTTTGTGTATAAAAGCTGAACTGAGAATGAGGGTCTTCGGAATCCTGACTTGGGGCGTTAGCCCGCAGGTTCCCGGGGCCCTGAATAAAGCACCGCATAAACCGGCACTCTGTTGGTTTGTGTTTTTTTTTGGATTACGGGCAACAGTTTCATTCTGAGAGATGTTAGACACAAGAACAGTAATTATTGGGTCGGAACCACCTTGGGGGGGGGGAGGGGGAAGGGATGGGTCAAACCTCACAGAGGTGAGGTGGCATAGTATCCCTCATGGTAGGCCCCTGGACCTCACATAGGGAAGTCCCAGAGCAACTGTCAGTCAAAAGCAGTCCAGGAAAACTTCAACACACCACACCTCTTGGAGCCCCCAGGGACAGTGAGAACACTGCCCCTCACCCTGGTCTGGAACCCCAGAGTGGCTAGTGGGTCAGAGGCCCTGCCTGGGGGGAGGGTTGGCCATAGGGACCAGAGTAGATAAAAACAAAGGCGTACGCTCGCCATGCAGTTGCAGCCCTGCCATCTGGACATGTGAGAGCTGGTCTTCCACAAGGTTCCAATGGTAGCTATATAATGTCTCTCCCTCTTTCTCCTTCTTCTCTCTTCTTGCTCCATCTTCTTCTCTTTCTCTGCTCCTTTCTTGATGCTTTGGGTAGTTTAAAGCTGGAGGGTGTAGTCTAAAGAGACCACAGAGGAAAAGACTCCAGGTCAATTTAGTGTATAAGATAAGGTAAAAGAGAGGGTCCTTTAATCAGGTCTCAGGCCCAGGGGAATACATGACGCACGCACACCCAGACAGTGATTCTATGATTTTATAATAAGGTCAGTCCAATCCTAGATCTATCCACACCCCGGTTCTGCCCCGTTCTGCCCCCCGACATGCCCCTTTGGGAATTGAGTCACAAGTCTATGGGACCAGATGGGATTCATCCTAGGGTGATGAGGGAGCTGGCGGAAGAGCTTGCCAAGCTGCTCTCCATCATTTACCAACAGTTCTGGCTCACTGGGGAGGTCCCAGGTGATTGGAAGTTGGCGAATGTCATGCCCATCCACAAAAAAGGGCTGAAAGGAGGACCCGGGAAACTACAGGCCTGTCAGCCTGACCTCAGTGCCTGGCAAGGTTATGGAGCAGATCATCCTAAGTGCAATCACACAGCACCTACAGGATGGACAAGGGATCAGACCCAGCCAGCATGGGTTTAGGAGGGGCAGGTCCTGTCTGACCAACCTGATCTCCTTTTATGATCAAGTGACCCACCTGGTGGATGAGGGGAAGGTTGTGGATGTAGTCTACCTGGACTTCAGCAAAGCCTTTGACACCATCTCCCACAGTATACTCCTGAAAAAGCTGGTGGCAGCCCACGGCTTGGACAGGGGCACTCTCTGCTGGGTTAGGAACTGGCTGGAAGGATGAGCCCAAAGGGTGGTGAACAGTGCTGCATCCAGTTGGTGGCTGGTCACTAGTGGTGTCCCCCAGGGATCAGTGTTGGGCCCAGTTCTGTTTAATATCTTCATTGATGATTTAGATGAGGGGATTGAGTCCACCATCAGCAAATTGCAGATGACACCAAGCTGGGGGGGAGTGTCGATCAACTGGAAGGCAGGAGGGCTCTGCAGAGAGACCTGGACAGTCTGGAGAGTTGGGCTGATTCCAATGGGATGAGGTTCAACAAGGCCAAGTGCCGGGTCCTGCACTTAGGCCACAACAACCCCATGCAGTGTTACAGGCTGGGCACAGAGTGGCTGGAGAGCAGCCAGGCAGAAAGGGACCTGGGAGTTTGGATTGACAGGAAGCTGAACATGATCCAGCAGTGTGCCCAGGTGGCCAAGAAGGCCAATGGCATCCTGACCTGTATCAGGAACAACGTGGCCAGCAGGACCAGGGCAGTGATTCTTCCCCTGTACTCAGCACTGGTGAGGCCACACCTCGAGTACTGTGTCCATTTCTGGGCCCCTCAGTTCAGGAAGGATATTGAGGTGCTGGAGCAGGTCCAGAGAAGAGCAACAAGGCTGGTGAAGGGACTCGAACACAAGTCCTATAGGGAGAGGCTGAGGGAGCTGGGGTTGTTTAGTCTGGAGAAGAGGAGGCTCAGGGGAGACCTCATCACTCTCTACAACTCCCTGAAAGGAGATCGTAGCCAGGTGGGGGTTGGTCTCTTCTCCCAGGCAGCTATCAGTAAGACAAGAGGGCATGGTCTTAAACTCTGCCAGGGGAGGTTTTGGTTAGATATTAGGAAGAAATTCTTTACAGAGAGGGTAATCAGACATTGGAATGGGTTGCCCATGGAAGTGGTAGATTCTCTGTCCCTGGAGGTTTTTAAGGTGAAACTGGATGTGGCACTTAGTGCCATGGTCTAGTAACCATGGTGGTAGTGGATCAAGGGTTGAACTTGATGATCTTGGAGGTCCTTTCCAACCCAGCTGATTCTATGATTCTATGATATATATATATATATGTTTTAAAATAAAACTCCTGGCTGAGCCCGTGAACCTGCAGCTCCAGGTCTGAAGTGTTACAGATGTGAACCTAAAATCTGGATTAAAATACAGCTGTCCTCAACCATAAAACGTGGTTCAACACAATTGAACCAGGAGGACTGATGAGGCACTAACCAATTCCTTTTGATCTTGTTAAATCTTTGAACTCCAAGTGGTATTAGGGTACCCTCTAACATCCTACCTTGTTTCAGAAACATGGTTAGACCCCTTCAGCTTGGGAACTGTTAACTGCAATTGGGTTTGGGGATTGGGTTATGGCTATAATATAGATGGAGCCTGAGGAAAATGCAGAAAACATTTCTCCCATCTAGCAAAATTGTGTTCCATTGAAAAGTGTTTCATGCAAGTAGTTAACATCTAACTTCATGGAAATGACACCATAAGATCCTGAGGAATAGACTACATTCTTTTATTGCCTCTTTTCCTAAAGGTGAAATACACTGGATCCTCTATTAATTGCCCCAGGAAAGAGAGGCAACCTGAACACTACTTTCTAGCCTAAAAATGAGACCCAAAAGAAGGGAATCCCATTCCCTGTGTAGATATCACCTCAAAGCCTCAGGTGAGATCTCAGAGAGGTTTCCACATCTCAAAACATTATGATCCCAATATTATTCAACACTACCCCAGCAGTATTTTTAAAGAAGGTCTTCTTAAATGAGTTTCATCAAGGGAACAGTCTGTACTGAACATCAAACAAAAGTTCAGGTGTAGGGAGATTCTGAAACTTCAAGTGTCCTTTTATTTAAAGCTGCATAGCTACAAAGAAAAAAATAATAAAATAATAAAAAAAAATATTGGCACTGACAGACTGGCCACTTAGACCAGTTAAGTCAGTCACTAGGAAGAGGGAAATATATCCATCTCAAAATAATATTAGCACTTTGCACAGAGTAATATTATTATTTTGGTTTTGGGGATTTAAAATCAAAGTGTCAACAGCAACCAGTCCCCTAATAAATAAAAGTTCTGACAGGTACAGCAACCAAAATGCAAGTTGTGCTTAGTAAATACAACTCATCTGAAGGATGATGCACACAAGGGCCATCCAACCCCCTCCAGCAGCATCTTAGAGTATGATTATTGATTTAATTATTATTGTCTTTTACTGCCAAGCAAGTCAATGTTTTACTTGACTTTTCATCTTCTCTAAATAGGTGTCCAAACACTGACCTTAGTTGGGGTTGCAAATGTACTGAGGCTTGTACTGAAACAAATTTTCATTAAGTTACTGAAAGTCTTTGTGGGACCATGCCTCTCAGCACCTAGTCCTTACTAAGGTGAAAATTAAATATTTCATATTTATGAAGAGACACTTATTTCTAGGGGCGGAAGGTCTGGAGAAGAAGGAAGTGAGTTGGCATGTTTTCTTTGGTTCTGTAACCTCAGCCCCATCACCAAACTAAACTTCCCATACTAGGAGTAGACATGATCTTGAGTGTTGCATGATGAACTTGAATCTCAGAAACAGATTTGGACATTCCAAAACTTCAGCTTTTTGCCTCTCAATAACACAGCAAAAAAGATTGCTTCAGACATTGATCCAAGTGCTCTGTGGGGTTAGGCACTGCAAGCAGAAGATTAAAAAGAGCTGATGTTTTGTATCTCTGCCTCTTCATGATGCCGTGGAATGTTGGTGCTAAAAAATAACTCCGGAGCAGTTAATTAGAGATGAGATAAGGAAAGGGTTTAATGTGCCAAGGCAATAGATGTTACACGACGCGCACCAGCTGTGCCCGAGATGTTACATTTTATAACAATATCTGTCCAATCCCAAGTGTGCCCACCCTGTTACTTTTGCCCTGATCCACTCCCCACCCCGCCCCCTGGGAATTGGGGCTGGGGGCTTTTGAGACCCTCTCTTCATCAATCTTCATCTTCTTTGGGGCACAGAGTGCACACAGTCACCCAGTTCTGGACCGTGTTCTGCGGTTTAGGCCAATATACAAGCATTCTCCAAACAGAACAGGCCTTGCCTTGACAAGAGACTAAACATTTCTACTGGATTCGGGGGTAGGAGTGATATAGGGTACATGGAATGGGGTAAGAGGGTTAAGGAATGTGTAAACTAAGGGTGCTACAGGGTAGAGGGACAGGGCTGCTGCTTTTAAAATCTACTTCTACTACCTATAAAACTTATAAGGCTTACAAAAATTAGAAAAATAAAAAACTATTAGGGGCTTAAGACATCAGCAATATCATAGAATCATAGAATGATTTGGGTTGGAAGGGACCTTAAAGATCATCTAATTCCAACCCCCCTGCTATGGGCAGGGAGACCTTTCACTAGACCAGGTTGCTCAGGGATCCATTCAGCCTGGCCTTGAACACTTCCAGGGATAGGGCAGCCCCAGCTTCTCTGGCCAATCTGTGCCAGTGCCTCACCATCCTCACAGTCAAGAATTTCTTCCTAATATCCAATCTAAACCTACTCTCAGTTATCTCAGTTATATATCCCATTCTGTTTCTCCCTGGGATGTTTTATTCCTGCTTTCCCCTCTGTTTATGACTTAGAAATGTTTAGATGTGAGCTTCCTTCCCCCCCTCCAGTCAATCTAGCGAGCACACAGAAGGCTAAAAAAACCCAACAGAAAACCAAAACTCTACTCAACCCAAAAAAAAGTCAAAATAAAACCCCCAAACAAACTGCAAACCCAGAAGTACACAGCAGATGATCATTGCTATAAGCTAAAAATACAAGGGGACTACAGAACAGCCCAACTCAGGGGCTTTTGTCATCACACATCTGAGGCAGATCTTTAGCATTTTAAGGATTGGGTGATGCTTGCAGCCTGTCATTCAAGCATTGTAACATTACCTGACAGCTTGTGGGAATCAAGGCATTTTCCTTACATATGTAAAAATAAAAGTCTTCTAATAGTTGCAAGTTTTTCACTCCAGGGGAAGTGGGAGACATTAGTACATGATATTCATGTGGCTGAGACCAGGAAAGAAGAATCTTCTCCTTTAGGGCTGGTTTCTCTGGAGGCAGAAGTAGGTTTATTGCCATAAACCTCCTAGTAGCCTCTTTCATGATGGAAGGAGCAGAGCATAAAACCCAGGTGGGCAGTAATTTGTTAACTACAGTAAATGATAAGAGGGGATACTGTTTTGGTCTGCATCATGGTCACTTTGAAGTATCTGCTGTGCCATCCTCCTCTACTTATGATGGGAAGGGAGGTTCAGAGAATAAAGTGTTTTAAGCAAGATGCTAGTGATGGGCACTTGGGCATTGGGAATAAAATCAGAAAGTCATTCTGGAGAGGAAGTCCAGCTGGAGAACTGGGCCAAATTCCTGCAAGTTTATGTAGTTTTTTTACAAGTTCATGTAAGTATGCATTTTGAAACATGATTTTATCTTTATATGGCAATGCATTTTTGAAGCAGAACACTGCACTGCACATATATTGTATTAGGGTTTATTGGTGAATACCTTTCACTTAAAGCTGGCATTTAGCTTCATCCATCTAATATGAATAATACAAATTTACACTACTTAGTTGAGACACAAGATCATATTGATGTGGACAGGATATTCAGCTAAATCCATGGTTGATTTATGAGTTCATGTTTCTGTGAAAAGGGAAGTTTTAAGACATTTCCGAAGTCTGACTTTATTTTGGGCTCTTTTTGATAACATATGGCTGCATCCAAACTTTGAAAATACATAAGAATTTATGACCAATTTACTTTAAATGTACCCTTTGAGCTATTTATATTGTATTTATCAAAAACTATGACTTAATTTTTTTTCTTTCACCTTCCTATTATATTTACATATACTTTCTCAAAGTTATCACCATTCTCAACATCTTTTAGGGAGACATAAGCCTACTGATGAAGAAAAACTGCTCAGGCTTATCCCAAGAAAACTTGGGATAAAATTAGATAAAATAGGGAGATAAAGGAAAATGTGTCAGGTGATCAGTGTAGATCTATGATTCTTCTCAACAAACATCCATACATCCATACATCTAGTGCAATAGGTTTCACAAGAAGATCACTCCTAACATCCTGTTTAAGTGTCTGGTAGGCTGTGTTTCTCAGCCTGACTGTAGTGCTCCAGTAAATGATGATTGACATTTACATAGCACCTTTCACCTCCAAATCCCAAAGCATTTGACATTATTCAAACTGATTACAGGCTCTGGGCCAGGTTCTGCTCTGTGATATGTCAAGGTAGAGGGAAGGTCCCTGCCTTGGTAGCCTGGCTGTAACCTCAATTATATTAGTGCAACTCCACTGACTCAGCCACTCTTTATTCAAGGGTCATTTTACCAGCCTGTGAAACTCCACCAATCGTACTACTTTTTGCTTCTGCGCTGTGAGTATGCCGATTTCAAACAGTCCACCCACATTTGTGGATAGCTCATGGTAAAGAGGCAACAATGATTGTCCTTTTGCAAGGATTTCAGGTAAATAGCATTGATCTACTCAACAATAAATTCAACCTCAAGGCTATAAAATCACTTGGTTTATGACTAGACCCTTACAATACGAGTCCACTTTAATCTCAAAAGAGAAGGGCCCATAATCCTGAAAACTGACAAGTGCCACAACTCCCACTGCTATCAGTAGACATGAAGATTGTCAGAATCTTGTTCAGCCCTGCTTTTTTGTGGAGATGAAGTTGCAAACATTGCAAAACATGGAGCAGTCCTACTGGTCTCTCTGAACTCTGAGATTTATGCTGTGCAGTCTTGCACACAACCTAATTTAGTCTTTCATTCTGCAGAAGTGCAGAGCATGCTTGTTATAACTTAAGAGATTGCCCAAAAGCTGACCTTACACATTAACTGGAAACCTGAAGAATAAGGTTGGTGTCAGGCCACCTGATAGAAACAAGCATCCATCCAGGCATAGAAAGATCACATAATAAGGAGTAGGATGCCACTAGATGTGTGAATGAGGGTGCAATCATTTCGCACAATCATTTGTAAGCATCAGTGTCTCGATTCTCCATCCTTCAACCTGTAGGAGCAGTTCACCCACATCCCAGAAATGGATCAATGGAATCTATCTTCCTGTATTGTTTTCTTCCACTTAAATGACATATAGGTGTAAAACATATCTGATTGTTTGAGTAGGACAAAATGTATGCCAGAAGGGGGTGATGAATAAGTCTTAAAGCTATGCTTCTAACCAGTCCAACACAAAGAGTACTATCAGGTAATATTCTTCCAGGTTTGTTCTTGGAAGGAACATTTATCATTCACTGAAAGTCCTCGTCAGGCCTGTGTGAGTAAATACTTCCCTGCTAATATTCAACACACACATAAACTATTGTGTAGTGGTTTGGACTTTGTTTTCCCCCAGAGGCTAAGAAAAGTGGTAGACCTCAAGGGGTGGAAACCTCTGGAAGTTTTGAAATTCTGCCCAATGGGCGCTCCTGCAAAATGTAAACATTCCACAAGCTCACCGGAAGATATGAGTTGTAGTTTTGGTGGTGGAGGAGTGGTGGCCATGTTGTAGAGCCACGAGGAAGGGGCTCTGAGCCCCTCGGGGCCTCTGGGGCCTCCCAGCCCCTGGCTGGGGGGTGGACTGCAAAGACTTGGAACAGTGTTAGACTGGGCTAAGTGTTTGTGGTTAAGCTGGGAGATGTTTTCTCCACCCTGGGCAGCGGAGACAGAGCAGAAAGCAGAGACGCAGCGTCCAGAGGTGGCAGAGAGCCAGGACAGATAAGACCTGAACTGGAGAAGCAACAGAGACATGCAGCACCGCAGAAAGGACTCCTGGAAGGAGAGCCGGGAAAAAAGAGAGCCAGCAGCTGAGAGACAGAGTTCTGGGGGTAAGACTGATACCAGACCCCCCAAAACTCCCTTGAGACTTCTGAGAAAGGAGGAATAGATGGACTCCTATTTTGGAGAAGAGTTTTGGACATGCAGCACCAGAGAGAGAGAGAGGAGCTAAGAAGCTCAAAAGACGTCCCGGAGCTGGACCGGGACGACCAGATGGAATGCGGGGGGAGTTGGTCTTGGCTCCCCCCTCGCATTGCTGCCAAGGTGGCAGCCTGAGAGACAGGGCACAGAGGCCCTGCAAGCTTGAATCTCCTGGAGATACCAGACCATCACGAAGACCCCCCTGTGTCTTCGTGATATGACGTGGTGAAACGACCTTGTCTGGGGTTACGTAGCCCACGGAAGACCCCTTTGCCTGCGTCAAGGGGGCCAAGGGAGCTTGGATACCTCCCTCGTGAGTGCTGGCAGAAAGCCAGCCACAGCTGCTGCATGTGGAGAGGACAGACAGATCGCTGCCTTAGAAGATGCTGCTGCTTAAGGACTGGAAGGGATCTGTGCTTCTTTCCCTCCTGGACTTTTATTTGGAGGGGAGAAGAGATCTGATCCATTGTAAATACTATATGTCATGGTAGAGATAGTTGTGATCGTGTGTATAATGTGATGTTATATTTATTTGTACAGTCATTGTAATATATTCCCTTTCCCCCACTTTGAGTCTGGCATGTTTTGTCTGGAAAAACCCATCTCACATTAGGTTGAGATGTGGGAGGGGGAATGGAGCTAGGGAATTGGATTTTGGGGCTATCTCAAACCATGACATAAATGGTAGCAGAGGATGGTTTCGATCCATCGACCTCTGGGTTATGGGCCCAGCACGCTAATTACCATTTGCTGTCTTTGATCCCGATCACCAAGAGATAAACAGTGGATCTCTAACCACACTTGCTTGTGCTCACTCAGTGCCTTCAAACAGCCTTGGAGCTGGGGCTGAATTGGCCAGCTGTGTAAATCTCTTCCTAAGATTAAAAAAGAACAAAGAAAACCAAAAAACTATAAGACTAAGGGATCAACTCCAAAGGGCAAAAGAACCTCAGCAGGTAAGGACAGATGGTACTTCAGCTTCTTTACATGGTTACCTATTTACCCTGGTATGCTGCCACTAAATAACATTGATTGAGGAATAGTTAACAAAAGGAAGTGATTAATTAGTGAATCAAAGGCCATTTCCACTTTGTTCCTTTTATTTACTTTAACAAGACCAAATCAAATAAGAGCTCCTAGAAAAAGACTTCTGCTAATCACAATTTGTGTATGTGCTTGTGCTGGTTTTGGTTGGGGTAGAGTTAATTTTCTTCACAGTGGCTGGTGTGGGGCTGTGTTTTGGATTTGTGCTGAACACAGTGATGATAATATAGAAATGTTTTTGTTGTTGCTGAGTAGGGTTTACAAAGAGCCAAGGCCTTTTCTGGTTTTTGTACTGCCATGCTGGCAGTTGGGGGTGCATGGGAAGTTGGGAGGAGACATAGCCAGGACAGGTGACCCAAACTGACCAACAGGATATTCCATACCATATGACATCATGCTCAGTATATAAAGTAGGGGGAAGAGGGAGGAAGGGGTGGCACGTTTTGGAGTGATGGCATTTGTCTTCCCGAGTAACCATTATGCATGATGGGGCCCTGCTCTCCTGGAGATGGCTGAACACCTGCCTGCCTATGGGAAGCAGTGAATTAATTCCTTGTTTTGTTTTGCTTATATGCATGGCTTTTGCTTTCCCTATTTAACTGTCTTTATCTCAACCCATGACTTTTCTGGCTTTTATACTTCTGAGTCTCTCCCCGATCTCATTGGTGGGGTAGTGAGCAAGTGGCTGCATGGGGCTTGGTTGCTGGCTGGGGTTAAACCACAACATTGGTATTCACAGTGCTGTCAAACTCTAGGAAAAAAAGGGTTTGTCTGAACGGATTGCAACAAGACAAGCAATCTGTCATAAAAACAGGCGTTCCTGGCTAGTTTTCCTGAGAGTTTTTATTCTTTGAATTGGAAAGATCTTATTGAGTCTAGAGTCCCACAGCTCGAGCAAGTGAAACAAAACAAATACTGACAGAATCTTAGGTATTTTATTTGACACAGAGAAAGTTAGCCCAATTTTACGTGAACATGTACCCAGGAATAGATTGATTCATAGCATTTGCGAACAGACAATATCCTCTATTCTATTATCATGTTCCACCCTCTTAATGAAACATTGGATTTACGGGTCCTGCTCTCAGTTTGGTAACAGATGGTGCGAGATCCTAGATCCGAATCTCACTGAATTATTGATATGGGTCGGAACCAACTCACTGTATGTGTGTGCATGTGGGGAAGGGCTGGGCCTAGACCTGCAGGAACATGGTAAGGCCTGCACATAAGGCCTGCTGCCCATGCACATGGCCGGGCTGAGGGCCTGCAGCCAGCTGTCGGTCAAGGCAGACCTGCCTGGTAGCCTGCCCACACAACGCCCCTGCAGCCTGTGACTGGCTACAGCACAACTCACTCTGGCCTGGAAGGCCCTGACCGGATATCCTGCCTGGGAGGGAAAACTGAACTCTATAAATACACGAGACTCCATGCGGTCTCCCTCTTCTCCTCTCTTCTCCCTCTCCAGCTGGCACCATGTGAATCATCAAATCTTGTCGGTAACTATTCTCCTCTCCTTTCTCTCTCTCTCCTTTCTCTCTCTCCTTCTTTCTTTCTTTACCCCTTTTAATCTGTTTTCTTTTACTCTTTTCCTTCTCTTGTGGGTAACTGTATCGGGACGAAGCTGGGATGTTATTTTTTGGTCTGTGTTTGGCCTTAGCCACCTGCAGTTAGTTTATATTTTCTCCTGCCAAGTCTTCTGATAAACCAGTGAACTTGGCCTTGGAGGGAGAGCTTCTGTGTAAACTGTTTTAATTGGTCTGTTGTGATTGGTCAATTGCTCGTCAGGGGCAGTTGGAGGACAAAGTGATGATGATGGTGCTGAAGGCCATCCCCCAGACTCAATTGGGAAGACCCCCCCAAAATCACTGCGCCTGCGTCAGGGGATTTCCAAGGTGCTCATGCACGCGCAGGAGGGGTGCACTTACATAACAGAAGGGGTGGGATTCAGAGCCCTGACGGGGCGGTGCTGGCCACACCTCTCCGGGGCAGGTGCTCTCAAAAAACTTTATAAAAAAGCAGAGATGCTTCTTGGGGGGGCCGGCTCTTCACGATGGATCAAGTTGCTTTTAGCGGGGACGCCTGCTTGAAGTGGGAGCCTGCCACCCCCCATGAACCCGCAGCTGCTGCAGAGAGACTTCATTATTGGTTAGGATGGGTAAGACTTGTTTACAGGTGATACCTTGGTGAGTATGGGGGGGAAGCCTTCTTCCTAGGGTCTTTTGGTGCACTTTTTCCTCCGCCCCAATCCTTCTCCCTCAGGCGCCTGTTTTGTTTTCTCCCTTTTCCCTGGTTGGCCACCTTTTCCTAATAAATAGCTATTATTTTTGCCAACTAGCAACGGTGTTTGGGTTTATTCACCTACCAGTATCTCTCGAACCTGTGTTTTCCCTTTGGCTTAGTCCCTTCCCTGTTACAGTAACTTAAAACCAATGAATTGTGTTTTACTAAAGCTGGTATGGGCAGGTTATAGCTTAATCCGGAGCACAACAGATGGTATTATAACCTTGAAAATGTTAGTAAACCTGCCTATAATATGAGAGTACCTTTTTTATTAAGAATCTTTTATTTTTTTCTAATTTTTTCCTTAGCTATCTTAAAGCAAAAAGAGGCCTCATTCCTCTTAGCACTCCAGTAACCCCATTGCATTTACAGGCATTAGTGGAATATTGGAAGACCAGAGTTGGTGCTAGATGCAGAAACAGATGTACCCATGAACCTAAAACCGCTCTTGAATGTTCGGACATTACCCATTTTCCAGATTGTTATGGTTACAAAACCAGAGGAAAAAAAGTTATAGCAATGAATATTCATACCATTGCATCACCTGAAGGAGGCCCACCCCACCCGGTGCAGGAAGTCGAAGGGGGGAGGGTTTTGCCACGGGTAAAAAGTGGTTCGGGGTCTCACCCGCAGCCAGAAACCATCCCTGCCTTTCTGGGACAGTGAAAAAGGCAGCGCTGTTCCAGCCACCACTGCACCGCTTGCCTGACCCAGCCACTGTCCTCATAACCCCCATAGAGCCCAGATTCACCGCCTGGACCATTGGTTTACTGTCATCCCACACCGAAGCCAAGGGGACAGGGGATTGTGCTGGAATTGAAGCAGTTTGGGGTTGCCTCCACACCACCACCTCCTTGGTAGCTGGTGAGAAAACTGAAAGCAAAAGCTGATCCTGCACACACAGCGTGGATCACTGCCCCTTGCTGCCACCTGCATTGGAGCTGAATGGAGCCGCACTGTCGTTGGGTATCCATCGGTAGGCCTTGGTCCGTGGGGGAAGAAAGACACACGACACACACTAGGATGATGAGACAGAGAGATGTCTGCCTGCTCAGCCTAACAGGCAGCTTTATTGAGTTCCCTAACTTCTATTTTCCCACACATGTAATATAAACATATTCTTACAAAAACACCCAGGAATGCAGCACCTGCACTCAGCCAAACAGCTTTAACCTTGTACTCTTTATAACTCAAGGCCGTGTCCATGGGAACTATCTAATTAGCTCCTGTTATAGATTAGGAAATCAGGGGAAGTTTTTTTCCCCCTGCCCCACTCCAAGGGAAAGAAACGGAGTGGGGGGGGGGAGGGGGGGAAGGGAGGTTATTAGCGTTACAAAAGATGTAGCCAGCCTAGGTTAATGGACCATTTGGAGAGAGGAGAGAGGGAGGCGGGGGGCTGGGCTCTGGTCGGGGAGGTGAGGAGCAGACTGCGTGGCTGGCTCCCTGGGTGCAGACAGGCATTTTTGGGGAGGGGGACCGGAGGTCTAGTTCTCCTTTTGGCTGTTCACCCTGGCGAGCTCAACTTCTCATCCTGTTGGCTTCGACCTGCCTGACTGTCCTGCTCCCCAGAGCTGCTGTGTTTCATCGGAGAGTTTGCTTGTCTGAGGGAGAGGAGGAGGAGTCTTTTTGAGACACCACCACCTGAGACTGCAGTGAGTCCTCGCCACTTGAGACAGCGGTGAGTTCCCGTGGGAGTGTACTGCCTGCCTTCCTTTTTGTCCCCACGGAGGCGAGGACCCCCCCATCTCCTTCTCGGCTTCCCCACGCGGTCCGGGACCGCTCTCCCCAGCCCCTCTTCCCGCGGGTGACTGCCGGAGCCCACAGCGCCCCCTGCCGACCACGACCAGGTACTGCAGGCCCTACACCTTCCAGCGGTCCTACAGCGCCCCCTGCCGACCACGACCAGGTACTGCAGGCCCTGCAGCTTCAGCGGCCAAACAACGCCTCCTGCCGACCGCAATTAGGACTGTGCTAAAGGACAGAGACGTATTCTTTTAGACTTGTTGTTGTGGTTGTTGTTGCTGTTGTTGTTTTGTTTTGTGTTACTGTTTTTTGCCAACATTCATATATCTTTTAATAAAGGGTTGTTATTTCTTCTGTTTTTCCACATTTTCCTCGAGTAAAGCCCCTTAATTTGACATTACAATTGCAGAGAGAGAGGAGTTTGGTCTACCTCACAACTCATCCTCTTTAGCAAACAGTCTAGTCTCTTCAGACTGAGACAGCTCCACTGCTCTCATGGAAAACGGCCCAACACTTTGTAATATTCCAAACTCCTCAAGCTTCAATTGTGGGGCTGTGACTTCACCCCACACCGCACCACTATGCAGAAACATGAAAAACCCAGTGGAGCCTAGTGGGGCCCAAGTCCAACCAAGCCCAGCGGGTAGTACCGGTGCCGAGGGGAGGTGGGTGCTGGGGAAGATTCTGTCATCTTTGTTTCCCCTTTGTTTCCCAGGGGGTTGGTGGGGAAGCCACATGGTGGATTCCTCTTTTGTGGGTAAATTGTTTCCCCTGTATCTTTGTAGTTTATAGCTACTTGTCTTTTTAGTAAATTGTTATTTTTTCACTTATACCTCCTCACATTTATGGCCCCTTTATACTAAGTGGGGGGAATAAAAGGAGAGAGGGTTTCAAAATATTTGAGTTCCCACCTCCCAATATTTATGTCTTCAAACCAAGACACAGATGCACATTTCTAGGGTGACTTCATGTCTGTGACAGGCCAAATAATAGAAATCCTGGACTCAGACATACTTGGAAATTCGAATCTTGATCCAAAACCAAGTGATGTGGTTTGGGAACACCTTTAGGTTTTAGGAGACTTGGGCACTGAAGGTACCTGCTGCCAGAGTAAACACTCGTAGGCATGGGAAACAGTTGAGAAGGATGTTGTCCTTGGCTGCAAACCCATCTCAGGGCCAGGTATACTGGGTAGCTCATCAGGGTCTCATTCTGGGCTGGTGTGCAGTTCCATATGATGTTGCTGTGAGAGGTTTGGCTAGCAGATCAAGAAGTTGATTGCTCACAAAGCTGTAATGCAAATGTAGAATGCAAGTAATTAATTAGAAACAGATACCTTAAAGACAAACTCCCAAGTTTTTACCTTTTTACAGTATATCCTTTTAGAGGTATAAGGCAGAAAAAATATCATGTCTTACTTTTCTTCTTGCTATGTCTGAACTGTAAAATGATTCTTATAAAGTGTTAAGGAAAAATCTATTACAAAATAAGGGCTCTGCTTATCCCTCTGTGTCTTCAGCTGCACAGCAGATTGGAACAGAGAACCTCAGGTTTGGGCTCTGCACTTGGATTGACTCCAGTTGGGCTGCTGGATTTCCACTATCAATCAGCTCAAGGGAAGAAAACAACTGGAATTTAGGTTGTAACAACCCTATGTTTAATGTAAGAAAAGCACATTTGTACATCTGAGACTAGTCCATGTCTCCTCATACCTGATATCTCTTTGGATCTGGATATTGTGTACGTTGTGCTGGAGATTGATTCTGAAAAACTCGGTCTGAAAAACTGCTCAGAGACCTTTTTTTTATCTTTAAGGAGCAAGGTATTTGTTTATTCAACGTTGGGAGCAGCCAGCTCGAGCTGGACAAACTTGCTCAACTTGAAAGTGCAAAAGCAAGCTATTTTATACACTTTAGATACATGGTTACATCATTTAACATACATATTAATAAAAGTAGGCTAGTCTCTGGGAGGAGTCTTTCCAGACGTGCAGTCTTCTACCGTGGGGTCTTCTCCTCAAGCCTTCATCCCTCTGGTGGTTGCCATGGATGTCTTCCTCAATTTGACCTCTTCAGTTAGGTGACCTGAATTCTTCAAGCTTGCAAAATCCTGGCTCTGGGCCTTCTAGATCTTATTCAAATGTCTAGTTTACCTAATTTATTACTGTGTGTATACTACTCCTATTCTTTCTATAATAAGGCCTTTGGTCCAGTGAGCAGAACAGAACATGGTATTAACCAGTGCTCCTAAAATGTTCTTCTAGCAAAACAGGTATTGGGGTTTCTTAGCAGGCCAAGATAACTCTTTTAGGTCTGACTCCTGTTTCAAGACTGCTGAGCTCCTAGCTGAGGAATATCTCCTCCCTTCCCTTGGAAGATCCCCATATTCTTGTGAGGAGCATTGCCATAGGTGAAGGCCACATATGGTAGCCAACCATCCTGACAAAGGACCTGATAGCAGATTCTGTGACCTGCTAAAGAAGACCTCTGAAGCAATCCCAGAAAATTCAGCTTTAAGTATGAGCAGAAAGAAAGCTGAGCAGCAAAAAGGACTCAAATGCACCACTGAGATGCCTAGAGACCATCCACTTCTAAATCTCCACTTGATCTTAGCTGGCCATATTTTTTTTTTTTTTTGCTCCTGCTTATTTCTGCCCAAGAGGTTTCAAAACTTTCCTCTCTGATATGGTGATTGCTGCGTAGGCTGCTGCAGCAGGTGGCAGAGGTGGTGCTGGTGACCTCTCCTGCTCCCTCTGAGCCCTATTTTTTGATGACTTTACACAGGCTGGGATGGAAATTCCTCCAGAGACGGACCAATGCTGGGAGCAGCTACCAGCTGCAGTTTGTTGTGCCAAGAGTGTGACACCATAACAATGGAAGCATCCCTCTCTGCCAGCAGCCTTTGTGGAGTTGTCACTTCAAACATATCCATCTCTAAGGAGGCTGAAATCAGACTTTTTTTCCCCTGGGCCCTCACTTTCTCCTGATGAGTCTGTCTGATGAGCACTTGTTCTGTGGTCCCTTCACACCAAGGGCAAGCCTGTTGCCGCTCGTCTAAAAGCTCATGTCCCCTCCTGGAACAGGTCCCTCATCCCTTGTGCACTCACAAGCATGCATAAGTATCTGTTGCACACCTAAAGCATGAAAACCTATCAAATAAAATGCTCTATTTTTGTCAGTCATCTCCATTCCTTGCAAACCACTTTATGTAGGAAACCAACTTTACACTGCGCGAAGCTCCAACAATACAGATGATGTTGTCATTTCCATGGTAACTAAACTACCTCAAAGGCAAAAGAACAGATGGAGACTGGAGAAAAAAATAATCTAAGGACCAAAAGTGAACACATGCAGTGCAAGAAAAAATATTAAGCTGTGGGCAGCTATTAGGTTTATTATCACTTGCAAAAGGAGTCGTCGATAAATTCAGTCATGGCTCTGCAGTAAGGAGTGGCACAATCAAATCAGATGTGTGACAATACCAATTTCACAGCAACCCATATTCCCTCTCCCTTTCCCTTACACAAATTTAAAGAAGTAATTGTCCTTGCTCCCTTAATGATTTATTTTGGTTTAAGGACAACAGCAACCAAAGCAGACAGAAAGAATGTAACTGGTTGTATGCTTGACTGCCTGTTACACATCTTCAAGATCAAAGTCTCCAGGAGGGAGCAAGGAGTATGTGGTTGTCCCTCCCCAACACAGGCTGAAGTATCCAGGGGAACAAAACTGCACGTATACAACCTGTAGCTCACTACGCCCCACTCACGTGTACTGTCTGGCTCCTGTACTTTGGATTTATGTGCGGCATTATATGAAGGACGTGCTGGCAACTCCACAGTAATTTCAAGTATCTTTGAAAATGGGTTAATAGTTATAACACAATCTTTGATTGACTTCCTCTGGAATTAATCCATCTTTGTGGATTGCTGTCAGTCAGAAGGGAAACTTGCAATTTGCATAAGACAATTTGTTCTATGTCAGCTTTCTAAGACTCTGAGAAAGGCAAGCGTAATTTGGGAACAGGAGATGTGATGAAGAGAAAAAATCTTATATTTTTAGCTTGCTTTCACTAGAAGTTTTCTGCTCTATATTATATAATTTATTCGAGATGCAGAGTTTCGTCCAAGTGAAAAAAGTTAAAAATTTATCCTGTTACCTAAACTCTTTGCAGCTTAAGCTGGACAGAGCTGATGTAAACTTCATGGTGAGTGTCATGGTTTGAGATCCTCAAAATCTAATTCCCTAGTCCTAGCCCCCTGTCACAATCCAATGTGAGATGGGTTTTTTTCCAGACAAAACACACCAGACACCAAATGGGGGAAAGGGAATATATTACAATGACTGTACAAATAAATATTATAATACATTATACACAGAATCACAATTATCTCTACCATGACATAAGTATTTACAATGGATCAGATCTCTTCTCCCCTCCAAATAAAAGTCCAGGAGGGAAGAAGGACAGATCCCTTCCAGTCTCTAAGCAGGAGTATCTTCTACAGCAGCAATCTGTCTTCTTCACATGCAGCAGTTGATAGTTGGATTTCTGCCAGCACTCACGAGGGGGAAATTCAAGCCCCTCTCGGCCCCTTGACGCAGGCAAAGGGGTCTTCCGTGGGCTACGTTCACCCCAGACAAAGGTCGTTCCACCACGGTCATATCACGAAGTACAGGGGGTCTTCATGACAGTCTGGTATCTTCGGGGAATTCAGATTCCCCTTTGCAGAGCTCCTGTGCTCTGCTTCAGGCTGCCACCTTGGCAGCAGTGGCAAGGGGGGGAGGCCAAGGTCACCCCCCTCTGCATTCCTCTCCGTCCCGGTCCAGCTTCCCAGGACGCTCTGAGTTTCTCAGCTCCTCTCTCTCTCTAGTGCTGTATGTCCAAGACTCCTCTCCTTAATAGGAGTCCATCTCCCTCCTTTCTCGGAGGTCTCAAAGGAGTTTTGGGGGTCTGGTTCGGTTCTTACCCCCAAAACTCTGTAGCTCTGCTGCTGACTCTCTTTTCTCAGTTCTCCTTCCAAGAGTCCTCTCTGGAGTGCTGCATGCCTCTGTTGCTTCGTCTTATGTCTTCTGGCCCTGTGCCACCATTTCTCCGGTCAGTGTTGGTCTGTCGCTACTCCTGCCGCTGCCCATGGTGGAGAAAACATCTCCCAGCATAACTACAGACACTTAGCTCAGTCTAACACTGTTCCAAGTCTCTGCAGTCCCCCAGCCGGGGTTCGGGGGGCAAAGCCCCAAGGGGCTCAGAGCCCCTTTCCTTGTGGTGTCAGAACATGGTTACCACTTCTACAACCCAACTACAACTCGTCTCTTCCGTTTGCTTGTGGTATGTTTACATTTTGCAGGAGCGCCCATTGGACAAAACTTCAAAACTTCCAGGGGTTTACCACTCCCTGGGGTTTTACCATTTTCTTAGCTTCAGGGGGAAAACCTGGTTCAAACCACTACAGTGAGGAAAACTCATCTGTGAGCTGGGCGAGAAGAGCCTAGGGTGTGAAGAATGTGAATTCAAGCCCTTCTGCCAAGGCTCCGATTGCCACTCAATAAAAATAATTTTCATTTTTTTTATGCCTCACCTCCCTGTCTGTAAAATAGGAGCACTGGAGTCCCCTCAAGTCCTGCAGATTGTGAGCATAAATGCTTTTCAAGGAGACTGAGTTGCTCAGATCCTGCTATAATCAAGGGCCAAATTAGCACCTAAGATAGTGGCATTTTTAGACAATTTTTATTGATGGTGACTTTTTACCACCCATGCTGTTAGTCTGCATTTCACTCCTAATGAACAACAGGACTGCACAAGTCTCTCACAATCACACATGCTGCTGAATGAGCACAGTGTTGTGCAGCTGGAGCAAGAAATGCTTCATCCATTGATATTTTAAAACATAAGCAAAATAAAAAAGAAAAAACCCGATATAAACCCATATTTGTGTATTAAATTATATGGATTTGTGTATTAAATTATATGGATGTAAACAGTGCTTTTGGTGATTTCTTTCTGACTTTGCCCTCTTTTCTTTTCCAAGATTTAAATACCTTTATATAAAATCTTTATTCTTTTAATCCCCTTCCCAACCAAGGTGCTGCAGGAACCACTCACAGCCAGGTGTGCAATTGCTGGCAGAGGGCAATGCTTCATGGCTATTCAACCAAAACCACCCAAAACTTCACAAATTAAAGAGGTTGATAGGGAAAAGGGCAAGAAAAAGATGCTGTGGTGTAAGAGGCAAGGGAGTACTATAGCCATGTGACAAAACCCACCCAGGTCAGCTCCATGCACCCGCATAGTTTTGAGTTTTTAAAGAAACTGTGAAAAGAGAACATTGATAAATGACGGAGGTGTGAATTAAGAAGTTGCACTGCACATTCTCTGGAGCACAGAGAATCAATCAGCTGTTGGTTCTGCAGACCTGGCATTTCTTGTCTGGTTTTCCCTCGGGTTGGGAAGCAACCTTCTCTGAAGGTTGTTGGTATAGGTATTTTTGTGAGTACACTTTCATCAATTCATGGCTAGGCTTCGCAAATGAAGATTTGGGAAGGGCTCTACCCACGTTTGTTATAAGTGCGCTGGTGGTTAAAAAGGCCAATATGAGACAGGCATGTCTGGTTGCAAAAGGCACAGCAGAAAGACTCCTTAGGTGGTATATTCTGCAAGGTATGATTCTTTCTGCGTTGCCTTTTCTCCTCAAGGGTGATCCTGCGTGCTTTCTCAAAAGCATCAGCAGCATTAAAGATAGTGTGTCTCCAGACGTCACAATTGGAGGCCAGAGTAGACCAGTTATGTTGATCAATATGGCCAAGGCTGAGATGTTTCAGGGAGTCCTTGTATCTTCTCTTTGGGGCTCCTCTCTTGCGGCAGCCGGTGGCAAGTTCACCATAAAGCAAGATCTTAGGGAGGCGGTGATCTTTCATCCTTGAGATGTGCCCTGCCCAACGCAGCTGTGTTCTCAGCAACATGGCCTCAATACTTGTGACTGCTGCTTGTTCTAGAACAGACGTGTTAGTCACATAGTCTGACCAGTGGATGTTAAGGATT
This sequence comes from Pseudopipra pipra, assembly GCF_036250125.1. NCBI lineage: Eukaryota > Metazoa > Chordata > Aves > Passeriformes > Pipridae > Pseudopipra > Pseudopipra pipra. The sequence goes on along the minus strand of NC_087580.1, from coordinate 62,328,006 downwards.
GTACAGAGGCAGTGTTGATGGAAGCATTCCAGGAGTCGCAGGTGGTGGCGGTAGATGACCCATGATTCAGATCCGTATAAGAGAGTAGACAGCACTGTGGCTCTGTAAACACTGATCTTTGTAGTTTTCTTCAAGTGTTTATTTTGCCAAACTCTTTTATGAAGCTTTCCGAAAGCACTATATGCCTTTGCTAACCTGTTGTCTATCTCTCCGTCAATCTTACCATCCGAGGAGATGAGGTTACCTAGGTAATTAAACTGCTGGACTGATTTGAGCTCTGATTGGCCAATGGTGATATGGGGATGATGGAAGACTTCCTGAGGTGCTGGTTGATAGAGAACTTCTGTCTTCTTTAAGCTGACTTCCAGCCCAAAAAGCTCAGCAGCATCTGCAAAGCAGGATGTTAAACGCTGCAGAGCTGCTTCTGTGTGGGCGGCAAGGGAGGCGTCATCAGCATAAAGCAGCTCCCGGACAAGATGGTTTAAGGTCTTGGTGTGGGCCTTCAGTCGCCTTAGGTTGAAAAGGCTTCCATCAGTACAATATCGAATGTAGATACCGTCCTGATCATTGAGGTCTGACGTGGCCCTTTGGAGCATCATGCTGAAAAAGACTGTGAATAGGGTAGGAGCGAGAACGCAGCCTTGTTTCACACCATTAGTTATTAGAAAGGGCTCAGAAAGTGCATTGCCATAACTGACTTGGCCGTGCTGATCCTCATGGAGTGAGATGATCATTTTAAGGAACTTGGGGGGACAACCTAAGCATTCCAAAATCTGTCATAGACCTTTTCTGCTCACGGTATCAAAAGCCTTGGTGAGATCAACAAAGGTTACATAGAGACCTTTGTTCTGTTCCCTACACTTCTCTTGCAGTTGTCTGAGAACAAACACCATGTCTGTGGTACTCCTGTTGCCTCTGAAACCACATTGGCTTTCAGGTAGAATTCCTTCTGCTATAGCAGGTATTAGTCTTTTCAAGAGTATTCTTGCCAGGATTTTGCCAGCAATGGAGAAGCAGAGTGATACCACGGTAATTTGAACAGTCTGATTTAATTCCTTTCTTCTTATACAAGGTGATGATGACTGCATCACAGAGGTCTGATGGTAGTTCGCCTAGTTCCCAACAGCGCACCACAAACTCGTGAAATTTAGCATGGACTGCAAGGCCCCCATGTTTCCAGACTTCAGGCGGAATTCCGTCAACCCCAGTTGCCTTGCCAATTTTCACCTGCTGTATGGCCTTGAGGGTTTCTCCTAAAGTGGGGGCAGTATCCAATTCATACTTCACCAGTTGTTGTGTGATGGACTGAATAGCTGAGTCTTGGACTACATGGTTAGTACTGAAAAGAGTCTGAAAGTGTTCAGACCATCGATTCAGAATGGAGGTTTTATCTGTCAGAAGTGTTTAACCATCAGCATTGAGTAGAGCACTTTGGGCTTGGTATGTAGGCCCGTATGCTGTCTTCAGGGCTTCATAGAATCTTCTATGAAATATTAATTTCATAGTGAGTACACTTAATATTTTAATAAAGCCAAGACCATTCTGTGTTTTTTCATGAGAAATAAAAATTGTTACCTTCTCCATGGGACTGAAAACATACTTGGACAAAAGAAATCAAGTCTTTCTGATCTAATTAATGTTATCTGTGCCTAACAGAGCAGCCCAATAAAATACAATGGCAGACCCATCCAAGAACTGTGGCATACTTGGAGCACTGACTTGGAAGATGAGGTTCAGGTATCTGCTCTGATTTGGACAGATTGGAAATAGAAGTGATGATATCACACATCACCAGTGGGATCTTACCATGAAGGTGAGGCATTCTCCATCTCGAGTTGGAGAAATTTTCTGAGCCAAATTCAGTCAAAGCAAAACCCTCCACTTTCAATGATTCAACAATTTCTTAGGAAAAGTCAGGATTTGTCCTCACCTGTGATGGTTTCAGTCTAGGCCTTCCTGGAAACCAGCTTGTAACCAGGAAGGAACTAGGAGGATGACCAAGGAAGTATTCCATGCTATTCCTTTACGTAACCTAGGGTATAAATAAGGCATTGATAAGAGAGTTCGCTCTCTTCTCTTCCAGCGAGGTTGGAGAACGGTGGTCCCTGTCTGGGCCTGGCTTATCTGGAGCTGAGGCCTACAGTAACTGCTGTTATCGGCCACGCGTGAGGGGGGAGTGCTGGGCCGTGTCCAGGCGTACTGCTTTCTTTCAAGGGAAGTGGTGAGCTCTTTTCACCCTATTTTATCCTTTTCCCTTCTCCCTTTCCCCCTCTTCCCTTCGACTTCGGGAAGCTATTTGGGATCATAGATTCATATATATAATTCTCATTGTATATCTCTGTTTTATACATAATATATACATATATTTTTTGCTAGAACTTTGGCTGCCTGGTTTTTCGTTTTTTTTTTCCTTCCCTCTCTGGGAAGGAGACCCTGTTGTCGAGTTTCGGAGATTTGGCAGGAAGCCAACTCCAAACTTGCACAACAATTTTGGTGTCAGAAGTGGGATATTTTGGTTAAGTTTGGCCTGTTTTGAAAACATTGTCCGGGAAGACAGCCAAGCTCGGTGTTATTTTTCAAACCAAATCTATTGTTTTGGGAACAGGTCTGGGAACACTGCCAGAGTCTGGGAAAGCAGCCAAGAAAACTTTGTTTATATAAACAAAGGGTTGTTTTAAGAACAAGAAGAAATAATAACAACAACAATGGGTAGTGCTGGCTCTACCTTCATCAGCAACTACCACAGGAACTCTGTAGGTGGCCCTAACAATGACCCCAAAATTGGCATTGCTCGACGGTCCTATAGGGCAAGGGCTCTTCTTTTAAAGACCATCCTACCTACTTCCTTGCTGATTTTAACAATGTTTGTGCCCGTTCTGAGTTATCCCATAGGGAAACGCCCACGCCCAGAGGACCAATGTTGCCAGTACTTTTCTTTTCGTAATCTCGACATCAAAGGCCTGGTAAAGGAGATCCCCATGGTTACGATTGGACCCAATTATTATCTAAATTGTGTGGCAACCATGCTGTTATTAATGAAGATAATGGAAGTGTTGCTTAAAATTGGAAGAATGGTGTTGTATTGCTTTCCCTGTTGCAGGAAAGATCGCACCTCAAAGGAGATCGCTGGAACTTTGGAAAGGGCTGCGGACAGGCCAGTCCCCGGGTGGCATGGAGCTTGGGTAGATTTTGGTAAATTAGTAGGAAGTGTGTCACCTCCCATTAATTGGGAGTTCACACCGGAACAGATGTTTGATTCCGGTGAGATGGCCCGTTGTCTAACAGAAGGGTGCTTCTCCTACAAGGATCCGAACATGCGATTCTCTGCTTTGTGCTGGGGCCTGGCTAATGCTTATCGAGCTGCTGTAGACCACTTTCAAAAGGTTAAGGTCAACACAGAAACCCAAACCACGCCACCTGAAACCAGTGATGTCCCTGTTAAGTCCAGAGAAGTCGGGGTCCAAACACAACTTAAAGTCAATGCCATTTCTACTAAGTCTACTAGAACTGGGACTCAACCTAAAATCCGGAAAGTCATTGTTGCCCCCATTAAGAAGAAGAAGACATGGGTAAGGGAGATCAAAGAACTTACAGAGCCATCCCCGCTACCGGAACACATAGAAGAAGAAGAAGAAAAAGAAGAAGAAGGAACAGAGGAACCTATTCAAACCATGCAGGAAGTAGTTGACGAAGGAGCGACAGCAACAGATGAAGAAGTGGCTACAAGCGAGGAAGGAGCGGCAGCAATGATCGAAGGAGCGACTGCGAGAGAGGAAGAAGTGGCTGTGACCGAGGAAGGAGCAATTGCAACAGAAGAAGCAGCTGCCGGAGAGGAAGAAACAGTTGCAAGGGAAGGAGCACGCCCAAAAGAACTAGGGGCGCGTCCAAAGGAAAGCAGAGTAGTATCAAGAGAAAGGAAGGCAACAGTACAAACGGCCCGTGGTATATTGTCACTTGATGATTTATACCCTGACTACACATTCAGTGTTACAAAAGATGCAAAGAAAGGGCCAAAGTATCCCCCTCAACCTGAGAGAGAATCATTTCTTCCCCTTCAGACCCAACCTTCTCTTGGAGGCGTGGATGATTGGAGGAAGCCCTTATCTTGGCACCCGAGAGACTACTCGCTACCTCCACCGGCTGGGTATCGTGAACGACATAGAAGTCCATCTCCACGGCGTGAACGACATAGAAGTCCATCTCCACGGCGTGAACGACGTAGAAGTTCATCTCCGCGGCGTGAACGACGTAGGAGTCCGTCCCCACGGTATGAACGGCGTAGAAGTCCATCTCCACGCCATGAACAACATAGAAGCTTATCCCCACGGCATGCCCAGTCTCCACCTCCACGTGAGAGATACAGAGAGAGAGGCCGATGGAACGGTCACGGCGGGATCGACGCAGACAACCTCGACCTAGACCTCGATCCTGGTCTCGATCTCGCTCACGATCTCCATCATTCACGCGTCGAAGGAAAGAAAACCCCAAGCGTCGGTCACGTAACCAATTATGGGCATACCTCCGTAGTAAAGGAGAAAACATGAAGAAGTGGGACGGTGAACCCACTTCCAAGCTTGCCGCTAGAGTGAGAGAACTGAAGCAAAAGGACACGGACAAGAAAGTTGTCTACGTAGTAGATGCAGACTTCTTGGAGAAGAAACTGCGATCGCCAAGGCACAAAAAGAGGGAGGTCCGCTTTGACGATGGCAAAAAGGCCTCTAAGAAGTCAAAGTCCGACGATGAATACTCTGATCAAGACCAGTAGAGGGGCCCTGCCTTCTGCCAGGAGAAGGAGAGGGACCAAGAAGATAATCGAGTTTACTGGGCTGTGTGGGTTCGATGGCCTGGCACATCGGATCCTCAGAGATACCGGGCCTTGATAGATACTGGAGCCCAGTGTACTTTAATGCCTTCGGAGCATAAGAGTACCGAGACTGTGTCCATTTCTGGAGTGACAGGAGGGTCTCAAGAGTTGTCAGTGGTGGAGGCTGACATGAGCTTGACAGGAGACCAATGGGAAAAGCATTCCATTGTGACGGGGCCAGAAGCCCCTTGCATTCTCGGCATGGACTACCTGAGAAGAGGATACTTCAAGGACCCAAAAGGGTACCGGTGGGCTTTTGGAGTAGCCACAGTGATTGAAGAGGAGTCCAAGCAATTGTCTACCCTTCCTGGCCTCTCAGAAGACCCTTCCATTGTAGGACAACTGCAAGTTAAAGATCAAGAAGTGCCAATAGCCACGACAACTGTACATAGACGACAGTATCGGACGAATCGAGACGCTGTGATCCCTATCCATAAGATGATCCGGAAGTTGGAGAGCCAAGGGGTGGTCAGCAGAACCCATTCACCCTTCAACAGCCCCATTTGGCCTGTACGTAAGTCTGATGGTGAATGGAGATTAACCGTGGACTATCGTGGCTTGAATGAAGTCACGCCGCCATTGAGCGCTGCTGTACCAGACATGTTGGAGCTCCAGTATGAGCTGGAGTCCAAGACAGCAAAGTGGTACGCCACCATTGACATCGCAAATGCATTTTTCTCTATTCCCTTAGCAGCGGAGTGCAGGCCACAGTTTGCTTTCACCTGGAGGGGCGTTCAATATACCTGGAATCGACTGCCCCAGGGGTGGAAGCACAGTCCAACCATCTGCCATGGACTGATTCAGGCCACGCTAGAGAAGGGTAAGGCTCCAGAACATATCCAATACATTGATGACATCATTGTATGGGGGGACACAGCAGAAGAAGTGTTCAAGAAAGGACAGAAGATCATTCAGATTCTCCTCGATGCTGGTTTCGCCATCAAGAAGAGCAAGGTCAAGGGACCTGCCCGAGAGATCCAATTCCTAGGGGTGAAATGGCAAGATGGACGACGTCAGATACCAACAGACGTAATCAACAAGATTGTAGCAATGGCTCCGCCCACAAACAAGAAAG